>NC_091984.1:87748099-88119870 GCF_044704955.1 Pristiophorus japonicus | reverse complement strand
CCTCCCTCTCACCTCCCTCCCCTCCACTCTCTCTCCCTCCCCTCTCTCTCTCTCCCTCCCCCCTCTATCTCTCTCCTCCCTCCCTCCTCTCTCTCTCTCCTCTCTCTCTCTCTATCCTCTCTCTCTCCCTCCCCTCTCTCTCTCCCTCCCTCTCTCTCTTTCCCTCCCTCCCTCCCCTCTCTTTCTCTCCCTCCCTCCCCTCTCTCTCTCTCCCTCCCTCCCCTCTCTCTCTCCCTCCCTCCCCCCTCTCTCTCTCTCTCCCCTCTCTCTCTCTCCCTCCCCTCTCTCTCTCTCCCTCCCTCCCTCCCCTCTCTCTCTCCCCTCTCTCTCTCTCTCCTCTCTCTCTCCCTCCCCCTCCCTCACTCCCCACTCTCTCTCTCCCTCCCTCCCCTCTCTCTCTCTCTCCCTCCCTCCCCTCCCTCTCTCCCTCCCTCCCCTCTCTCTCTCTCCCTCTCTCCCCTCTCTCTCTCTCCCTCCCTCCCCTCTCTCCCCTCTCTCTCTCTCCCTCTCTCCCCTCCCTCTCTCCCTCCCTCCCCTCTCTCCCTCCCTCCCCTCTCTCTCTCCCTCCCCTCTCTCTCTCCCTCCCCTCTCTCTCTCTCCCTCCCCTCTCTCTCTCTCCCTCCCCTCTCTCTCTCTCCCTCCCCTCTCTCTCTCTCCCTCCCCCCTCTCTCTCTCCCCTCCCCTCTCTCTCCCTCCCCCCTCTCTCTCTCCCTCCCTCCCTCCCCCTCCTCCTCCCCTCCCTCTCTCTCTCTCCCTCCCTCCCCCCCTCTCTCTCTCTCTCTCTCCCCCTCCCACTCAGCGGCACGAACGGCTGCAGAATTCTCCCTGGCTGAAGCACTTTCACACAGGTAGGAAGATGGTTTATTTAATCTTTTCTTGACTTATAAATGTTTATTCAGGTTGGATTTATTTGTATAATATTTGTAGAAGTATAAATAAGGATTTATTGTCGAATTTAATGAGTTCCCTTCCCCCCCCCTCCCCCCCCCACCTCGTTCTGGACGCCTAATTTGTAACCTGCGCCTGATTTTTTAATGTGTAGAACAGGTTTTTTCAGTTCTACAAAAATCTTCACTGGCTCCATTCTACTTTAGTTTGGAGTACATTTTCACTGTGGAAACTTTGAAATCAGTTGTCAGTGGCCGGACACGCCCCCTTTTGAAGAAAAAATTTTGTTCTAAACTAGAACTGTTCGACCTGACTAGAACTGCAGAAAAAAAAATGTGGAGAATTGCGATTTCTAAAATAGTCCGTTCTCCACCAGTTGCGCCTAAAAATCAGGCGCGAATCATGTGGAAACTTGGGCCCCTTGTTCTTGGTCTGTGAGAAGTCTGCATTTTGATTGGCTGCTTAGACAGCTTGTTTGATGTCACAGCAGCTCGCATTGTGGACTCCTCATTAACTTGCGTTGATTTCAGTTACCCGTCGGAAAAGCCGAATGTCTTGCCACAGAGATACAAGCTCTTTGTGAGAAGCTTACTTTGGTGCCAGCGGCGAACGCCTTTGCTTCGCCACTGACCACAAATTACAGGCCAATATTGTTTTGCCAGCTTTATTTGTCTTCTAACCATAAGTCATGTGCATTTTAAAAAAATGTTTAATGTAACATTCTCAATTAAAATATTAGAACTCATGAAAAGCAATGCAATTAAATGGCCATGAGCCAAAATGAATCAATTTACTAAAACTGCTTGACAAACTTTTAGTTCAGTGTTTGAAAAATACTATAAGTGATAGCATAATTTGGACTAAAACTCATCATTGTGTCACATTCAAATGTCATGCACAGGTACAGAAAATAATCAAAACAGCTAATGAAGTGCTGGTCATTATGGCCCCAAGTTTCCACATGATTTGCTCCTGATTTTTAGGAGCAACTGGTGTAGAACGGAGTATCTTAGAAATCGGAATTCTCCACATTTAGTTTTCTGCAGTTCTAGTCAGGTAGAACAGTTTCACTTTGGAACAGAATTTTTTTTTCAAAAGGGGGCGTGTCCGGCCACTGACGCCTGATTTCAAAGTTTCCACAGTGAAAACATACTCTAAACTAACTTAGAATGGAGCAAGTGAAGATTTTTGTACGCTTGAAAAAACCTTGTCTACACTTTAAAAAATCAGGCGCAGGTTACAAATTAGGCGTAGGGAACGAGATGGGGGGGGGGGAGGGGGGGAAGTTATTAAATTCTACAATCAATCCTTAGTTATACTTATACAAATATTATACAAATAAATCCAACCTGAATAAAAATTTATAAGCAAAGAAAAGATTAAATAAACCATGTTCCTACCTGTGTGAAAGTGCTTCAGGCAGACCTTTCAGGCAGCGGTGTGGCGTCAGTGTCTCGACGGCAGGCAACAAGCAGCCTTCGAGCTGAGCTGCGGTGCTTGAGGCAGGCCTTCATTCCCCGCGAAGATGCAGCACTCGGACTTGAGGCCATTCGGCCATGGGATTGCAGCGGCGTCAGTGGCTGGTCGGGAGCTGAAGAATCAGGAGCGGAAGTGAGGCCATTCGGCCATGGGATTGCAGCGGCGTCAGTGGTTGGTCGGGAGCTGAAGAAAGAACAGCAGCAGCCTTTGAGCTGTGAGGGGGACTGACTGAGGCCATTTGGACAGGGAGAGGCAGCCACATCGACATCTTTATATTTAAATTTGCAGAATGGGTGCACCACATATTATGCAATGGTTTGCTTCCTCATGCAAGAAATTCTTTGTTCTTGGTGGAAGTTGATCCATTGCAAAGTTGAATTGGCACTTTTATTTCTCCAAACACAGTCCTTAATTTGCAGGCACCGGTTCTGTAAGTTTAGCAGTGAAAAGCTGAACTCACTGATTTCAGCAGGTGATTTATTCAGCAGTGCTGCTAAAAGCACTCCCTCACACACAGAAATATCAAGAAAATTAAAATACAAGCCTTTGCAGGGGTCCAAGAAACAAATCTTCACTTTTTCTGCAGCACTTTTAAAAATGGCCGAGTGCCAATGTTTACTTCAGACTGCGCGTGTGCGAATGCTCCAACGCGCATGCGCAGGGTTGCCGGCACCAAGAAGCCTCATTTAAATTGTACCCGCCCCCTCCTACTTACAAAATCGGCGCGAGTGGTAGGCTCCGTCCCCTGTGCGCCGCGCCAAGCAGACATCGAGCTCCTTGCACTTTTTTTCCGGCGCTGTTTTTGGCGCGAAAAACAGGCGCCCAGCTCTGAGGTGCGCCTTTTTCGCCGCGTGTGGAAACTTGGGGCCTATATCTGGAAGACTAGAATACAAGAGGATAGAAGTTAAGCTACAGCTGTACAAAACTCTGCTTAGGCCACACTTGGAGTACTGAGAGCAGTTCTGAGTACCACACCATACGAAGGATATATTGACCATGGAGGGAGTGTGGCGTAGATTTACCAGAATGATACCTGGACTCCAAGGGTTAAATTAAGTGAGATTACACAAACTAGGGTTATATTCCTTGGAATTTAGAAGGTTAAAGGGTGTTTTGATCAAAGTTCTAGATATTAAGGGGAACTGACAGGGTAGTTAGAGAGAAACTATTTCTGCTGTTTGGGGAGTCATGGGCTAGGAGACATAGCCTAAAAATTAAACCCAGATCTTTCAGGAGTGAAGTTAGGAAACACTTCTTAAACAAATGATGGTAGAAGTTTGGAACTCTCGCCCACAAACGGCAGTTGGGGCTAGATCAATTGTTAATTTTAAATCTGAGATTGACAGAGTTTTGTTAACCAAAGGTATTAAGGGATATGGGGCAAAGGTGGGTAATTGGAGTTAGGTCACAGATCAGCCGTGATCTCATTGAATGGTGGAACAAGCTCGAGGGGCTAAATGAACTCCTGTTCCTATGTTCATAGAAGGATGGGGGCGGGGGGAGAGGGGGATGGAAGTGTAATTCAACTTCTGTGGGGGTTCAAAATTGGCAGTAGTGGATCAGCCACCGTTATAAACCCTGCCTGATTTTCTTTCCAACGACTTCAATGGAAAGGAAAATTGGATGGGGTGTATAACGGACAGCCGACCAGATCCAATATTGTCTGTTTCATAACTCCACATAAGTTGAATTTCACCCACATGGTCTCTCAATTCTCAAAACTTTCTAAAAGTCTAACATGGCCAATGGTGTAACTATTTAATAGCCCAGTGACTCAGTGGGTAAATACACCGGGGCTGAAATTGTCCCTTTCCTTAAGGCCTGTTACCACCACAAATCAACGGCCACGCTCCGCGGAGAGTGCGGTGGCCGCCGACCTTTGGTGGAATGGCCACTGATAGCCCAATTGCCCTTCCCGAATTTTCCCGGCGGTGCCCCCCCATTGCTCCGCTGCTCCTGATCGGTGTTAAGCACATCATCACCGTGCGCACCACTGATATAACCCCCCGATGGCAACATTCCCCTCAGAAACTCTTCGGCCCACCTGGCGGTACCAAAACAACCTTTTCCCCAGTCGTCCAGTGTGGCTGAGGCCTTCTGCAGCGGCAGTGCGGCTTCCCTTAAAGGGGAGGGCTCACTGCCGCTGCCGCCATGGTTTTTTTTGTCGGCCGACTGCCATGTCGGCCTGACAATTATGCCCCCAGGTTCGGCCGGGCCACCAACAGGCAGCCTAGCACCCCATCTTGGGTGCCAGACTGCTGGCCCGGCCGAAACCCTCCCTGGTGGCTCAGTGGGCTGAAATTTAAAAATCGCGAAGGGTCTGCCCTTTAAGTGAAGGGGAGAGCCATGGTGACGCGGCGCCATGATGACTTCATATGCGTTGACTCCACAACTGCCCCCAACTTTCGCCCCTCAGTGCTGTCACCACTGCGTCTTTGCCCCTCAGGTGTAGTCACCGCCCCCATTTAAACTGACTTCCGGATCAAAACCAAAAAATAAGTAGAATTTTGCAAAAGAGTCGACCTGAACCACAGCTGCGGTAAAAGCCATTGAAACGGGGTGCGGGAAATTTCTACCCTACCACCTCATATCGGACTGAACCATGCAATGAAGGCCCTCGGCTTGGTCTCTACTCTGCACTGAATTAGCTGATCTCTGCTAGAGCAGTGATAATTAACGATTGGCCTCAGTGACCTTTGGATAAGATGGGGGGGGTGGGGTGCTATCACTGAGGGTGTGTCCTTCTGATCACTATCTATTAACTGCTGCTGGAAGTACGTATGTTTGAGTGCTATATCAGGCTTTACAGTGATATCCCCTCAGTAAAATAGTCTGCTAACAACCGCTGTACAGGCTCAGACATGAAGAATAGCTCATTGCAACTGTACCTCAGCAAAAGTTATTACTTTCAGGAGAGTTGCAATAAGGAGGGAAAATCAAATTCAGGGATGGGAGCATAAAACAACAACAACTTGTATTTATATAGCACCTTTAATGTAGTGAAATGTCCCAAGGTGCTTCGCAGAAGTATTATGAGATTAAAAACTTGACATCGAGCCGCATAAGTAGAAATTAACGGAGGTGACCAAAAGCTTGGTGAAAGAGGTATGTTTTAAGGAGCGTCTTGAGGAAGGATAGAGAGGTGGAAAGGTTTAGGCAGAGCATTCCAGAACTTGGTGTCGAGGCAACAGAAGTCATGGCCACCAATGGTTGAGCGATTATAATCAGGAATGCTCAAGAGGACAGAATTAGAGGAGCGCAGACATCTCGGGGCGGGGGGGGAGGGGTTGTGGGGCTGGAGGAGATTGCAGAGATAGGGAGGGGCGAGGCCATGGACGGATTTGAAAATAAGGTTGAGAATTTTGAAATCTAGGTCAGCGAGCACATGGGTGATGGGTGACCGAGACTTGGGCAGATGAGTTTTGGATCACTTCTAGTTTACACAGGGTAAAATGTGGGAGACCAGTCAGGAGTGTGTTGGAATAGTCAAGTATAGAGGTAACAAAAGCATGGATGAGGGCTTCAACAGCGGATGAGCTGAAGCAAAGACGGGTGATGTTATGGAGGTGGAAATAGATGGTCTTAGTTATGCTGCGGATATGTGGTCGAAAGCTAATTTCAGGGTCAAATATGACACCAAGTTTGTGAGCAGTCTGGTTCAGCCTCAGACAGAAGTTGGTATTAATTAATTAATTAAGAGGTATTAATTAATTCATTCATTAATGAATTCATTAAATATTTCCATATTTGGCTCCTTCCCCAACCCCCAAGGATAATCTGAACCTATTTCCCTGACATCACACAGCATAGCAGCAAAACCTAAAACACATTTATCATTTTTGTTTTTTGTAGACTGTAAAGGTCCTGAAAGATGTTATGTAAATATAAGTTTGTTCGTTTCTTTAAAGATACCCTGCAGTTGGAATTCTATTAGGAGGCTGAGCTATCAGAGTGTCATGCCAGAAACAAAAATATTCCATTAACACTACATGTACCACTATGATTAATAGAGCTTTAGTACATACTTTTGAGGCTGAAGTACAAGGATGGGCAATCTGTCACAATATCATATTTAGTTGCAAATTTGAATAGTATAATGATAAATTAAATCAAAATTAGAAATTAATGACTGTGGCCATCTTTCAAATTTATCAGGAAGCAAATAAAAGTTTAATTATAATGAGAAAAACTTACATTTATAAAGTGCCTTCAACAGGATGTTTGAAAATGCTTTATAGTCAATAAATGTTTTGGAATGACATCATTGTTGCTTTGTATGCAAATGTAGCAGCCAATTTTCACGCAGCAACGCCTTGCAAACAATCAGATAAATTACCAGTTAATCTGTTTTGGTAATGTTAGTTGAGGGATAAATGTTAGCCAGAACTATGGGGAAAGAGCAGGGGAATGGGACTAATTGTACAGCTCTTTCACAGAGCCAGAATAGACATGATGGGCCTAATGGCCTCCTTGTGTGCTGTATCATTCGATGATTCTAACTCTCTTGCTCATAGAGTCGTGCCATACAATCTTTTACATCCACCTAAACAGTCAGATCTCATCTCATCCAAATGACATCATCTCCAACAACGCCTTGTCAGCCTTGATTATGTGCTCAGATCCCTGGAGTAAGGCTTGACTCATTAACCTTCTGACTCAGAGGTGAAGTTGCTACCACTGAGCCAAGCTGACAAAGTAAAGGTCATTTTTTGCTTAGACTGAGCACGCCCTGCTTAAAAACTACCAGTTTTTATGTACTGCTGAGCCTCTGACTCCCTAAATAGATTGCACTTTAATATCTAGCCAGGTAAAACTGCTAGGTGTTAAACAGCAGCTAAACAGGAGACTTTTTATTTAACAACAGATGGGAGGCTCGGTGGCTGAACCCAGTAAACATTTTAAAAGAAGTGAATATGAGAGCAGCTTGTCACTCTTGCAGCACAGGATTTGAGCCTTGTGGCTATTAACCCTGGGTTGCTGAATCAGCCCTATTGCTAAGATAGTTCTGTAATGTTTTAAATCATAGATTGAATATTGGGATGGGGGGGCGGGGAGGCAGCTGAGGTAATCTTGTAGGAGCTGCACAACTGGTACTTTTTTTGTATAAGAATTCATTAATTATCAAGGAAATGTCACATGAATAAGTCATAAGTAAAAGCAAACTTACAAATTAAAATAAAATATAATTTTGCTGCAGAATTTCAGGATTTTGCTCCAACAAAATTAAATTAGTCCAATAATCCAACCTACTATACATGTTTTTTTTTGCTTTCTCTTGCTGGAAAGTGAAAGGAAAAAGGAAATCAGTACTGCTAAATCCACTACCAAGAATTGACATCTGTGACTAAGCAAGCAGAGAGAACAGAACTGATAATGAAGCAGTCAATGCCCACATGCAACAAGATCTAGACAACATCCAGGCTTGGGTTGATAAGTGGGAAGTAACATTTGCACCACACAGTAGCTAAGCAGGCAAGGCAATGGCCAGTGCATCCCAGTTACATCATTAACGCATGACACTGCCATTTAAATTAGGTCCACATCATCTGGGGCGGGCAGCAACCTGTGCTTGAAGTCAGGTAAGTATAAATGATTTTGGAGGGGGGGGTGTTGGGAACCTATCACCAACCACCCCCCCCCCCTCCCAACACCCCGCAATCTTGCCCCTCCTGCAGCCTGCACCGTTCTTGCCAGGCAGGGAATAAAATTGACCCTAAAGACTTTATTCCTTTCCTACTGGGCTGAGTGTTTGCTTTCAAATATTTTTTTTCCCAGATGACTTTAATTAAGGTTAAAAGATTTATTTATTTGGAAAATGTCATATTGCAAAGGAAATACATGTACTTGTTGGCTACTTAAAATAATGACCTCATGTTGGAGGTTTTGTGCCAGTGTGGGACATCTGCCTGACACCCCAACCTTACCATGACCCGAACCTATTTCTGTGGGTCAGGGATCATTAAGGATGCAGTTGGAACACAACGATCCACAAGGAAACCTGCCACTGCAAGGCAAAATAAATCAGGCAGTACTGCAGTGGGACTGACATGGCAGCATCTGAAGAAGCAGAGGCTATTTAAAGAGATCAGGAGAGTCCCAAAGAGCAAGAAAAGGATTTTTTTTTTTATGGCCTCTGACTTGACTGAGACCTGAAAGGTATGTGTTTGGGGCCTCTGTGGACAGAAGAAGAAGAGGCCCTCTCCCTCCATCCAGTTACTTAAGGGGCTTGTTGTCATAACCCTAGGACTACTGCCATCTTTCTCCTGGCAGTCCCTGGGGTCAGTGGAGATAGCAGCAGTAAGTAGAGAAGTTGGATGGCTTGTGAGGCCTTGACTCCTCACCAGCATTTACATCTTTCAAGCTGGCAGCCTACTCAGCCAGGGCAGGGGAGGAATCTTGTGGTCAGGGCAGGATGTGGCAATCGGCCTTTCTGCACAAGTTTCTGTGCTTTCCTGCCCAATGTGTGGCAGGATCATGGAAGGAACTCCAGCCCAACATGTCTGTTATCTAAAATGATCTAGACCAAGGTGGAGCATTATAAAAAATGTTAATATAAGAACATAAGAAATAAGAACAGGAGTCGGCCATTTGGTCCCTCGAGCCTGCTCCGCCATTCAGTAAGATCATGGCTGATCTTGCATCTCAACTCCACTTTCCTGCACTATCCACATTGCAGTATAATGTGGATAAATGTGAGGTTATCCATTTTGGAGGCAAAAACACGAAGGCAGAATATTATCTGGATGGCAGCAGATTAGGAAAAGGGGAGGTGCAACGAGACCTAGGTGTCATGGTTCACCAGTCACTGAAAGTGGGCATGCAGGTACAGCAGGCGGTGAAGAAGGAAACTGGTATGTTGGCCTTCATAGCGAGGGGATTTGAGTAAAGGAGCAGGGAGGTCTTATTGCAGTTGTACAGGGCCTTAGTGAGGCCTCCCCTGGAATATTGTGTTCAGTTTTGGTCTCCTAATCTGAGGAAGGACGTTCTTGCTATTGAGGGAGTGCAGCGAAGGTTCACCAGACTGATTCCAGGAATGGCTGGACTATCATATGAGGAGAGACTGGATCAACTGGGCCTTTATTCACTGGAGTTTAGAAGGATGAGAGGAGATCTCATAGAAATGGATAAGATTCTGACGGGACTGGACAGGTTAGATGCAGGAAGAATGTTTCCGATGGTGGGGAAGTCCAGAACCAGGGGACATAGTCTTAGGATAAGGGGTAGGCCATTTAGGACTGAGATGAGGAGAAACTTCTTCACTCAGAGAGTTGTTAACCTGTGGAATTCCTTGCCGCAGAGAGTTGTTGATGCCAGTTCATTGGATATATTCAAGAGGGAGTTAGATATGGCCCTTATGGGTAAGGGGATTAAGGGGTATGGAGAGAAAGCAGGAAAGGGGTACTGAGGGAATGATCAGCCATAATCTTATTGAATGGTGGTGCAGGCTCAAAGGGCCAAATGGCCTACTCCTGCACCTATTTTCTATGTTTCTATCCCTTGATTCCTTTAATATCCAAAAATTTATCGATCCCTGTCTTGAATATCCAAATGACTGAGCCTGCACAGATCTCTGGGGTAGAGAATTCCAAAGATTCACCACCCTCTGAGTGAAGAAATTTCTCCTCATCTCAGTCCGAAATGGCCGACTCCTTATTCTGAGACTAGGATCCCTGGTTTTAGACTCCTCAGCCAGGGGAAACATCCTCCCTGCATTTATCCTGTCAAGCCCTGTAAGAATTTTGTATGTTTCAATGAGATCACTTCTGATTCTTCTAAGCTCTAGAGAATATAGAAGAACAACAACAATTAGATTTATATAGCGCCTTTCACGACCATCGGATGTCTCAAAGCGCTTTACAGCCAATAAAGTAATTTTTGGAGTATAGTCACCGTTGTAATGTGGGAAACGTGACAGTCAATTTGCACAAGGCAAGCTCCCACAGACAGCAATATGATAATGACCAGATCATCAGTTTTTTTGTTATGTTGACTGAGGGATAAATATTGGCCAGGACACCAGGGATAACTCCCCTGCTCTTCTTCAAAGTAGTGCCATGGGATCTTTTACATAAGAACATAAGAAATAGGAGCATGAGTAGGCCATACGGCTCTTCGAGCCTGCTCCGTCTTTTAATATGCCCACCTGAGAGGGCAGACAGGACCTCAGTTTAACGTCTCATCCGAAATATAGGCCAAGTCTACTCAATCACTCCTCATAGGACGATCCCCGCATCCCAGGGATCAGTCTGGTATACCTTTGTTGCAGTCCCTTTATGGCTAGCTGGTCTGACCCAGTCTCACATGCCGAGTCCCTTCGACCAGAGGGCCTGATCCAATGACACACTCTGGGTCCCTTCAGCCAGCCGCTCTGACCCAGCCTCACACTCCAGGTCCCTTCGGCCAGAGGGCCCGGCCCAGCCATTGCACTCCGGTCTCTTCAGCCAGCCAGCCAGCCGGCCCGGCCCAACGACGGGCTGTACCTGCCCAAGGTCGTTAACGGTGAACACTGACTGGGCTGTAGACTACTGTCTTACATTTTAGACTTTTAATCAATTTTTAATTAACTTTTAATCTACTTGTAAACTTTTAATCAACTTGAGAACCTTTTTAAACAATTTGGGAACATTTTTAAACTTTTAAACAACTTGGAGAATTTTTCATTTGAAACCTCCGGAGAAACTCTCAAATAACTTTGGAAAACTTTGGAAGAAACTTTTAAAACATCCCTCGGAACTCCAGCGGAAACTGACCTTCCTAATACCTGTCCCCAAAAAGCCTCGGGCCACCTACCATCAAGAGCGTTACTTGGTGCCGAGCTTGCGGCCAACATCTCGCCGTAGGCAATTAGGCTCATACAGCAGTGCCTGGTCTCCAGTCGTCTTGGACCCCCTTGCCGCTGGACCAAGATCTAGCCCTGTCAAGCCCGTGTGGTTGCCGGCGTGCAGCTGCCACCCCACGTTAAAAGAACTCATGCACAGGCATCTTCCACTTCATTAACATGAAATTTGGGACCTGGAACGTCAGGACCCTCATGGACAACTCCAACAGTGACAGGCCGGAATGCCGCACTACCATAGTTGACCGGGAACTGAGACGCTTTGACATCAACATCGCTGCCCTAAGCGAGACTCGGCGGGAAGGGGAAGGCCAGCTCAAGGAACAAGGTGGAGGTTACACCTTTTTCTGGAAAGGAAAACCAGAGGAAGAACGGCGCCTCCACGGAGTCGGCTTCGCCATCAAAAATGAGCTGGTCGGCAGCCTCAAAGATTCCCGCTGCGGAGTTAATGAACGCCTCATGACTCTTCGACTCACCCTATCCTGGAACCAATGCACCACAGTGCGTATGCCCCAACACTCGATGCAATGGATGAGACCAAAGAGGGTTTTTGTTCCAACCTCGAAACATCCCTGTCCCGCATCCCCGCGGGTGACAAATTGATCCTCCTCGGTGACTTCAACGCCAGGGTCGGCAAAGACACAGTCCTCTTGGGAGGCGTGATTGGCAGAGAGGGGATAGGGAAAGCCAACTCCAGCGGTATCCTATTCCTGACAAAATGTCTAGAACATGAACTCCTCATCACCAACACCCTGTTCCGCCAGAGGGTCAAATACAAGGCATCGTGGCAACACCCTCGCTCCATCATTGGCACCTGCTCGATTATGTCATTGTCTGAACCAGGGATTGCAAGGATGTGCGCATCACCAGCGCCATGACAGGAACTGACGACTGCTGGACGGACCACCGCCTAATCCGATCCATCATCGACATTAACATAGCCCCAAAGCAGAAGCAGTGCTGCAAAAAAGTCAATGTCGGGGCACTTAAAGACCCAGATAAGAGACCCCTATATAGCCAGCACCTCACAGCTAACCTGCCGTGCCTTGATGCTGGATGCCCACACCACTTGGTCTGCCCTCCAGGCCTCCAAAACCAGTGCCTGTGAAGAGACACTTGGTCACGCAACCAGAAAACACCAGGACTGGTTTGATGAAAATGATCAGGAGATCCAAGAACTAATAGATCGCAAGCGCAGAGCATTTCTGAGCCTCAAGCAACAACCGAACTCGGGAGCAGCAAAGCAACATTACAGGCGGCTCAAGGCTGAGGTCCAACAAAAAACCCGGGCCCTAAAGAACAGGTGGTGGATGGAGAAAGCACAGGAGATACAACAACTGGCCGACAGCCACGATATGTGAGGATTCTTCATCGCAGTCAAGGCTACCTAAGGTCCAAACTCCCAAGGCCCCACCCCGCTGCTGGCCAAGAACGGGGAAACACTCATCAAGGACACCGAGGCAGTCAGGGCCTGCTGGAAGGAACACTTCGATGATCTCCTCAATCGAGACTCTGCCTTTGACTCGAGTGTCCTTGACTCCATCCCGCAGCATTCGACATGCCACTACCTCAGTGAAACCCCAACATTGCACGAGGTAGGAAAAGCCATAAGACAGCTCAAGAACAACAAGGCTACGGGAGAGGATGGAATCCCTGCTAAGGCGCTAAAGTATGGCGGAGAGGCGCTGTTGGCACGGATACATGACCTCATCTCTCTCATCTGGAGGGAGGAGAGCATGCCGGGAGAGATCAGAGATGCAGTGATCGTGACCATCTTTAAAAAAGGGGTCAAGTCCAACTGCAGCAACTACAGAGGAATCTCCCTGCTATCAGCTACTGGGAAAGTTGTCGCTAGAGTTCTCCTCAACCGTCTTCTCCCTGTGGCCGAAGAACTCCTCCTGGAGTCACAGTGCGGATTTCGTCCCCTACGGGCCACAACGGACATGATCTTTGCAGCACGACAGCTGCAGGAAAAATGCAGGGAGCAGCGCCAGCCCTTATACATGGCATTCTTCGACCTTACAAAGGCCTTTGACACTGTCAAGCGCGAGGGTCTATGGAGCGTACTCCTCCGTTGCGGATGCCCCCAAAAGTTTGTCAACATCCTTCGCCTGCTTCACGCGACATGCAGACTGCGATCTTTATCAATGGAACCATTATAGACCCAATCCGCGTCCGGACCGGGGTCAAAAAGGGCTGTGTCATCGATCCAACCCTCTTCTCAATCCTCCTCGCTGCCATGCTCCACCTCACTGTCAACAAGCTCCCCGCTGGAGTGGAACTAAACAACAGAACCAGTGGGAAGCTGTTTAACCTACGCTGCCTCCAGGCCAGATCCAAGATCACCCCAACCTCTGTCGTTGAGCTTACAGTACACGGACGACGCCTGCGTCTGCGTACATTCTGAGGCTGAACTCCAGGATATAGTCGATGTATTTACTGAGGCATATGAAAGCATGGGCCTTACACTAAACATCCGTAAGACAAAGGTCCTCCAGCAGCCTGTCCTCGCCGCACAGCACTGCCCCCCAGTCATTAAGATCCGTGGCCCTCGACAACGTGGACCACTTCCCGTACCTCGGGAGCATCTTGTCAACAAAAGCAGATATTGATCCGGAGATTCAACATCATCTCCAGTGCACCAGTGCAGCCTTCGGCCGCCTGAGGAAAGGAGTGTTTGAAGACCAGGCCCTCAAATCTACCACCAAGCTCATGGTCTACAGGGCTGTAGTAATACCCGTCCTCCTGTATGGCTCAGAGGCATGGACGATGTATAGAAGGCACCTCAAGTCGCTGGAGATATATCACCAACGATGTCTCCGCAAGATCTTACAAATCCCCTGGGAGGACAGGTGCACCAACATCGTCCAGGCTAACATCCCCAGCATTGAAGCGCTGACCACACTCGATCAGCTTCGCTGGGCAGGCCACTTAGTTCGCATGCCAGACACGAGACTCCCAAAGCAAGTGCTCCATGCTGAGCTCCTTTACGGCAAATGAGCCAAAGGTGGGCAGTGGAAAAGTTACAAGGACAGCCTCAAAGTCTCCCTGATAAAGTACGACATCACCACTGACACCTGGAAATCCCTGGCCAAAGACCGCCCGAAGTGGAGAAAGTCATCCGGGAGGGCGTTGAGCACTTCGAGTCTCAACGCCGAGAGCGTGCAGAGGTCAAGCGCAGGCAGCGGAAGGAGCATGCGGCAAACCAGTCCCACCCACCCCTTCCCTCAATGACTGTCTGTCCCAACTGTGACAGTGTCTGTAGCTATCATATTGGACTGTTCAGCCACCAAAGAACTCATTTCACGAGTGGAAGCAAGTCTTCCTCGATTCCGAGGGACTGCCTATGATGATGATGATGATGGCAAATATATTCTTCCTTAGGTATGGAGACCAAAACTGTACGCCAGGTGTGGTCTCACCAGGGCCCTAGCTAATTGCAGTACGACATCTTGGGGCTGAAATTGCCCTTGTTTTAAGACCTGTTACAATGGGGTGGGAAGGCCTTTCCAACCGGCGATAGGCAGTCAGATCTGGACCTAATTTCCACCTCGTCCCGTGTTACTGCACTGCCCTATGCTCCAACCCGTTGTCCACCAAGCGCTGACCCCTTAGCGACCGGCAGTGACCCCTTATTGCCCCGTGGTGGAAATCACTCTGCGGGAGCGTGGCTGCCGCCGGTCGGTGCCCCCGCCAGCTTTGCGCAGCGGGAAGCTTGGCGGTGCATCTGCCCTTAAAGGGGAGGGCGCACCGCCGCGGCTGCCAATTTCCTTTAGCTGTCGATCGACGCGGCAGTCGGCCCGAGAACACGGCCACTGATTCGACCAGGCCACCAACAAACAGCCCGGCTCTCACTCTTGGCAGAAGCCCTCTCTGGTGTCCCGGTGGGTGCCAAGGAGGCCTCGCTAGGGCTGCAGAGAGGCCTTTAACATAATTAGTGGGGGAGAGGGTTCAGGTGAGCAGAAACCTAAAAGTTCAAAGAACAAGGTGAAGGCAATAGAGCAGGGTAGCATTGGTGGAAATGAAAACCAGAGCATGACAGGAAGGGACAGTATCTATAAACATAAGAGTGTATCAGAAATTGGGGCCATAGCAGGGGAAAATGGTAAGAAAACACATTTAGAACCTCTTTATCTGAATGCACGCAGCATTCGTAACAAATTAGATGAGCTGTCGGCACAAATATTTACAAATGGGTATGATCTGGTAGCCATTAACAGAGATGTGTTTGTAAGATGACCAAGAGTGGGAACTAAACATTCAGGGGTACTTAACAATTTGAAAGGAAAAGGAGGTGGGTTAACTCTGTTGCTAAAGGATGGAATCACTTCAATAGTGAGAAACTGCAATATTGGCTCAAATGATCAGGATGTTGAAACAGTTTGGGTGGAGTAAGGGAAAAAGTCACTGGTGGACATAGTCTGTCGCCCCCGAACAGTAGCAAAACTGTTGGTCAGAGTATAAACCAATAGTGGGGGCTTGTAAAAAGGGAACAGCAATAATCGTGGGTGATTTTAACCTCCATATTGATTGGACAAATCAAATTGGTCAGGGTAGCCTTGAGGAAGCGTTCATAGAGTGCATAAGGGATGAGTTCCTTGAACAGTATGTAATGGAACCAACCAGGAGGCAGGCTATCTTAACATCTGGTCCTGTGTAATGAGACAAGATTAATAAACAATCTCCTAGTAAAGGATCCACTTGGAATGAGTGATCATAGCATAGTTGAATTTGAAATTCAGATGGAGGGTGAGGAAGTTGGATCTCAAACCAGCATACTAAGCTTAAATGTATGGGGGCAGAGTTGGCTAAAGTGGACTGGGAAAATAGATTAAAGTGTAGAATGGTTGATGACCAGTGGCGTACATTAGAACATCAGAACATAAGAAATAGGAGAAGGCCATACAGCCCCTCAAGCCTGCTCCACCATTTAATCCGATCATGGTTGATCTGATCATGGACCATGGTCCACTTCCCTGCCCGCTCTCCATAACCCCTTATTCCCTATTTCTGTCTATTTCTGTCTTAAATTTATTCAATGTCCCAGCTTCAACACCTCTCTGAGGCAGCGAATTTCACAGATTCACAACCCTCTGAGAGAAGAAATTTCTCCTCATCTCTGTTTTAAATGGACGGCCCCTTAATTCTAAGATTATGCCCTCTAGTTCTAGTCTCCCCCATCGGCAGAAACATCCTCTCTGCGTCCACCTTGTCAAGCCCACTCATAATCTTATACGTTTCGATAAGATCACCTCTCATTCTTCTAAATTCCAATGAGTAGAGGCCCAACCTACTCAACCTTTCCTCATAAGTTAACCCCCTCATCTCTGGAATCAACCTTGTGAACCTTCTCTGAACTGCCTCCAAAGCAAGTACAGGTTCAACCTCCAATATCCGGAATTCCGGAATCCAGAATGTTCCAGAATCCGGACACCGGGCCGATCTGTGGCGGGGTCGTCTGGAAACCGGAAAATGTTCCGATATCCGGACTCCCCCCGCCTCGACGAACCGACTTCGCCCCACTCCCTCCCCTTTACCTCGGCTGCCTGACCCCACCTACCTCGGGCCAAACAAGGAACTCATCCATGGTGGCGGGGCCCCACCCGATCAGGTCCTTGGCGGCGAGGCCCTGCGCGAACAACTCCATAGTGGCGAGGCCCCGCCCGAACATTTCCATGGTGGCGGGGCCCAACCCGGCGACCCGAACAGCTCATCGACGAGCATTCCCCCGCCCCCGCCCCCCTGCTTCTGACATTCCGAAATCCGGAAATACCCGAACCTGGGCTCGGGTGTTTCCGGATTCGTGACGTCAGAAAGACGTTCCAAAATCTGGCAATACGCAAAATCCGGATCGGCCTCGGTCCCAAGGGTTCCGGATTCAGGATGCTGCACCTGTATATCCTTTCGTAAATATGGAAACCAAAACTGCACGCAGTATTCCAGGTGTGACCTCATCGATACCCTGTACAGCTGCAGCAAGACTTCTCTACTTTTATACTCCATCCCCTTTGCAATAAAGGCCAAGATTCCATTGGCCTTCCTGATCACTTGCTGTACCTGCATATTAACCTTTTGTGTTTCATGCACAAGTATCCCCAGGTCCCGCTGTACTGCAACACTTTGCAATCTTTCTCCATTTAAATAATAACTTGCTCTTTGATTTTTTTCTGCCTAAGTGCATGACCTCACACTTTCCAACATTATACTCCATCTGCCAAATTTTTGCCCACTCACTTAGCCTGTCTATGTCCTTTTGCAGATTTTGTATGTCCTCCTCACACATTGCTTTTCCTCCCATCTTTGTATCGTCGGCAAACTTGGCTATGTTACACTCAGTCCCTTCCTCCAAGTCGTTAATATAGATTGTAAATAGTTGGGTTCCCAGCACATTTAAGGAGATATTTCATAGCTCTCAAGGAAAATATATTCCAATGAGGAGGAAAGGGTGTAAAAGTAAAGATAGCCGTCCGTGGCTAACAAAACAAATCAAGGATGGTATACAATTATAAACAAGGGCATACAAAGTGGCCAAAACTAATGGGAGGACAGAATATTGGGACGCTTTTAAAAGCCAGCCAAGAATGACTAAAAAAATGATTAAGAAATGGAAAATAGACTGTGAAAATTAACTAGCACGAAATATAAAACAGATTGCAAGAGTTTCTACAGGTAGAAAAAAAGGAAAAGAGTGGCTAAATTAAATGTTGGTCCCTTAGAGGACGAGACCAGGGAATTAGAAATGGGGAACTTGGAGATGGCAGAAACCCTGAACAAATATTTTGTATCAGTCTTTACGGTAGAGGACACGAACAATATTCCAACAGTGGATAGTCAAGGGGCTATAGTAGGGGAGGAACTTAATGTAATCACAATCACTAAGGAGGTGGTACTCAGTAAGATAATGGGACTAAAGGCGGATAAATCCCCTGGACCTGATGGCTTGCACCCTAGGGTCTTAAGAGAAGTAGCGGCAGGGATAGTGGATCCATTGGTTGTAATTTACCAAAATTCCCTGGATTCTGGGGAGGTCCCAGCAGATTGGACAACTGCAAATGTAATGCCCCTATTTAAAAAAGGAGGCAGACAAAAAGCAGGAAACTATAGACCAGTTAGCCTAACATCTGTTGTTGGGAAAATCTTGGAGTCCATTATTAAAGAAGCAGTAGCAGGACATTTGGAAAAGCATAATGCAGTCAGGCAGAGTCAGCATGGATTTATGAAGGGGAAGTCATGTTTGACAAATTTGCTGGAATTCTTTGAGGATGTAACGAACAGGGTGGATAAAGGGGAACCAGTGGATGTGGTGTATTTGGACTTCCAGAAGGCATTTGACAAGGTGCCACATAAAAGGTTACTGCACAAGATAAAAATTTACGGGATTGAGGGTAATATATTAGCTTGGATAGAGGATTGGCTAACTAACAGAAAACAGAGAGTCGGGATAAATGCTTCATTCTTGGGTTGGCAATCAGTAACTAGTGGGATGCCACAGGGATCAGTGCTGGGACCCCAACTATTTATAATCTATATTAACGACGTGGATGAATGCACCGAGTGTAACGTTGCAAAGTTTGCTGATGATACAAAGATGGGAGGAAAAGCAATGTGTGAGGAGGACACAAAAACCCTGCAAAAGGACTAAGACAGGCTAAGTGAGTGGGCAAAAATTTGGCAGATGGAGTATAATGTTGGAAAGTGTGAAACATAGAAACATAGAAAATAGGTGCAGGAGTAGGCCATTCGGCCCTTTGAGCCTGCACCGCCATTCAATAAGATCATGGCTGATCATTCCCTCAGTACCCCTTAACTGCTTTCTCGTCATACCCCTTGATCCCCTTAGCCGTAAGGGCCATATCTAACTCCCTCTTGAATATATCCAATGAACTGGCATCAACAACTCTCTGCGGCAGGGAATTCCATAGGTTAACAACTCTCTGAGTGAAGAAGTTTCTCCTCATCTCAGTCCTAAATGGCCTACCCCTTATCCTAAGACTATGTCCCCTGGTTCTGGATTTCCCCAACATCGGGAACATTCTTCCCGCATCTAACCTGTCCAGTCCTGTCAGAATCTTAAAAGTTTCTATGAGATTCTCTCTCATCCTTCTAAACGCCAGTGAATAAAGGCCCAGTTGATCCAGTTTCTCCTCATATGACAGTCCAGCCATCCCTGGAATCAGTCTGGTGAACCTTCGCTGCACTCCCACAATAGCAAGAACGTCCTTCCTCAGATTAGGAGACCAAAACTGAACACAATTTTCTTGGTGAGACCTCGCTACGGCCGCGTACAACTGCAGTAAGATCTCCCCGGTCCTATACTCAAATCCCCTAGCTATGAAGGCCAACATACCATTTGCCTTCTTCACCACCTGCTGTACCTGCATGCCCACTTTCAGTGACTGATGAACCATGACACCCAGGTCCCATTGCACCCCCCCCTTTCCTAATCTGCCGTCATTCAGATAATATTCTGCCTTCATGTTTTTGCCCCCAAAGTGGATAACCTCACATTTATCCACATTATACTCCATCTGCCATGCAATTTGCCCACTCACCCAACCTGTCCAAGTCACCCTGCAGCCTTTTAGCGTCCTCAAACATGGATATCGTCAGTAAACATGGATATATTACATTTGGTCCCCTCATCCAAATCATTGGCCCAGAAATTCCGGCCTTCTGAGTCCGTATGGAGTGTGTACGGACCCGAGAAAGCATAGCAAAAGACCGGTTTTCAGCGCACAATGCCCATGTGCTGAAAACTGGCTTTTCCAATCTGTCAAGCAGGACATTCGCATCGGCAAGATTGCGGTATTTACCCATATCTTGCCCAGCGGATGTCCTGAAAACTCTTGTGTCTGATAAAAGCAGGTGCATAGCCTACTTTTACAGACATAAGAGTTTTAAAATGCACAAAAACATTATAAAATAAAATTTAAAAAACAAATGTTATTGTTAAAAACCTTCCCCACTACGGTAAGTTTATTTTAAACCATAATTTTAAAAACTTTTTAAAAATCGGAAAAACATATTTTTTTATAATACATAAATAACTTTAATTTAAATTAATAAAAATACATGGTGTATTTTTTCTATTTTTTAGTTATGTTTTGGGTGTTTGGTGGGATTTCGCAATCATAATAATGGGAACTCCAACTTACAGAGTTCTCATTATTATGAATGATTATATACTTTATCTGGATTGGCTGCTCAGAGCCATGTGACTGCAGCTCCAGCCCTGCGGACATCCTGATGTGCACACGCTCCGATACGCAGTCAGTGGAGGCCTCAGGACCGGGATCCCTCATGTGCGCAGCAAGTTCAGGTAAGTACGCATCTTTTTAAACTTTTTACCCAATCACCCGTGGGAAGCAGCCGACTGGGATTTCTAGGCCATTGATACAGATTATGAATTTCTGAGACCCAAGCACCAATCCTTGCGGTACCCCACTAGTTACAGTCTGACAACCCGAAAATGGCCCGTTTATTCCTACTTTCTGTTTTCTGTCCGTTAACCAATCCTCATCCATGCTAAAATATTACCCCCAATCCCATGAGCCCTAATTTTGTTCAATAACATCTTGATATCTATGTATTGTTGAGAAACTTGGGTGAAGTGCCAAGGCCCAATCTGCAGGACACCACCATTGTTGGAAAGAGTAAGAGAGAAGATGTGATAATCAGTAAGTCGTAATTAGGTGATGTCATGCTCGGATTTGCCAAATGTAGATTGTGAGAGGAAAGAAAGACCAAGGAAATTAAAGAGTTCTGGGAAATAATCATTTTCAATAGGAGAAAGTACAATAAGTCTTGATTTGAACACAGTGAGGAGGATCGGTGCGTTGGAGTGTGCATTTAGAAATTTGGGGAAACAAAATAGGAAAGTGCAAAAGAACAATAACCATAATAAATAATTGAATTGAATATATATTGAATGTGACTATTTGAAATGTATCATGCTGACTGTCACTTCTCATCATGAATTTATTTATTAACTGTAGATATGATTCAAAGTCATCTTAAAAATACCGCTGAAATCATCTCACACTTTATCAGGTCGTTATCACAAAGGGCTTCCCAATGGCTAAATTTAACACACAGACCAGGAATATCACAGTTTGATCCCCCACCCTATTCTGAGTTAATGGACCTCAGTTGGAATGGTAGTAAAGATGTTGCCTTTGGCCTAAAGGCTCCTGGGCTAGGGAGAAGATCAGTCAGCAAAGGTTAACCTATTTCCAACTGCAATACAGTGATCCTAACTTGAAAGTGCGCATGTATGGATGTTGGTTGACAACTGAGCTCGTCAGTAATGTCCTTGGTCACCACTTGCTGTCTGGGTTTGCCCATGAATAATGAACACTTAAGCAAGATACCAGAAGGCGTCTGACGTACATGGGTCGAGGGTACATTTTAACCATTAGGTGGTCGGCTGGCAAAATGAGCTGGCCAGTCACCCGATAGTGCTTACTGGAGTCTCGGCGTATTGTGAAGACAGGGCCTCATTAGCATATGGCTAACGTATGGGCACCAGTTCCAAGCAAGAGCAATATTGAGCAACCCAGAGGCTAACTGGCCGGAATCAAATTAGTTCTGGATGGGAAGGGGGGGTGGCGTTGTGGGGGAAGCGGGGGGAAGCTGGTGTAACAGCAACACATTTTTTTGTCGAACCCAGAGGGATACTCCAGCTCCTCCTGGCCCCACAAAAATACTTTAAAATGCACTTTTAGGCTCCTCTTCGGCTGGACTGGCAGATTAAATTAGTTGGATTCTGCAGAGTGCACATTATTCCTATGTCCCAAAATTGGAAAATGATTTACGGAAGACCACTATTTACATATTGAAAGGGCCTACTGGCTAATTCAGGTGGGCACTCCGGCCTCCAGTGGTCAGCCCTGAGGAAGGCTTTGGCTGATTGAGAGTGAGAAAGAGGTGCTAATCTTTGCCCCATCACTTTAGGGGCACTACAGCTCTATTTCTGTCCCAGGGCACCAGTGAAAATCTCCCCCTATTTCTTCAGGAGAGGAGCAGAAATAATTTGAGGTGCAAATCAAAAACATTTCACTGCAACCTTCACTATATTGTAATTTTTTTTGGTATACTGTACACTCTCAAATTACAGGCAGTTTCCCTGGGCCCAAGTTTCAATTGGATTTGCTCTTATTTTTTTGGAGCCACTAGTTTTTTTTTGGAGTATCCTAGAAATTGCAATTCTTCACATTTAGTTTGCTCCAGTTCTAGTGAGTTAATTTAGTTTCGTTTTAGTTAATTTTTTTTTCAAAAGGGGGCGTGTCCAGCCACTTGCGCCTGTTTTGCAAGTTTGAACTGCGAAAAGTTACTCCAAACTAAATTAGAACGGAGTAAGTGTCCACTTTGGTGCGGCAGGAACAGCCTTGTGTAGAGTTAAGAAATTAGCGCAGCTAGCCAGAGATGCGGGGGAAGGGGAAGTTGAGGAAGGGAAGAGAGAGCACTAAACGCCTTCACTTTTAAAAATAAAGAACCATCATCAATAATAAATGATAAATCAATCAATCAATCAATAAATAAAAAAATAAAAAATAAAAAATAAATAAATAAATCAGTAAATAAGAAATTAAAAGTTCCTACCTCATCTACCTGTTTCGGAGCACCGGGAGCCCTCCAGCAGCATACACAGCAGCAAGCACACACAGCCCATACATGCAGGCAGCAAACAGCGGCAGGCCCCTCGGCCAGGGATAGGGTCGTGAGCGCGGCCAGGAGGGAGGGAGGGGGAGGGAGAGGGAGGGAGGGAGAAGGGGGGGAGGGGGAGAGGGGGCAACGTTAAACAGATGAGCCTGCCCAGGTCCCATCCTACTCACATCTTGCCCCCAATCTCTTTGTTTTCCTGCTATCCCCGCCCCTCCGAACATCTCCGAGACAGTCCCAAGGAACACTCTATGGCCTCAGTCAGTGAGCACAATCGACATCTTCCTTCTTGATGGTCACTTTTGCCAGCAACTTCTCCCTTTCTTGTTTGCCGTTTCCAGGTCCGAGCTCAGGATCTCCTTCTCCTCCGCATAGTCAGTCACCCGTTCCAGGGGCCCATTCGGCCAGGGCTAGGGGCGAGGTTCTTTTGGCCCCTCCCACACAGCCTGCAGCACACGCACACAGAATCTGGGGGCCAGGAGCTACTGCGCACATGCGCAGCTGCCGGCAGTCTTTTCGGCGCAGGGCTGTAGCTCCGCCCCCTGCTGTTGCTGCTACGCTGCGCTGAGGCAACAGGAGGCCTCATGGAAGTCGAGAATAGCAAGGTCGGAAACAGGAAATTGGCTGATCTCTCAGAAATCTCAACTGAAACTTGGGTCCCTAGTCTGTAAACATTTTCACAAATAACATTAAATAAGATTTGATGCTGAGTTTTCAACGTACAAAAATTATGGTGCGCAGACAGGCACAGATTGTAAACATATGCTGGAGCACGTACTCATACAGAAACAAGCAAACACATAAAACTGGATATAGCACAACACAAGCAACTACATCATAAATTTATGGGAGCAATTCCCAGGGAAGACATATCGTTAGGATTAATACTAGAAACATAAAGCAGGAAATTAGAAGAATTTGTTTCAGACAAAAGGTTATTAAAATATGGAAAAGAATACCACAATTGCTACTGAAATCGATTTGCTTACAACAATAAAAAGACAATTGATGAACAGTTGAAGAGGAAAAATATAAAAGGGTACGGGAAAACAGCAGGAAAATGGGACGAGAGTAGATAACTCTGATGTGGTACAGGTATGATGAGCCAATTGTCTCTGCTTGTATTTTTATGATTCTGTAGCCTGGATTTTCTGACTGGCATTATTTTAGTTTCAATGGTAATGGATTACTGCTGGCTTTAAAATAACATTGATTGGAAAATCCAGGCTTATGATTCCAAATGGAGAATATAAATGGATTCAAGAGACAACTAGATCAATTTTCAGACAGTGCATGGATTAATGGTTATAGTGGGAAAATGGGTTAGGTGCAATTGAGATCCATCATTAAACGACAAGCTGGTTGGACAAAATGCTGCTTTTTCTTTTCATACTTCAAAAAATATTTTTAACTCGCTACTATTACACCAAGCCATAACACAAAACATTTTATCAAGACATTTTATCAAATATGCTAAATACCTCAGTTGGATCATAGAAACATAGAAACATAGAAAATAGGTGCAGGAGTAGGCCATTTGGCCCTTCGAGCCTGCACCACCATTCAATATGATCATGGCTGATCATTCACCTCAGTACCCCGTCCCGCTTTCTCTCCATACCCCTTGATCCCTTTAGCCGTAACTCCCTCTTGAATATATCCAATGAACTGGCATCAACAACTCTCTGCGGCAGGGAATTCCACAGGTTAACAACTCTCTGAGTGAAGAAGTTTCTCCTCATCTCAGTCCTAAATGGCCTACCCCTTATCCTAAGACTATGTCCCCTGGTTCTGGACTTCCCCAACATCGGGAACATTCTTCTCGCATCTAACCTGTCCCATCCCGTCAGGATCTTATATGCTTCTATGAGATCCCCTCTCATCCTTCTAAACTCCAGTGTATAAAGACCCAGTTGATCCAGTCTCTCCTCATATGTCCGTCCAGCCATCCCTGGAATCAGTCTGGTGAACCTTTGCTGCACTCCCTCAATAGCAAGAACGTCCTTCCTCATCTTTCAACCTTATAAACACAAGGAAATGCACACCAATTTTATGTAATCTGTTCTGATAATTTAACCCTTGAAGCCCTGGTATCATTCTGGTGAATCCCATTCCAAGGCCAATATACCTTTGCTGAGGTTCAGTGCCCCAAACTTTTTTTTATTCATTCATGTACTGTGGGTATCACTGGCAAGGCTAGTATTTATTGCCCATCCCTAATTGCACACGAGAAGGTGGTGGTGAGCGCCTTCTTGAACCACTGCAGTATGTGTGGTGAAGGTACTCCCACAGTGTTGTTAGGGAGGGAGTTCTAGGATTTTGACCCAGCGACAATGAAGGAATGACAATATATTTCCAAGTCAGGATGGTGTATGACTTGGAGGGGAACTTGCAGGTGATGATGTTCCCATGTAGCTGCTGCCTTTGTCCTTCTAGGTGGTAGAGGTTGCGGTTTTGGGAGGTGCTGTTGAAGGAAGCCTTAACGAGTTGCTGCAGTGCATCTTGTAGATGGTATACACTGCAGCCACGTTGCGCTGGTGGTGAAGGGAGTAAATGTTTAAGGTGGTGGATGGGGTGCCAATCAAGCGGGCTACTTTGTCCTGGATGGTGTCGAGTTTCTTGAGTGTTGTTGGAGCCGCACTCATCCAGGCAAGTGAAGACTATTCCATCACATAGAAACATAGAAACATAGAAAATAGGTGCAGGAGTAGGCCATTCGGCCCTTCAAGCCTGCACCACCATTCAATATCATGGCTGATCATTCACCTCAGTACCCCTTTCCTGCTTTCTCTCCATACCCCTTGATCCCTTTAGTCGTAAGGGTCGTAGCTAACTCTCTCTTGAATATATCCAATAAACTGGCATCAACAACTCTCTGCAGTAGAGCATTCCATAGGTTAACAACTCTCTGAGTGAAGAAGTTTCTCCTCATCTCAGTCCTAAATGGCTTACCCTTTATCCTTAGACTATGTCCCCTGGTCCTGGACTTACCCACCATTGGGAACATTCTTCCTGCATCTAACCTGTCCAGTCCCGTCAGAATGTTATATGTTTCTATCAGATCCCCTCTCATCCTTCTAAACTCCAGTGAATACAGGCTCAGTCGATCCAGTCTCTCCTCATATGTCAGTCCTGCCATCCCGGGAATCAGTCTGGTGAACCTTCGCTGCACTCCCTCAATAGCAAGAACGTCCTTCCTCAGATTAGGAGACCAAAACTGAACACAATATTCCAGGTGAGGCCTCACTAAGGCCCTGTACAACTGCAGTAAGACCTCCCTGCTCCTATACTCAAATCCCCTAGCTATGAAGGCCAACATACCATTTGCCTTCTTCACCGCCTGCTGTACCTGCATGCCAACTTTCAATGACTGATGTACCATGACCCCCCAGGTCTCGTTGCACCTCCCCTTTTCCTAATCTGCCGCCATTCAGATAATATTCTGCCTTCATGTTCTTGCCACCAAAGTGGATAACCTCACATTTATCCACATTATACTGCATCTGCCACGCGTTTTCCCACTCACATAACCTGTCTAAGTCACCCTGCAGCCTTTTAGCGTCCTCCTCACAGCTCACACCACCACCCAGCTTAGTGTCATCTGCAAACCTGGAGTAATTACACTTAATTCCCTCATCCAAATCATTAATGTATATTGTAAATAGCTGGGGTCCCAGCATTGAGCCCTGGGGCACCCCACTAGTCACTGCCTGCCATTCTGAAAAGGACCCGTTTATCCCGACTCTCTGCTTCCTGTCTGCCAACCAGTTCTCTGTCCACGTCAGAATATACCCCCAATACCATGTGCTTTGATTTTGCACACCAATCTCTTGTGTGGGACCTTGTCAAAAGCCTTTTGAAAATCCACATACACCACATCCACTGGTTCTCCCTTGTCCACTCTACTAGTTACATCCTCAAAAAATTCTAGAATATTTGTCAAGCATGATTTCCCTTTCATAAATCCATGCTGACTTGGACCAATCCCGTCACTGCTTTCCAAATGTGCTGCTATTTCATCTTTAATAATTGATTCCAACATTTTCCCCACTACTGATGTCAGGCTAACCGGTCTATAATTACCCGTTTTCTCTCTCCCTCCTTTCTTAAAAAGTAGTGTTACATTAGCTACCCTCCAGTCCATAGGAACCGATCCAGCGTCAATAGACTGTTGGAAAATGATCACCAATGCATCCACTATTTCTAGGGCTACTTCCTTATGTACTCTGGGATGCAGACTATCAAGCCCCAGGGATTTATCGGCCTTCAAACCCATCAATTTGCCTAACACAATTTCCTGCCTAATAAGGATTTCCTTCAGTTCCTCCTTCCCACTAGACCCATGGTCCCCTAGTATTTCTGGAAGGTTATTCGTGTCTTCCTTCGTGAAGACAGAACCAAAGTATTTGTTTAACTGGTCCGCCATTTCTTTGTTCCCCATTATAAGTTCACATGAATCAAACTGCAAGGGACCTATGTTTGTTTTCACTAATCTCTTTCTCTTCACATATCTATAGAAGCTTTTGCAGTCAATTTTTATGTTGCCAGCAAGCCTCCTCTCATACTCTATTTTCCCTCTCCTAATTAAACCCTTTGTCCTCCTCTGCTGTATTACAAAATTCTCCCAGTCCTCAGCTTTGCTGCTTTTTCTGGCCAATTGATATGCCTCTTCCTTGGCTCTAACACTATCCTTAATTTCCCTTGTGAGCCACCTTCCCCATTTTATTTTTTACTCCTACAGGGAGTTCATCCATGTGATATTTCAATCTTTGCCATTGCCTATCCACTGTCAACCCTTTAAGTATCACTCGCCAGTCTATTCTAGCCACTTCACATCTCATACCATCGAAGTTACCTTTCCTTAAGTTCAGGACCCTAGTCTCTGAATTAACTGTGTCACTCTCCATCTTAATAAAGAATTCTACCATATTATGGTCACTCTTCCCCAAGGGGCCTCGCACAACAAGATTATTAATTAGTCCTTTCTCATTACTCATCACCCAGTTCAGGATGGCCAGCCCTCGAGTTGGTTCCTCGACATGTTGGTCTAGGAAACCATCCCTAATACACTGCAGGAAATCCTCCTCCACCGCATTGCTACCAGTTTGGTTAGCCCAATCAATATGTAGATTAAAGTCGCCCATGATAACTGCTGTACCTTTATTGCACGCATCCCTTATTTCTTGTTTGATGCTGTCCCCAACCTCACTACTACTGTTTGGTGGTCTGTACATAACTCCCACTAACTATTTCTACCCTTTGGTATTCCATAGCTCCACCCATACCGATTCCACATCATCCAAGCTAATGTCCTTTCTTACTATTGCATTAATTTCCTCTTTAACCAGCAACGCCACCCCACCTCCTTTTCCTTTCTGTCTGTCCTTCCTAAATATTGAATACCCCTGTATGTTGAGTTCCCAGCCTTGGTCACCCTGGAGCTATGTCTCCGTGATGCCAATTACATCATATCCATTAACTGCTATTTCTGCAGTTAATTCGTCCACCTTATTCCGAATACTCCTCGCATTGAGACACAGAGCCTTCAGGCTTGTCTTATTAACACCCTTTGCCCCTTTAGAATTTTGCTGTAATGTGGCCCTTTATGTCTTGGGTTTCTCTGCCCTCCACTTTTACTATTCTTCTTTCTATCTTTTGCTTCTGACCCCATTCTACTTCCTGACTTGTGCCTTGTAGATGGTAGAATGGCTTTGGGGAGTCAGGAGATGAGACACTTGCTGCAAAATATCTGGCCTCTAAGCTGTTCTTTTCGCCACAGTATTTATGTGGCTTGTCCAGTTAAGTTTCTGCCCAATGGTGACTCCCAGGATGTTGATGTGGGATTTGGCATAAAAATAAAAAAGGGAAGGTGGCTCAACCGTGGCTATCAAGGGAAATCAGGGATAGTATTAAAGCCAAGGAAGTGGCATACAAATTGGCCAGAAATAGCAGCGAACCTGGGGACTGGGAGAAATTTAGAACTCAGCAGAGGAGGACAAAGGGTTTGATTAGGGCAGGGAAAATGGAGTATGAGAAGAAGCTTGCAGGGAACATTAAGACGGATTGCAAAAGTTTCTATAGATATGTAAAGAGAAAAAGGTTAGTAAAGACAAACGTAGGTCCCCTGCAGTCAGAATCAGGGGAAGTCATAACGGGGAACAAAGAAATGGCGGACCAATTGAACAAGTACTTTGGTTCGGTATTCACGAAGGAGGACACGAACAACCTTCCGGTTATAAAAGGGGTCGGGGGGTCTAGTAAGGAGGAGGAACTGAGGGAAATCCTTATTAGCCGGGAAATTGTGTTGGGGAAATTGATGGGATTGAAGGCCGATAAATCCCCAGGGCCTGATGGACTGCATCCCAGAGTACTTAAGGAGGTGGCCTTGGAAATAGTGGATGCGTTGACAGTCATTTTCCAACATTCCATTGACTCTGGATCAGTTCCTATGGAGTGGAGGGTAGCCAATGTAACCCCACTTTTTAAAAAAGGAGGGAGAGAGAAAACAGGGAATTATAGACCGGTCAGCCTGACATCGGTAGTGGGTAAAATGATGGAATCAATTATTAAGGATGTCATAGCAGTGCATTTGGAAAGAGGTGACATGATAGGTCCAAGTCAGCATGGATTTGTGAAAGGGAAATCATGCTTGACAAATCTTCTGGAATTTTTTGAGGATGTTTCCAGTAGAGTGGATAAGGGAGAACCAGTTGATGTGGTATATTTGGACTTTCAGAAGGCGTTCGACAAGGTCCCACACAAGAGATTGATGTGCAAAGTTAGAGCACATGGGATTGGGGGTAGTGTACTGACATGGATTGAGAACTGGTTGTCAGACAGGAAGCAAAGAATAGGAGTAAATGGGTACTTTTCAGAATGGCAGGCAGTGACTAGTGGGGTACCGCAAGGTTCTGTGCTGGGGCCCCAGCTGTTTACACTGTACATTAATGATTTAGATGAGGGGATTAAATGTAGTATTTCCAAATTTGCAGATGACACTAAGTTGGGTGGCAGTGTGAGCTGCGAGGAGGATGCTGTGAGGCTGCAGAGCGACTTGGATAGGTTAGGTGAGTGGGCAAATGCATGGCAGATGAAGTATAATGTGGATAAATGTGAGGTTATCCACTTTGGTGGTAAAAACAGAGAGACAGACTATTATCTGAATGGTGACAGATTAGGAAAAGGGGAGGTGCAAAGAGACCTGGGTGTCATGGTACATCAGTCATTGAAGGTTGGCATGCAGGTGCAGCAGGCGGTTAAGAAAGCAAATGGCATGTTGGCCTTCATAGCAAGGGGATTTGAGTACAGGGGCAGGGAGGTGTTGCTACAGTTGTACAGGGCATTGGTGAGGCCACACCTGGAGTATTGTGTACAGTTTTGGTCTCCTAACCTGAGGAAGGACATTCTTGCTATTGAGGGAGTGCAGCGAAGGTTCACCAGACTGATTCCCGGGATGGCGGGACTGACCTATCAAGAAAGACTGGATCAACTGGGCTTGTATTCACTGGAGTTCAGAAGAATGAGAGGGGACCTCATAGAAATGTTTAAAATTCTGACGGGGTTAGACAGGTTAGATGCAGGAAGAATGTTCCCAATGTTGGGGAAGTCCAGAACCAGAGGTCACAGTCTAAGGATAAGGGGTAAGCCATTTAGGACCGAGATGCGGAGGAACCTCTTCACCCAGAGAGTGGTGAACCTGTGGAATTCTCTACCACAGAAAGTTGTTGAGGCCAATTCACTAAATATATTCAAAAAGGAGTTAGATGAGGTCCTTACTACTAGGGGGATCAAGGGGTATGGCGAGAAAGCAGGAATGGGGTACTGAAGTTGAATGTTCAGCCATGAACTCATTGAATGGCGGTGCAGGCTAGAAGGGCCGAATGGCCTACTCCTGCACCTATTTTCTATGTTTCTATGTTTAATGCTGTTAATGTCAAGGAGGCTCTTGCTTGTTGGAGATAGTCATTGCCTGGCACTTGTGTGGCACAAATGTTACTTGCCATTTATCAGCCCAAGCCTGAATGTCATCCAGGTCTTGCTGTATGCGGGCATGGACTGCATCATTATCTGAGGAGTTGCGAAAGAAACTGAACACTGTGCAATCATCAGTGAACATCCCCACTTCTGACCTTATGATGGAGGGAAGGTCATTGATGAAACAGCTGAAGCTGGATGAGACTAGGACACTGACCTGAGGAACACCTGCAATGCTGTCCTGGGACTGAGATGATTGGCCTCCAACAACCACAACTACTTTCCTTTTGCGTTAGGTATGACTCCAGCCAGTCGAGAGTATTCCCCCTGATTCCAGTTGACTTCAATTTTACTGGGGGTCCTTGATGCCACACTCGATCAATTGCTGCTTTGATGTCAAGGGCCGTCACTCTCACTTCACCTCTGACCAAAGCAGTACTCCAGATGGGATCTGACCAAGTCTCTGTACAACTGAAGCATTGCTTCCTCACTTTTGAACTCCAACCCTCTTGAGATAAGAGCCAGCATTCCATAATCTTTTTTGATTAATGTTGTACCTGTGCATTAGCTTTAAATGATTTTTTACATGGGCACCTAAATCCTATTGCACCGCAACAGCTCAAAGTTTCTCACTATCAATAATCTATTCCATTTGGGCTTTCTTGGATCCAAAGTGGATGACCTCACAATTCCTCTCATTGAACTCCATTAGCCAAAGTTTTACCCACTCACTAATCTGTCTATGTCCCTTTGTGAAAGGCTATTTGTATAACCCTACCATCATTCTTCGTGAACTCAACACAGAGCAAAATTGAACTTAGGCAGTTCCAGGTCTGTAGGACGTAACTATTCACTGGATAAACCTACTGAGCTACTGAGAGAATCGGCTTAGCTTTTCTTAAACCCAAGAGTCAGTGGCAAAATCAGGGATCTCCATTTGAGTCCAAAAGCAAGGAATGAGCAGTGGCGCGCATAGATGCACCTGCATCATATATAAGGTTCGGGAGGGAAGGAATGTCAATTAAATGGTAGCAAAGATAGTCATTGAACAGTAAGTGCACATTATGATAGAGTCAGTTGCAAAATATTTGCTGTAACTTTGACATAGTTTAATTCTATCTTTCCTGTGATTGTTTTAAATATTTTTATTTAAATGGAGTTCTGATTCCATCATTGGCAGCAGAGTGCTGGCTTGGATTAGTTAGTGAGCTCTATCAGTGTGAAGGAGCTAATTTAACACCAGCAGAGATACACTCATTAACACATCAGTGGTATCATTTTAACTATGAGTATTAATTCATCTACCTTAACTGTCGATGCATTATGTTCCTTTTAGCCAGTTCTTTAGATGATGCCACTAGCAGTCACTGTTAAAACAAAATTATTTCTACAATTGGCTTCAATATCTTTGGACTTGAAAGGAAAAGGTTAGCTGGGATTTCCATTCCTGATGTCTGTCCGGTGAGTCCTCCTGGAAAGCACATGTGTGTTGACATCACGTGAGGAGTGTTTGGACTTCGGCACTACAAAGTAGTTTGCAACCACTGCTCATGTGATGTCAACACATATGTGCTTTCCAGGAAGGGCGACTGGACAGTAATTAGGGATTGCTTAATTCATAGAGTCAGCTCACACGTGCAGAATGGATATTTGGCAGTGGCATTGCTGTTTGTGGAATATTGTATCCCAAATTGAGTCTTGAGAGAGGTTAGGAGCAATTGGAAAACAACAAAAAAGTCAACAGAAATATGGACAAAAATTCTTCATTTCTTAATTTCTCAAGTTTTTATTTGTTTAATGGGGATCCTAATGGTAATATTCTCTGTTTAACAGTATCACACTGTGTGACAAACCTGCTGCACTGACGCTTAACACATTCCTTATTCTGATTTTTAATTGCTAATATTAATCTAAAGGCTATAAATAACTATGTAACTGATGATACTTTAGAATTGAGTTGCCAGAATCCCACTCAAGATGGATTCACTTAGCCATTATTAAGGATTAGGATCGTTTTTGCTTGAAGGTAGGAGGGAAGTAAGATTTATAACTTTTTAATAATTTTAGTATTTCCACCAAGTATTTCCCCAGCGCTACAGCTTGGGTGATGGAAGATGGTTGAGCTTCCATTAAGGACACTTCAGATAGCCATACTGAGCGCCCTCAAGTAGTTCTGGGCCTTGAGGGCAAGAGTGCAGACTGCAGTATCTTGGCATAGGCTGGGGCAGTCTGGTCAAGGACACTGGTGGAGTGGGTGGCGGGAGGAGCAGTCATCCTGTCATCCTGAGAGAGGACAGCAGCTGGCTTTACCATGGAACCATGTCCACTTTTCTGGGATTGCACCTCAGCACTCCTCCAGTTCTGCATGAGAACAGAGTACATAGGAACATAGGAACAGGAGGAGGCCAATCAGCTCTTCACGCCTGTTCTGCCATTCAATGAGATCTTGGCTGATTTGTGACCTAACTCGATATACCTCCCATGCTCATCTTCAAAATAGTGCCATGGGATCTTTTACATCCACCTGAGAGAGCAGACGGGGCCTCGGTTTAACGTCTCATCTAAAAGACAGCACCTCTGACAGTGTAGCACTCCCTGAGCACTGCACTGGAGTGTCAGCCTAGGTTTTTGTGCTCAAGTCCCTGGAGTGGGACTTGAACTCACAATCTTCTGACTGAGAGGCAAGAGTGCTAGCCACTGAGCCACAGCTGACACTAAATTGTAATTTTATGCTTCCATGTACATTGCCGCCTATCTTTGTGTCATCGGCAAACTTGGATATGTGGCTCTTCATCACATCATCTAAATTGTTAATACATATGGTGAATGCAGAATATAAACACACCTTAGAGGAAAACACAGGTTCAGGAAAGGGAGGGTGTGACTGTTAGGGAGCTGGGTAGCGGGGATTTAGGAGAGGTTGAGAAGGAGGTCCCTGCGGACCATTACTAGTCAAATTCTGCCAATTAGAGTACCTAACCATTATTACTACTCTCTGTCTCCTGCCGCTCAGCCAATTTCCTAATCGGGTCAATAATTTGCTTTCAATTCCATGGGCTTCAACCTTAGTTAACAGTCTCTTATGAGGGACTTTATCAAATGCTTTCTGGAAGTCCATATAAGTAACATCCATAGACATTACCCTGTCCACTACTTTAGTCACCTCTTCAAAAAAACTCAATCAAGTTTGTCAGGCATGACCTATTACAAATTCATGCTGGCTCTCTCTAATCAGCTGAAATTTTTCAAGGTGTTCAGTCACCCGTAATTTCCCGACAACAGATGGTGGGCTAACTGGTCTATAATTCCCTGATATCCCTCTCTCACCATTCTTAAATAGTGGAGTGACAAGCGCAATTTTCCAATCTAAAGGAACGGTTCCTGAATCAAGAGAACTTTGGAAGATTATAGTTAGGGCATCTGCAGTGTACTCGCCTATTTCCTTTAAACCCCTGGATGGAAATCATCTGGTGCTGGGGATTTACTGCCCTTTAGTGCCATTATTTTCTTCATTATTGTTACTTTGCTTACGTTAATTTTGTTATTTCCCTATTCCTGATTTAATATTAGTTTCCTCGGGATGTTTGGCATGCTATCCTCTTCATCTACTACAAATACTGGTGTAAAGTAATTGTTCAACATGTCCGCCATTTCATTATTTTCATTTACAATATCACCGTTATCAGTTTTCAAGAGACCCACATTGCCCCTGACCGCCGCCTTTTTACGAATATAATTGTAAAAAAAAATTCTGTTGATTTTGATATCGCTTGTACGTTTATTTCAATACTCCATTTTTGTAGCTCTTGATATCTGTTTTGTCACCTTTTGTTCTTCTTTATATCTCCCCCAGTTGACTTGACTTGTGCTATGTTTTACATTATTGTAATCTTTTTCTTTTAGTTTTATGTTGTTCCTCACCTCTTTTGTCATCCATGGCTGTTTTTCTTTGGCAAGTAAAGGTCTTGCCCCTTAGGGGTATAAACTGGTTCAGTATTACATTAAATACACCTCCTGCTGCTTTGTCTTTTCACCCTTTAATTTGCCCAGTTTACTGTGAACAGTCTCAGTCTCACCCCGTTGAAGTCAACCATATCTAAATTGAGAGCCTTAATAGCTGTTTTGCGTTTCTCCTTTTTGAACATAAAGTTGAACTCAAAAATTTTATGATCGCTATTAGATAAATGTTCATGCGCTATTAGGCTGTTAACTAAATTTGTCTCATTACTCATTATTAAATCTAAGATGGCCCTTGTTAGATCCAGGACATATAATTTTTCAAAAACTATCCTGAACACAATCAAGAAATTCACTACCTTTCTGACATGAGCTATTCTGCTTATCCCAATGTATTTGAAAGTTAAAATCCCCCATTAAAACCACTTTCCTTTGTTACATGTGTTATGTCTATAATGTACTTATGAATGACTCCACGGGTCAATGTGTTGTACTCAAATTGTAGTGACCTTGGTCCTTTATCTAAACTCCTCAGTGCTCCACAAGCATGGTATGCAGCCTTTTATACAGGGCCCTGCCACCAGGGCAGGAAACCCCCGGTCTCCACCAGTTGCACCCTCTAGTGGTGCCAGCATGTATGTGCACAGTGTAAACCTTATTGCTAGTACATCAGGTAAACAAGTCTCCATCTTGCAATCACTCAGTGACTACACATAGAGTACATACATGGTCTGCATGAACAACATCACTCTCCCCCTTTGCACTATGTGCTCTGGCTTAGCTCTCCCCAGAGTTAAGTGCCAATGGCCCTTGCAGCTTGGCTGTGCTTTGGCTTGGCTCTCTCCCTGTTAACCCCCAAGTCCTTTTGCCACAACGTTGGGTAGTGGTTATCAGATTGGATGGTTCGATGATGCGGTGGAGGTTCCAGTGGGTTCTGAATGTGATCCATGTGCGTGTCCATGGCTACAAACACCATTTCCCCCCCCCTGCCGCCACCCCCCCGCAGCGAGATCATGTAGCTAGCCTGTTACATTAACATACAGAATCAGACACAGTGCAAGTACAAAGAAGGGAAGAAAAACATTTTTTTTTTCAGTTTGTATCGTGACACCTGGGTTCAGTGACTTACATTCATTACGTTTTACGGTCATGTGCCAGGATTGGGTAGATTTCATTCATGGTTTAGTCATGGTCAGTACTGAGGTAGCAGTACAGGTATGCGAGGATGCTGGTTCCAGAGCAACCGGACGGGGTCCTAGTCATCTGATGGCGACGCTGCGCCCCCTGCAGGCGGGGTGGGCTTGGTTTGCTCACTGAGCAAGGACTCAGGGCCTTTGCCATTACCTAGTGGTGGGCAGAGCCACAGATGTGTGTGGCCTCCCTGTCCTCCTTTGAGGGCTGCAGAATCTTCTGCCTGCTCTCTCACTGTTGGGAACCCGGCTGTTCCAGGTCCCGTTTGGGGGACTCGTTGGTTCTGACCTTTCACTCATGGACATGGCCGAGGTAGCGACTGGGTTTGGGGGCTGCGTCGTCTCCACCCAGGTGGTGGGCAATGGTGGCCAACTGCACGTTATTGCCGCCGTTTTCGTTTCCAAGTCCGTGACGAATAGCGCCATTGGATGCCTGCAGCGTGGGTAGACCTGGGGCAGGGTATCAGGATCAGCGCCTGTACCCTCCCGAATTCGCACGCTTGCTACTCTTGGGGACACGCTAGTCTCGCAACAACATTTTGTTCTTTACATTAGGACTGGTACCGCCATCTCGCAACAGCATTTTATTCTTTACAGTACCGACATCTCGCAACAACATCTTGTTCACACTCTTAATCGGTTCGTTACATTGATTGCCATGCATACAATGAGATCTCCTTTAAGAGAACCCTGCTGGCTTTACCCCAATCAAATCCTCTGTTGGACACCACGTGATGTTGCCGCGACCGTCTTTTTTTTCAACCACGCTGCTCCTCGCTGCAACAGGAACGCCATCTTGCCTCGGTCTTTGAGGTTGACTGCCTTGATCCTTCTCACCCATGGTTCTGCCACAAACACTGGAAGGGGACCTGTGAATTCGATCTTCCTCCCCAGGAGTCCTGCCACTGGAGCCGGGAAGGTATTTTTAGATTGTTCCGGTTGGATCATTGCCACACAGTCGTGATGGATGGTCTGTGCCTCAGGTGCTGCACTGGTCTGTTCTCTGGTGCCTGGCCCAAGCAAAGGTGAGGTTTTGCTCTGCCTCTGAGCATGGGGGACATCGATTGCTGGAGTGAAGAGGTCTTCCCATTTCCACTGGATCTTCCCCATCCACCTTTTTCTGAGTAGCCTTGGAACATCACCTGCAACAATCCACAGAGGTAACTTGTGCACCACGCCATTATGGATTACATTTACATCCACACTACCAAGGACTGGGATAGGCTCCTTGGTGTAGGTGCGCAACTTTTCCTGTACTGGAACCACCTCAGGTCGTTTTTCATTCCATAGCCTCTCGAAGGCATCCTGGCTCATCACTAACTGGCTCGCTCCCGTGTCCACTTCCATTAAGACTGGAACGCCATTTATCTCGACTTCCATCTTCACTGGAGGACAATTGGTGATGCAGGTATAGAAACATAGAAAATAAGTGCAGGAGTAGGCCATTCGGCCCTTCAAGCCTGCACCAACATTCAATATGATCATGGCTGCTCATGCATTTCAGTACCCCATTCCTGCTTTCTCTCCATACCCCTTGATCTCTTTAGCCATGAGGGCCACATCTAACTCTCTTTTGAATATATCTAATGAACTGGCCCCAACAACTTTCTGTAGTAGAGAATTCCACATGCCCACAACTCTCTGAGTGAAGAAGTTTCTCCTCATCTCTGTCGTAAATGGCTTACCCCTTATCCTTAGACTGTGACCCCTGGTTCTGGACTTTCCTAACATCGGGAACATTCTTCCTGCATCTAACCTGTCCAATCCCGTCAGAATTTTATATGTTTCTATGAGATCCCCTCTCATTCTTCTCAATTCCATTGAATACAAGCCTAGTTGATCCAGTCTTTCTTCATACGTCAGTCCTGTCATCCCGGGAATCAGTCTGGTGAACCTTTGCTGCACTCCCTCAATAGCAAGAATGTCCTTCCTCAGATTAGGAGACCAAAACTGTACACAATATTCAAGGTGTGGCTTTACCAAGACCTCCCTGCTCCTATACTCAAATCCTCTCGCTATGGGAACCTATGCAGCGAAACAGGGCGAAGTAATATGGAGTCAGAAACATATGGTAGAAAGGTAAAAAGCAATAGTGGAAGGCTGAGTAAACAAAAGCAAGAAACAAAAAGGACCACACTACATCATAATTTTAAAAGGACAAAGGGTGTTAAAAAAGCAAGCCTGAAAGCTTTGTGTCTTAATGCAAGGAGTGTCCGTAATAAGGTGGATGAATTAACTGTGCAAATAGACGTTAACAGATATGATGTGATTGGGATTACAGAAACGTTGCTCCAGGATGATCAGGGCTGGGAACTCAACATCCAAGGGTTTTCAACATTCAGGAAGGATAGAATAAAAGGAAAAGGAGGTGGGGTAGCATTGCTGGTTAAAGAGGAGATTAATGCAATAGCTAGGAAGGACATTAGCTTGGATGATGTGGAATCTATATAGGTAGAGCTGCAGAACACCAAAGGGCAAAAAACGTTAGTTGGAGTTGTGTACAAACCTCCAAACAGTAATAGTGATGTTGGGGAGGGCATCAAACAGGAAATTAGGGGTGCATGCAATAAAGGTGCAGCAGTTATCATGGGTGACTTTAATATGCATATAGATTGGGCTAACCAAACTGGAATCAATACGGTGGAGGAGGATTTCCTGGAGTGCATAAGGGATGGTTTTCTGGACCAATATGTCGAGGAGCCAACTAGGGGGGAGGCCATCTTAGACTGGGTGTTGTGTAATGAGAGAGGATTAATTAGCAATCTCGTTGTGCGAGGCCCCTTGGAAAAGGGTGACCATAATATTATGGAATTCTACATTAGGATGGAGAATGAAACAGTTAATTCAGAGACCATGGTCCAGAACTTAAAGAAGGGTAACTTTGAAGGTATGAGGCGTGAATTGGCTAGGATAGATTGGCGAATGATGCTTCAGGGGTTGACAGTGGATGGGCAATGGCAGACATTTAGAGACTGCATGGATGATCTACAACAATTGTACATTCCTGTCTGGCGTAAAAATAAAAAAGGGAAGGTGGCTCAAGCATGGCTATCAAGGGAAATCAAGGATAGTATTAAAGCCAAGGAAGTGGCATACAAATTGGCCAGAAATAGCAACGAACCCGGGGACTGGGAGAAATTTAGAACTCAGCAGAGGAGGACAAAGGGTTTGATTAGGGCAGGGAAAATAGAGTACGAGAGGAAGCTTGCAGGGAACATTAAAATGGACTGCAAAAACTTCTATAGATATGTAAAGAGAAAAAGGTTAGTAAAGACAAACGTAGGTCCCCTGCAGTCAGAATCAGGGGAAGTCATAACGGGGAACAAAGAAATGGCGGACTAATTGAACAAATACTTTGGTTCGGTATTCACTAAGGAGGACACAAACAACCTTCCGGATATAAAAGGGGTCAGAGGGTCGAGTAAGGAGGAGGAACTGAGGGAAATCCTTATTAGTCGGGAAATTGTGTTGGGGAAATTGATGGGATTGAAGGCCGATAAATCCCTAGGGCCTGATGATCTGCATCGCAGAGTACTTAAGGAGGTGGCCTTGGAAATAGCGGATGCATTGACAGTCATTTTCCAACATTCCATAGACTATTGAGTGGAGGGTAGCCAATGTAACCCCACTTTTTAAAAAAGGAGGGAGAGAGAAAACAGGGAATTATAGACCGGTCAGCCTGACATCGGTAGTGGGTAAAATGATGGAATCAATTATTAAGGATGTCATAGCAGTGCATTTGGAAAGAGGTGACATGATAGGTCCAAGTCAGTATGGATTTGTGAAAGGGAAATCATGTTTGACAAATCTTCTGGAATTTTTTGAGGATGTTTCCAGTCGAGTGGACAAGGTGATGTGGTGTATGTGGACTTTCAGAAGGCTTTCGACAAGGTCCCACACAAGAGATTAATGTGCAAAGTTAAAGCACATGGGATTGGGGGTAGTGTGCTGACGTGGATTGAGAACTGGTTGGCAGACAGGGAGCAAAGTGTAGGAGTAAATGGGTACTTTTCAGAATGGCAGGCAGTGACTCGTGGGGTACCGCAAGGTTCTGTGCTCGGGCCCCAGCTGTTTACATTGTACATTAATGATTTAGATGGGGGGATTAAATGTAGTATCTCCAAATTTGCGTATGACGCTAAGTTGGGTGGCAGTGTGAGCTGCGAGGAGGATGCTATGAGGCTGCAGAGTGACTTGGATAGGTTAGCTGAGTGGGCAAATGCATGGCAGATGAAGTATAATGCGGATAAATGTGAGGTTATCCACTTTGGTGGTAAAAACAGAGAGACAGACTATTATCTGAATGGTGACAGATTAGGAAAAAGGGAGAATCAACGAGACCTGGGTGTCATGGTACATCAGTCATTGAAGGTTGGCATGCAGGTACAGCAGGCGGTTAAGAAAGCAAATGGCATGTTGGCCTTCATAGCGAGGGGATTTGAGTGTTGGCCTTCATAGCGAGGGGATTTGAGTACAGGGGCAGGGAGGTGTTACTACAGTTGTACAGGGCCTTGGTGAGGCCACACCTGGAGTATTGTGTACAGTTTTGGTCTCCTAACTTGAGGAAGGACATTCTTGCTATTGAGGGAGTGCAGCGAAGATTCACCAGACTGATCCCCGGGATGGCGGGACTGATATATCAAGAAAGACTGGATCAACTGGGCTTGTATTCACTGGAGTTCAAAAGAATGAGAGGGGATCTGATAGAAACGTTTAAAATTCTGACGGGTTTAAACAGGTTAGATGCAGGAAGAATGTTCCCAATGTTGAGGAAGTCCAGAACCAGGGGTCATAGTCTAAGGATAAGGGGTAAGCCATTTACGACCGAGATGAGGAGAAACTTCTTCACCCAGAGAGTGGTGAACCTGTGGAATTCTCTACCACAGAAAGTTGTTGAGGCCAATTCACTAAATATATTCAAAAAGGAGTTAGATGTAGTCCTTACTACTAGGGGGATCAAGGGGTATGGCGAGAAAGCAGGAATGGGGTTCTGAAGTTGCATTTTCAGCCATGATCATATTGAATGGCGGTGCAGGCTCAAAGGGCCGAATGGCCTTCTCCTGCACCTATTTTCTATGTTTCTATGTTTCTGTGCACCTGTATGCCAACCTTCAATGACTGATGTACCATGACACCCAGGTCTCGTTGCACCTCCCCTTTTACCAATCGATCACCATTCAGATAATAATCAGCCCTCCTGTTTTTACCACCCAAAGTGGATAACCTCACATTTATCCACATTATACCGCATCTGCCAGATGTCCAATTCATCTTGCAGCCTCTTAGCATCCTCCTCACAGCTCACACTGCCACCCAGCTTAGTGTCATCTGCAAACTTGGAGATATTACATTCAATTCCTTCGTCTAAATCATTAATGTCTTTTGTAAATAGCTGGGGTCCCAGCACTAAACCTTGCAGTACCTCACTAGTCACTGCCTGCCATTCTGAAAAGGACCCGTCTATTCCTACTCTCTGCTTCCTGTCTGCCAACCAGTTCTCTATCCACGTCAGTACATTACCCCCAATACCATGTGCTTTAATTTTGCACACTAATATCTTATGTGTAACCTTGTCAAAAGCCGTTTGAAAGTCTAAATACACCACACCCACTGGCTCCCCCTTGTCCACTCTACTGGATACATCCTCCAAAAATTCTCGAAGATTTTGTCAAGCATGATTTCCCTTTCATAAATCCATGCTAACTTGGACCGATCCCATCACTGCTTTGCAAATGCGCTGCTATTACATCTTTAAAAATTGCTTCCAACATTTTCCCCACCACCGATGTCAGGCTGACCAGTCTATAATTCCTTGTTTTCTCTCTCCCTCCTTTTTTAAAAAGTGGTGTTACATTAGCTACCCTCCATTCCATAGGAACTGATCCAGAGTCCATAGAATGTTGGAAAATGACCACCAATGCATCGACTATTTCTAGGGCCACTTCCTTAATTACTCTGGGATGCAGACTGTTAGGCCCTGGGGATTTATCGGCCTTCAATCCCATCAATTTCCCTAACACAATTTCCTGACTAATAAGGATTTCCTTTAGTTCCTCCTTCTCGCTAGACACTCGCTCCCCTAGTATTTCCAGAAGGTTATTTGTGTCTTCCTTAGTGAAGACAGAACCAAAGTATTTGTTCAGTTGGCCTGCCATTTCTTTGTTCCCCATTATCACTTCACCTGATTTTTCACTAATCTTTTTCTCTTCATGTATCTGTAGAAGCTTTTGCAGTCAGTTTTTATGTTCCCTGTAAGCTTACTCTCATATTCTGTTTTCCCCCTCCTAATTCAACCCTTTGTCCTCCTCTGCTGAATTCTAAATTTCTCCCAGTCCTCAGGTTTACTGCTATTTTTGGCCAATTTATATGCCTCTTCCTTGGATTTAACACTATCCCTAATTTCCCTTGTAAGCCACGGTTGAGGCACTTTCCCTGTTTTATTTTTACGCCAGACAGGGATGTACAATTGTTGAAGTTCATCCATGTGATCTTTAAATGTCTGCCATTGCCTATCCACCGTCAACCCTTTAAGTATCATTTGCCAGTCTATCCTAGCCAATTCACGTCTCATACCATCGAAGTTACCTTTCTTTAAGTTCAGTACTCTAGTCTCTGTATTAACTCTCCATTTTAATGAAGAATTCTACCATATTATGATCACTCTTCCCCAAGGGGCCTCGCACAACAAGATTGCTAATTAATCCTCTCTCATTACACAACACCAAGTCTAGGATGGACAGCTCTCTAGTTGGTTCCTCGACATATTGGTCTAGAAAATCATCCCTTATACACTCCAGGAAATCCTCCTCCACCGTATTGCTATCAGTTTGGTTAGCCCAATCTATATGTAGATTAAAGTCACCCATGATAACTGCTGTATCTTTATTGCACACATCCCTAATTTCCTGTTTGATGCCATTCCCAACCTCACTACGATTGTTTGGTGGTCGGTACACAACTCACATTAGTGTTTTCTATCCTTTGGTATTCCGCAGCTCTACCCATACAGATTCCACCTCATCCAAGCTAATGTCCTTCCTTAATATTGCGTTAATTTTCTCTTTAACCAGCACGCTACCCCACCTCTTTTTCCTTTCTGTCTATCTTTCCTGAATGTTGAATACCCCTGGATGTTGAGTTTCCAGCCTTGATCACCCTGGAGCCATGTCACTGTAATCCCAATTACATCATATCCGTTTACCGCTATCTGCGCAGTTAATTCATCCACCTTATTACAAATGCTCCTCGCATTAAGACACAGAGCTTTCAGGCTTGTTTTTTTAACACTCTTTGTCCTTTTAGAATTATGTTGTAATGTGGCTCTTTTTGATCTTTGTCTTTAATTTTTCTGCCCTCCACTTTTACTTTTCTCCTATCTGCTTTTTGCTTCGGACCTCATTTTACTTCCCTCTGTCTCCCTGCATAGGTTCCCATCCCCCTGTCCTATTAGTTTAAATCCTCCCCAACAGCATTAGCCAACACTCCCCCAGGATATCGGTTCCAGTCCTGCCGAGGTGCAGACCGTCTGGTTCTTCTTGGGGCTGAGCTGGCCCCCTGGCCAAATCCTCATACTCCCCGCTGAATTCAAAGTCATCTACCGATTTCTCTGCTAGACAGTGAGTCGTATTTCTTTTACACATGCGCTGGAGGTGGGCCTTCGTGTTACAGGCTTTGCATACATACTCAGCAAACCGACACTGGTGAGCCTTATGGTTTCCTTCGCAACGCCAGAATGGTGCTACTCGATTAGCACCCTTTGGCGGACTCTGGGTTCTGGAACCCTGAGGTCTGTGCTCTCTGCCCTGGGCAGAGCCATGTTCTACAGTCTTGCCTGTGAAAGGCACCATTCTGTGTATAGTACTTGCTGGACTTGAGTCCCCAGGATGAATGATTTGCTTGGTGCTGCAGGCTGAGGATATGAACGCCTGACTGATGCCGATGGCTTTCTGCAGGTTGACTGTGGTGTCGGCAGATAATAGCTTGTGAAGGAGGCCCTCATGGCCAATTCCTATAACGAAGATGTCTCGCAATGCTTCGTTGAGGTGTGTGCCAAAATCACATGATGCCGCAAGTCTCCTGAGATCGGCAGCATATTTTCCAATCTTCTGGCCCTCAGGTCTGCAGTGAGTGTAGAATCTGTGCCTGGCCGTGAGAATGCTCTCTTTTGGTTTAAGTTGGTTGCAAATTAGTTCAGTCAGCTCATTGTATGTCTTATCCTTGGCCTTCATGGGTGCCAGCAAGTCCCTGACGAGGCGGTTGACCTCGAGCCCACAACTGGTCAGCAGTATAGCCTTGCGTTTCTCCGCCAATGTATTCCTCTTCCCTGCCAGGTCGTTTGTCACTAAATATTGCTTGAGCCTTTCCGTGAAGGCATCCCAATCATCACCCTCTGCAAAGTGTTTTAGTGTGCCAAAAGGTCGCCATGATCGCGTGAAAGTCCTTATTCTCGTCGCCAGTTGTTATGTCTATAATGTACTTATGAATGACTCCACGAGGCAATGTATTGTACTCAAACTGTAGTGACTTTGGTCCTTTATTCCAAACCCCAGAGTGCTCCACAAGCATGGTGTGCAGCCTTTTATACAGGGCCCTGCCACCAAGGCAGGAAATCCCCGGTCTCCACCAGTTGCACCCTCTAGTGGTGCCAGCATATATGTGCACAGTGTAAACCTTTTGCTAGTACATCAGGTAAACAAGTCTCCATCTTATGCAATCACACAGTGGCTACACATGGAGTACATCCATGGTCTGCATATACAACAACATGCTTGTCTAATCTCCGCATTTATACATTCCACCACTTCACAGCTGCTATCAGGTGGCCCATACACAGCTCCCATTACAGTGTTAAAACTTTTTCTATTGCTTAGTCCTACCCATAAACTCTCCACTTCCTGCTTTCCACTCGTTATATTCTCTCTTATCATTGATGTAATTTAATCCTTAATTACTAGGCTACTCCTCCCCCTCTAGCAATTTCCCTATCCTTCCTGTAGATCTTACAACCCGATATATTCAATTCCCAGTCCTGATCATCTTGCAGCCATGTCTCAGTAATTGCAACCATGGCGTCCCCTCTGCTGGACTGATGTCACATTCTGAAAGTTCCTGTCAAGACGAGTTCCCAAAACCAAGATGTTAGCCATCTTAGCTTCTATGACTGCAGTTATAGGTGCAATCCAAGCTGTAGGCAGAGGCTTCGACAAGGTGGGCAACACTGTCGTGTTGATGGAACTGACTGCTTTCTCTGTTGGACAGAATTGGCCTTCATGCTCTGTGCAAAACGTTGACAGAAGTTGACATGTCTCCTCCATGCCCTGAGGTATTGTGCACAAGCTCCCTGGCAGGCTGTCCAATGCACCTAAAATTTCTTGGTGAATGCTCAGCAGCCTTCTCTGGTAGCCTCAGTTCTCTGCAGCAAAGCTAGTATGGAATCTCGCCCTCTGGCAAATTGACACCTGTGGCCCTATCCCCCTTCCCTAGTTCCTGCACACTTCTTCTCGGTAATTCACCACGTGAAGCCTCGTCCTCTCGTCTAGCTTCTAAAGTATGCGTGATGCCATTATCTGAGATGGTGCCTGCTAGGATCAGATGGAGTGACTTTGCATCTACAGGAAGGTTGGCATTCTTTTCCTGAAGTGGCAGAGGTACCTCCATATTTTCAGCACTTTGAAACGAAAGAGAGGGACAAGGGTCAGCTTTTAGTGTGAAGGGGGAGCAGAGAGAGATGAGTAGCTGTTGAAATTAGCTGCAGTTTGTCATGCAGAGTGTGTATGGTGAGATAGAAGTAAAAAGGCTAAAAGAGAATAAGGTGCAAAGAAGCCCTGTATGATATCTCCTCTCACCACAACCACGACTCTCCCCCTGCCCATGATGGGCAGCATGTTTCCTTCCACAGGGAGAGGATGTGCAGGCGGCCTCCTCTGGAGCCAACCTACTATTTCAAGTTGTGCACAACTTTCTCCTGCAACAAAGAAGGCAATGTGTTAGTGAGGTATTTCAGAAATGCACCTGAGATGGCTGGATAGTTAGTATGCAGTTTGTAAAATGTGAGAATTGAGAAAATGAGGGTTGCAGCAGTGGTGAGTGTGAGAATGAAGAGAAGGAGCTGGTGTGAAATGTGGCGCAATGATTATAGGCGAGTTTAATAAGCAAGGGAGGGGAGTATTGTAAGTAATGAAGCTGGATATGGTGGAGGTGCAGGCAGAGATTAAGAGAGCAGGATTAAACCTCAACAATTCTGGTGAAGTCATGGAATTTTGCCAATATTACAGCCATGCACCGGGAGCTAAGCTGCTGCCATTAACCTCTACTGCAATCTCTTCCCACTGGGGCAGAGGTGTTCAACTGAGGATTTTCTGCCCTCTGGCAGGAACAGAATCTCCTTTCTCCTGTCCATCACCTGCAGCAGGCCCTCCAATGTGGCATCAGAGAACCTGAGTGCGCTGGGAGAATCTCATCAAGCGCCCTCTTCAATCTGAGCAGTTTCCCTTCTGTCTGTCGGCAGAATGCACCTCTCCTTTAAGTGCAAACAGGCTTGCAACCAATGAATAGCGTGAATAGCACTAGTTGCACGCCTGAATCATTTTAATATGGTTCTAGCATGAATTTAAGATACTGCGTGGGACCACATCTGCTCCCTGCGTGCCCATGTTTGGGTCCGATCGGATTTCTGGGCTGTTAGCTCTCTATCATCTGAAATAGAATTGAGTGGGGAGAGGAGATTTTGAATGAATCTATATAGGGAAAGAAAATAACTTACTAATGTGGGAGTTAAATTATAAATTATAATGCTTTTTTTATTTCTATGTAATCTTTTGTGTATAACATGTATCAAAGCCTTTTTTTAGAACTAAATAAGAACACTTCAGTAATAATGATCTCAATAAAATAATGTCCTTTAGGGTTCACTGAGTACTTTCTACAATGGCTCTGTGTTCATAATTTAATGATTATTGATATTTGAAGGAGGGTTAGCAGTGCCATTGTCTGTTGCTGTTGAAACTATTGAATGAATGGAAAATGTGTGCTCCTACTTTACAAAGTACTCTAAATAGCTTAATTTGCATGATTAGTATCTCTTTTTTTTACCAGATATATCGGGCACATGGATTGTATTTGTTCAACCCCATTTATCAAATTAAATTAAATTAAAATTAATTATTCTGCTCTGTTTGAAAAAGGCAAAAAATATACACACATAACAAAATTTGGGATTTCTGTGGGAACCTGATTAAAATAGATTTAAAGTAAGTGGTAGAAGGATTAGAGGGGAGTTGTGGAGAACCTTTTTCATCCAGAGTGTGGTGGGAATCTGGAACTCGCTGCCTGAAAGGGTGGTAGAGGCAGAAACGCTCATCACATTTAAAAATTACTTTGATATGCACTTTGTTATGCTCATAATAAAGTAATGCAACTGAGTATTGTAGACAGAGAGTAAGTGTGATCTTAGCTCCTTAATTTAAACTCCAGAGTGCTGGTACAGCCTGGGAGGCCTGCTTATATACAGTGCTCCCAAGGGATGCTGGGATCCCTTGGGGCTCCAACAGGTAAGCCCTCTGATGACGGTATGATACTGGTTGCCTAGGGTTACATACATAACATCACTCCCTCCCAAAATCAATAAAACACTTATTTATAGGGTGAGACTATCTGGAGCTTTTCGCTCCCTTGTCGATCGTCTCGGTACAAATGCAGGTGTGGGTGAGTTGGTTAGTTCTTCGCTGGGCTGCTGGGCAGCTGGCCTTGCCAGGCTGCTGGGGATGGTGAGTTCAGCTTCGTGGTCAACCGTGATGTCAGTTGCCACTTGTGTGTGTATGTTGGAAGGTCGAAGTTGTTGGTGTCCTCTTCGAGTTGCTCGTGGCTGTTTGTGAATCGCAGTTTGGTTTGATCCAAATGCTTTCTGCAAGTTAGTCCATTGGCAAGTTTGACCCGAAACACCCTACTCCCTTCTTTGGCTATGACAGTGCCAGCAAGCCATTTGGGACCATGTCCATAGTTGAGTACAAATACAGGGTCATTGACTTCAATATCGTGTGACAAGTTTGCGCGATCATGGTACATGGTTTGTTGATACCGCCTGCCCTCGACGTGATCATGGAGATCAGGATGGACAAGAGAGAGCCTTGTTTTGAGCACCCTTTTCATGAGCAGCTTGACTGGGGGAACCCCGGTGAGTGAGTGGGGTCTGGTGCGATAGCTGAGCAGGACTCGGGACAGGCGGGTCTGCAAGGAGCCTTCCGAAACACGTTTCAAGCTTTGCTTGATGGCTTGGACTGCCCGTTCTGCCTGGTCATTGGATGCGGGCTTGAACAGGGTAGATGTGATGTGCTTGATCCCATTGCAGGTCATGAATTCCTTGAATTCAGCACTGGTGAAATACGGCCCATTGTCGCTGACAAGGACATCAAGCAGGCTGTGTGTGGCAAACATGGCTCATAGGCTTTTGATGGTGGTGGTGGACGTGCTTACAGACATAATTACACATTCAATCCATTTTGAATAAGCATCCACAATAACCAGGAACATTTTGCCTAGAAATTGGCCCGCAAAGTCAACGTGGATCCTAGACCATGGTTTGGAGGGCCATGACCACAAACTTAGCGGTGCCTCTCTGGGTGCATTGCTCAGTTGAGAGCAAGTGTTGCATTGGCGCAAGCATGACTGTCAGTCAATGCCAGGCCACCACACATGGGATCTGGCTATAGCTTTCATCACTACTATGCCTGGGTGGGTACTGTGTAGGTCGCGTATGAACATTTCCCTGCCTTTCTTAGGCAAAACCATGCGATTACCCCATAAAAGACAATCCGCCTGTATGGACATTGCGTCCTTGTGCCGCTGGAACGGCTTGATCACTTCATGCATCTCCGCTGGGATGCTGGACCAGCTCCCATGGAGGACACAGTTTTTTACCAGGGACAGTAAAGGATCCTGGCTGGTCCAGGTCCTGATCTGGCGGGCCGTAACGGGTGACTTTTCATTTTGGAATGCATCCATCACCAAGAGCAAGTCTGCAGGCTGTGGACAATGGTGGTGGACAATGGTAGCCAACTGAGAGCATCAGCGCAGTTCTCTGTGCCTGGTCTGTGGCGGATTACATAGTTGTATGCAGACAGCGTGAGCGCCCATCTTTAGATGCGGGCAGAGGCATTGGTGTTAATCCCTTTGCTCTCTGAGAATAGTGATATGAGCAGCTTATGTTCAGTTTCTAGCTCAAACTTAAGACCAAACAGATACTGGTACATTTTTTGCACCCCGTAAGCGCATGCCAGAGCTTCTTTTACAATCATGCTGTAAGTCCTTTCGGCCTTGGATAAACTCCTGGATGCATAGGCGACCGGTTGCAATGTTCCCGATTCGTTAGCTTGTTGTAACACACACCCGACCCCGTATGAAGACACATCGCAAACTAGCACTAATCGTTTACATGGGTTATACAGAACAAGAAGTTTGTTGGAAGATAACAGATTGCTCGCTTTCTCAAAAGCAGCCTCTTGTGATTTCCCCCATACCCAGCCGTCTCCCTTGCGTAGTAGCACATGTAAGGGTTCTAGCAAGGTGCTTAACCCGGGTAGGAAATTACCGAAATAGTTGAGGAGTCCCAGGAACAACCGCAGCTCCGTCACGTTCTGTGGTCTTGGCGCATTCTTGATGGCCTCCGTCTTGGCGTCGGTGGGTCTGATGCCATCTGCCGCGATTCCTCTCCCTAAGAACTCAACCTCTGGTGCCAGGAAAACACACTTCGAGCGTTTCAATTGAGTCCCACGCGATCTAGCCGACTTAGAACCTCTTCCAGGTTCTGCAAGTGTTCGATGGTGTCCCAACCTGTGACCAGTATGTCATCCTGGAAAACCACAGGGCATGGAGCCGACTTTAGCAGGCTCTCCATGTTCCTTTGAAAAATTGTCGCGGTCAATCGAATCCAAAACGGGCATCTATTGTAGATGAACAGACCTTTGTGCGTGTTGATGCAGGTGAGGCCTTTCGACAATTCCTCCAGCTCCTGCATCATGTAGGCCGAGGTCAGGTCCAACTTGGTGAACGTCTTTTCTCCAGCCAGGGTCGCCTTGGGTAGTGGGTACTGGTCCTGTAGCGAAAAATGGTTAATCATTACTTTATAGTCCCCACAAATTCTGACCGTGCAGTCGCCTTTGAGAACTGGAACAATCGGACTGGCCCACTCGTCGAACTCCACCGGCGCAATGATGCCTTCTTGCTGCAGCCTGTCCAGCTCAATTTCCACTTTCTCTCGCATCATGTAAGGCACCGTCCGTGCCTTGTGGTGGATGGGTCATGTACCGGGAATCAAGTGGATCTGCACCTTCACCCCCGAGAAACTTCCAATGCCTGGCTCAAACAATGACAGGAACTTGCTCAGAACCTGGGCACATGAGGCGTCGTCGACAGACGAGAGCACTTGGATGTCGTTCCAGTTCCAGCGGATTTTTCCCAGCCAGCTTCTGCCGAACAGTGTGGGGCCATCTCCAGGTACAATCCATAGTGGGAGTTCGTGCCTGCTCCATCATAAGAGACTTTTACTTCTGCGCTGCCAATAACAGGAATCATCTCTTTGGTGTAAGTTTTTAGCTTGGTATGAATACGGCTAAGCTTGGGCCTGTGTGCCTTGTTGCACCACAGCCTGTTGAAGGCCTTTTTGCTCATGATAGACTGACTCGCACCCGTTTCCAGTTCCATGGATACTGGAATTCCGTTCAGTTCAACTTTTAACATGATCGGTGGACATTTCGTGGTGAAGGTGTGTACCCCGTACACTTCTGCCTCCCCAGTTCGAGTCTCTAGTTCAGCCTGATCCACCATGGATTGATCTTCCTCTGCAACGTGGTGGTTTGCAGGGTTTGCAGCTCGCCTGCACATTCGCTGGAGGTGTCCCATTGTTCCACAGCCTTTGCACGCATAGTGTTTGAAGTGGCATTGATGAGCTCGATGATCACCTCCACAGCACCAACAAGGTATTAACTGCCTCGCAGTAGTGATTGATGGCGGACTCTGGGTCATCTGAGGTCATGCAGCTGCCGGCGTGTACATTCTGTCATATACATTCCTGCCTGAAAATGATGTTACTTTGTGTATAGTACTAGCCGAAACCTCTTTATGCCGCGAAATTTGTTTGGTGTTATCGCTGGTGGACATAAATGCCTGGGCTATCGTTATGGCTTTGCTCAGATTCGGTGTTTCAACAGTCAATAGTTTGCAAAGGATGACCTCTTGGCCAATGACAAGCACAAAAATGTCTATTATCATTTGCTCCAGGAATCCATTGAATTCGCAATGTCCTGCAAGGCGCCTCAGTTCGGCGACGTAGCTCGCCACTTCCTGGCCTTCAGACCGCTGACACGTGTAGAATCGATACCTTGCCATCAGAATGCTCTCCTTCGGATTTAGGTGCTCCAGGACCAGCGTACACAATTCTTCATAGGATTTGGTTGTTGGTTTCACCAGAGCTAGAAGATTCTTCATGAGGCCATAGGTTGTTGCCCCACAGACGATAAGGAGGATTGCCCTTCACTTGGCAGCATTCACACTCCCTTCCAGCTCGTTGGCCACGAAGTATTGGTCAAGTCACTCCACGAAGATCTCCCAGTCATCCCCTACTGAGAATTTTTGAAGGCTACCAACAATTCTTTGAGTTTTCGCCTGGTTGTTCATTATCTCGTCACCAATTGTTATGCTCATAATAAAGTAATGCAACTGAGTACTGTAGACAGTGAGTAAGTGTGACCTTAGCTCCTTTATTTAAACTCCAGAATGCTGGTACAGCCTGGGAGGCCTGCTTATGTACAGTGCTCCCAAGGGATGCTGGGTTCCCTTGGGACTCCAACAGGTAGGCCTTCTGGTGGCAGTATGATACAGGTTGCCGAGGGTTACATACATAACACACTTGAAGTGCTGTAACCTACAAGGCTACGGACCAAGAGCTGGAAAGTGGGATTAGGCTGGATAGTTCTTTTCCGACTGGCGTAGAGATGATGGGCCGATTGGCCTCCCTCAGTGCCATAAATTTATATAATTCTATGATCCCAAACGTATTAAAAACCACAAGAAAATTAGGAATGTTATAAATCTGAAATAAAAACTGGAAATGCATCGGAGATTGAACAGCATTTGAAAAGGAAAAATAATTTATGGTGAACTTGCGCCCCAGAGACAGGACTTCCATATGCCGATTGTCTACAGTGCAGACTCCACCATAAAATGTGGTGTTAGCTCATTTGAATACCCAACGCCATGTCTGTGTAGCAACTCCTGTGGAACATGGGGGTAATATTCTCGAAGTGGGGAGGGGTGGGTGTTGGGGTGTAAGCTTTTAAATAAAAAGAAATGGCTAATGGTTGCAGCAGAAGGCTGGGAGAGTAGCAGGTAAATAATGGACCTTATGCAAGACTGAGCTGACTTGGTGGTTGTAGAGGATGGCTCATGTGAGATTCTGTGGTGCTTTTAAGGAATATCTTCTCCTCGAGGAGTGGGCAGAGGCCCCTTGAGGAGGGTGCAGGTTATTGAAAGGAAGTAACATTTTTTAATGTCAACTTTCAGAAACTCCTGGATGAAATGCAGGAGAGAATTATTTGCGTATCCAAGGGTCAAATCCTCAAAAAAATGCCATGTGTGATGCGGAGGGGGGGGGGGGGTGTGGCAGTGGCACGTAATGTCACCTCTCCCACCCCCAGAACAGCAGACTAATGCTGTAAAAAATTCAGTGACTTGACCATGCCAGGCAAGGTAATGGACTGATCACTTGTTTCTCTTTCTTGGCACTGTGGTTCATGGCTCACTAACTCGATCTTACAGGGGTATTGACAGCTCACCTAACAGGGCTTACTTACCTGTATAAGCTTGAAACCCCTTTCTCCACTTTAATAGGATAATTCCAGCAGATATATTATCACAGACATTGTGCACATGCAATCTTTCATCTCGTGAAGTTAATCTTGTTGCAGGAGAAACATGTACACAGTGCCTGTGAAAGGCAGCGGGCCAGAAGAGGCATACTGGAAATTACAGAGTTAACTCACTTTGAGGAGCAGGCCACAAAGCTATGGGAAGAGATTCCACTCATACCATGAGAGATGGGACAGTGAAGGCTGCAGGTTAGTGGGTACAGACCTAGAAATTCACTATGATATCCTTGAAAATCAACAGCATCCTCCTTACTCTTCAAGGGTTATGCTTCCTCGATTCTTAGGGAAAGTACTTAGTGTAAGTGAGGAAGTGGCACTGAGTGACTCACAGCATGAGGAAGTTGGAGGAGTAGGTAGTGGGTGAGAATGTGCCACCTTTCCAGTGGAAAAGGCTGTTTCAGGCTATGGAGACATGGAATCCGGATCTTAAGGGCACCTAACTAAAAAGAAGAATGTTTGAAGAACATCACACCTACATGCATGCTCTGAGGTAAGTATCCAAGGATGGTAACATAAACCCCAATTTTAACTCAACATGGCCATCAATCATCGAGCCAGTGGGTTGAGCATGAAGCTTGCCCCAGGTCACCAAGATGAGGCTCGGGCCTGACTGGCGTCCAAACCTGGTATCAATGACATGAGGCCAGCGGATAAGAGCGATGCAGGCAACCGCCACCGGGGATCTGTGGGAACATTCTACTGCAATGAGGTAAGTTGCGGAGGAGGGGAAACGCAAGCAATTACGGTTGGGAGATGGGAGGGGAAGGCAAGGTCCGGCGAGGCCCACAGCTACCTTGTGGGATCCAGAGAAGCATTGCTGCTTCTCCTGGCCCACAATTTAACTAGAAATAAAGTTGGTTTTCTCGGCTCCCTTCTGGGCCTGTTACTCCTGGATGGAAAGTTTTGCTGGTGAGGCCGGAACCAGGCACTGACCTCGCTGGATACCAGTCAAAATGCCTCTGCCAGGGGTGAGGGTCAAAATGGTGTGTGATATCAACGAGTTGCACACTGTCAATGTTTTAACCCTCGCATGCGCTGTTCTCGTCGAGCGTAGGGTTTAAAACTAGGGCTATAGTAACAAATTCAGATAGGACAAGGCTTTTGGTCCATTAATTCCTCCTATCCACAATATTACCTTGGTACATTTCTGGTAACTATAATTGTAATTTGTTGATGAGAAGCTGACTAGTTCTTTCTTGAAACTCAGTAAGATTTCTTGTTCCACCACCCATGTGGGTAATCTGTTTCATACATTCGCCATCCTTTTAATAACAAAGTTCCTCCTGTATTTCCTATTTTCTTTTGTTGTCCTTAATTTGTAAATATGACTCCTTATGCTTAAGTTCTGCACACGGTAGAAATGCTTACCTGGATTCAAGTTGTGGAACCCTTTTATAATTTTAACCATTTCTATTATACCCCTTCTCAGTTTTGGAATTCTCTATTTTCAAGAGAGAAAAGACCCCAGGTAGTCAATTTTTAATTGTATGTCATTCAAGTTCAGGGATTAACCATGTAGCCCTTCTCTACACTCCCTTTAATAACTGAATACCTTTTTTCTAAATACGAAGAAATAAACTACAAGATTACTCCAGATGTGGGCTCACCAGGACCAACTAAACATTTTAAATAACCTCTCTGGCTATGTATGTTATAGCTCTTGCTATGCATCACTCTCTTTGTTTTTTTTTAGATAGCCTGTGAACATTGTGCTAATACTTTTAGTGACCTGTCCACTAAAACCCCAACATCTCTCCTGCTCCAATACTCAAGTACATTTCTATTTAGTACATAATTTACATCAACATTCCTTTTACCAAATCCCATGACCTTTCATTTCCTTGTATTAAATTGTATCAGTGATTTATTTGCTCAATGATCGAGCTTGTCCAGATCCTTTTGGCTTAGTGTGCATTGATATTCATCATTTGTCATTGCTCCCAATTTGGTATCATCTGAAAATTTGGACACTTTGGACATAATTCTTTCCTCCTAAATCATTTATAAAAGTTATAGGCATAAATGGTTCTGACACTTAACTTTGTGGAACTCCACTGATTGCCAGCCAGATACCGACTGCTTGTTGTCTACCGACCAACCATTTCGCAATCTATTTTAATACATTTCCATTCATTCCATGGGCTTGGGCCTTATGTAATAGCTTATTATGTGGGACAGTGTCAAATTCTTTCCTGAACTCCAGGCCAATAACATCCACTGTCACTCCCTTATCTACTAGGTCTGTCCACTCAAAGAAATCCAATAAATTAGTCAAGCATGACCTCCCACTCCTAAAACTTTGCTGACTGAATTCGCACATGCCCCTTAGCATCCTCCCTTATATTATCCCTCGTAATATTTTCAAACACTTCCCAACAGTGGAAGCATGGCTTATAAGTTTATAATTTGATAGTTCATCCATCAAATCTTTTGTTTTAGATAGGAGTCACATTTGCTATTTTCCAATCCTCTAAGATTCAGCCTCAGTCCAGTGAACACTGAAAAATATCCACAAGGGTTTGAGCGAATTCCTTCAGAAACCTGAGATTAAAGTTATCAGAGGGAGGAGCCATATCTACCTTGACCTTCAACAACCTGCCCAAAATGTCCTCTCATGATTTTGAAATTTTTCAATCTGCTTTACATTTAAGCTCTACGCCCAAGGCTGGCATTTATTCCTCCCCTCCTATTTCTTTCGTTGAAAAATAAGGTGAAGTATTTCAGTACTTTCTCTATCTTCAGCCACCACGTTCCCATTGTCATTTGTAGTGGACCAACTTCTCTTTACAATCTTTGTTTACTGCTTACATACTTGAATAATGCTTTACTGTTTTGCTTTTTGTTTCCAGCTGTTTTCCCTATTGTGTCTGTGCCAGCCGAAAGAGCTATCCAGCCTTATCCCACTGCACAATTTATATCACACAGTTACATTACTTCTTTCAGAGTTTGGCAAATAACTAAGAAAGGTCAGTTCCTTTTACATAAAAAATGATGCCACTTTAATGTTATAGATTACTAAACTAAAATAGACATTTTTAGATCATGGCCAGAATTTTCTGGAGTCCATCGGGTGGGAAATTAGAAATAAGCTCGAGCGGTTCGGGAACCTGCTGTCATCCTGGCGCCACACGCCTTTCCTGGGGCAGGAATCCAAATGGCAGAGGCGGGCGACTTAATTCAAATCATTATCACCTTGTTGTCAGACCCGTAAGCACCTTTATTAATGATGTAACTATTTGTACTGCGGTTTTTTTTGCACATGTGTCTGTCAAGCTCCCCCCTCGACCCCGCCCCGATCCCGAATCATTCACTCCATGTGGTGTCGAGAAGCAGGACCTGAGGCCCGAGACTGCCGACCTGAACTCAGCGGGCGGCCAAGAGCAGCGGGGGCCGAGAGGGGGGTGGAAGAGAGAGAGAGACTGGGGAGGATAGAGACTGGGAGAGACTGGGGAGGAGAGAGACTGGGAGAGAAGGAGAGAGAGAGGCTGGGAGAGAGAGAGAGACTGGGGAGGGGAGAGAAGGAGAGAGAGAAACTGGGAGTGAAGGAGAGAGAGAGAGGCTGGGGGAGAGAGGCTGGGGGGAGAAAGAGAGGCTGGGGAGAGACAGAGGGAGAGAGGGGGGGGGGAGAGGGGAGGAGAGAAACGGGTGGGGAGGGGGATCGGAAGGGAGAGAGGGAACTCAGGGAAGACGGATCACGTTCTTCCAACCTGCTATAAGGGACATTGTTGGAGTGGATGATATCCATAAATCACGACAATGTCACTATTCACTTCATACCCAATAAACCTGTTACCAATTTATACACAATGCCCTATCTATGGTGGTGTGGTGGTTGGTGGTGTGGGGGGGGAGGGGTATTAAGTGGATTAAGTTACAATTTGCAAAGTCAGTGAGACCTTGGGATGGGCGGTTCCAGTTGCACATTCCAATGAAACTTCAGGGTGTGGCTTATCCTCCAACGCTCCAATCATAGACAAAGGGTGGAGCATGGCAGCCATTTTGGCAGTACAAATAAATGCGTCCCTTTTTTAACATATCTTTCAAATCTCCCAAGCAACCTACGGGATTCATGCAGCTCAGGAACCATGCAGACATTTGCGGCATTTCGCCGTCGGTCACCCGCAGATGCATTACACAGGTCACCGATGCCCTCCTTGAAAAGTCAGTCAGTTGTATCAACTGTGTCACTGATGAAGCCAGTGTTACTAAGCAGGCACTCTGGCTGGATTCGGATGGGTGCAGGGTATCATCGACTGCACACATGTGGCCATCACGGCAGCCCATCAACCGCAAGGGCTTCCACTCCCTTAATGTGCAGCTGGTTTGCAACCATAGGAAGATCATCAGGCATATGTGTGCCAAATTCCCTGGCAGCTGCCAATGGCTCTTTTGTCCTTTACCAGTGCATCCTCCCTCAGCTCTTCGCTCCTCCAAACAGACTTTCCGGCTGGCTGCTTGGAGACAAAGGCTATCCACTGAAGACGTGGCTCATGACACCCTTGAGGAGACCAAGTACTGAGGCCCAGGAGAGATATAATGAAAGCCACATATCCACCAGATGTGTCATAGAGCAGACAATAGGCATGCTCAAATGTGCTTCAGATGCCTTGACAGATCTGGAGGAGCCCTTCAGTACACACCAGCCTGGATCTCCAGAATCGTTGTGGTCTGCTGTGCCTACACATCATAGCACAGCAGCGAGGATTAACGCTGCATGAGAAGCAAGGCCTCTTCAGATGAGGAGGAGGAGCAGGAGGAGGAGCATCAGCTGGAAGATGAGCGGGTGCAGGAGCTGCAGGAACCTGCAGTCCAGGTCCCAGCAGCATCCAAGCACATTGCTGCCCGGGAGAGCAGGGATGGCCACTTCATGGCCAGATTTATTTAACTTTACGCATTGCACCCATATGGCTGCCGCATGCTGCACCAGGTTGGCACCATCTCACAGCAACACCATAAAGGATCCCTATAATGACCAAGACATTCCTTTCACATTGACCACCATTGCTGAAGGTACTGTTATGTCTCATTTCTGCAACTCACTAAGCCACTTCCAAAGGCTTTTTCCAATTTTTCCAAGACCGGAAAGTGGTGAAAATAAAGATTTTTATGGTTGACATCACATTAACGGAACTTTGACATTAACATTCAATAAAACACTCAAGTGGCTATCCTTGTAAATCTACTTGATTATCATCTTTCTCTTCCACATGCTTTTTCGATTTGCTACCCCTGTAGCTTCAGCAGATGTTGAGGCAGCCTGCTTACTTCCCTGCTGCGACTAATTAGACAGTCTTGGCGGATATCCTCTGGGTTTTGAAGCCTCTGATGGCCTCACCAAAATCTGCTCCTTCTGCGACAGCACAGAAGCAGACTCGGCCATCGCTGTCCAAGGAGGCATCTGTGACTCTGACTGAGGGGGTATCAATGGGGGAGAAGTGTGAGCATTTTGCGAGGAGCCCACACTTCCATGTCCCCTCTCACCATCATCCCTCTCATGGGCCACCTGCAATTCCCTGAGAGCAAGGAGATGAAATCCCTCTTATACAGGTAGACTTTAAACCTCTGCATCTATTCTGCATAGAGACCATGTGCTCCTGTGAGTGGCGCACTAGTTGCTCCATGTAAGTGGCCATCCTAGCAATGGAAGAATCTACAGTCACCATTGCCTGCGACACGGTGGTGCTCATGTTGGAGATGGACTCCTCCATTCTCTAGACATTTGCAGACAAATGTGATTGCAAAATCTGTCAGAGTCCCCTGCACTCCTTCCTCACATCCAGGTTCGCTATCTTTTTGGTGGCCCCCAAGGCTCAGCGTCTGCTTGCAGCTGAGCAGAGCTGGGAGCATCCTGTGTCCTCCGGCGAGGTGTCTCCACTGTTGTCCCTGTCTCCACCATCTGCTCTTGCTCACTTGTGACTTGTGACAAACCAGGTGACAACACAACTCTATCTCACATTGGACCCACCAAGGTGTGCGTCTCTGCGCTGGTGGTGGGTGCCCTGATGTCTGGTGATGCTGTGCCCTCAGAGGCTGGAAGCTCCTCTGAGGAGTCATCTTCCTCTTCCTCCTGGACAGTGATAGGGGGAGCGGGGAGGGGGGGGGGCTCTTGATGGACCTGTGGAAGATAAAGAGATGAGTTAGACATGCCATATGAAGAATGGGTACAGATACCATTGTGCAAATGATGAACATTCATTGGCAGCTGACCTTAGTCTCCATATGAGTGACTGATGTAAGCCATGTAGCTGTATGATATGTAAATCTGTTACCGAGGTTGCTGAGATGACCCACTCTCTCCATCTCCCACCTCCAGCTGCTTGGCAGTCTAATGCAGTCTCCTCTGCTGTTATGAGAGTGGCAAATAATGAAAGGCCATCTACAGTTCTCTCCCTACTTTTCCTCTTATTGTGGGCTCACTTTTCCTGCAATGAGGGAAAGAAGAGAAGGTTGAATGAGAGTGATGGAATGAGTGTAAGGAATGGATGGTTTACATCTTTAGAGGGAGACAATGATGGATTGGGGTGGCAATGCCAAGTGGCCTCTTTGTGTGTTGTTAGTTGGTATATTTGCATTAGGATGAGGGTGTATGTGAAAGGCGGTTAGTAAAATGGGGATGTGATGATGTAGATAGAGAGAAAACATAGAAAACATAGAAAATAGGTGCAGGAGTAGGCCATTTGGCCCTTCTAGCCTGCACCGCCATTCAATGAGTTCATGGCTGAACATGCAACTTCAGTACCCCATTCCTGCTTTCTCACCATACCCCTTGATTCCCCTAGTAGTAAGGACTTCATCTAACTCCTTTTTGAATATATTTAGTGAATTGGCCTCAACAACTTTCTGTGGTAGAGAATTCCACAGGTTCACCACTCTCTGGGTGAAGAAATTCCTCCTCATCTCGGTCCTAAATGGCTTCCCCCTTATCCTTAGACTGTGTCCCCTGGCTCTGGACTTCCCCAACATTGGGAACATTCTTCCTGCATCTAACCTGTCTAACCCCGTCAGAATTTTAAACGTTTCTATGAGGTCCCCTCTCATTCTTCTGAACTCCAGTGAATACAAGCCCAGTTGATCCAGTCTTTCTTGATAGGTCAGTCCCGCCATCCTGGGAATCAGTCTGGTGAACCTTCGCTGCACTCCCTCAATAGCAAGAATGTCCTTCCTCAGGTTAGGAGACCAAAACTGTACACAATACTCCAGGTGTGGCCTCACCAAGGCCCTGTACAATTGTAGCAACACCTCCCTGCCCTTGTACTCAAATCCCCTCGCTATGAAGGCCAACATGCCATTTGCTTTCTTAACCGCCTGCTGTACCTGCATGCCAACCTTCAATGACTGATGTACCATGACACCCAGGTCTCTTTGCACCTGCCCTTTTCCTAATCTGTCACCATTCAGATAATAGTCTGTCTCTCTGTTTTTACCACCAAAGTGGATAACCTCACATTTATCCACATTATATTTCATCTGCCATGCATTTGCCCACTCACCTAACCTATCCAAGTCGCTCTGCAGCCTCATAGAGAGAGGGATGGGTGGACGTACAAGGTATGTTGGTGTGAGTAAGGATGTGCAAGAGCAGGGTTGGGAAGGCAGAGTGATGGGGATGTGATGAGGGGCACAGCAGGATGAAGTGAAGTACAGCTTTGTACTCAGCTTTCCTGATCTAATGAGATAATTGAAACATTTCCAACACTGCACCCAGGTCCTCCTGACAACATCCCTGCTGTTCACGTCCTCTGCAATTTGGAACCAGGCTCTTTTTGTCTCCTGGGGAAACCTCTTCCGCTCATTTGAAGGGAAGAGGACCTCCCTGCCTGCTCTTATTCCCTCCACAAGCATATGGAGGGAGTTATCGGGGAACTTGGATGCAGCACTCTGTCTCAGTGCAACCATCTCTCCAAGTGTCTGGAGCAATAAGAGGCTCCATGGCAGTGACTGTGCACTCCTAGATGAACTTCAAATGCAATGTGGCCATGACTCCTTTAAATAGCCCAGCTGAAAACGTGTTATCGATGATGTCATCAGACCCGCACCATTTAATAAGGCCTAGTAAGGCACAGGGCGGGCTTAATAGGCTCCATTAGCCTAAAGTGAATTTCTGCAGTGGGATGAAAGCAAGAATGGGGTCGCAACCCGCTATGGCGACCACCCGCACCTGACCCGCCCAGGTAAAAAAAATTCCGGCCAATGTTTTTGCAGAGTAGCAAATTAAAGGGTCAAGATTCCTACCAAGCCCAGATTTTAGATCACCCCTTACTGCCGTCTGAGTGTCACTGTGGGTCTGGTTTGGTGCAGGTGATGCCCTTACCTGCAGGGAAGAAGGGAAAGCTCAGGAGAGCATTATCTCCATATTGGTCTCGGATAGTTTTAAGAGTGACACTGGCAGCAAATTGGAGCTCATTTCTTCCTAATCAGGAGTGTATGGTGCAGTTAATGCAAGAAAGGAGAAGAGGAAATTCCTTTAATGAAAATAAATCACATATCTTTTAGGCTACATTAGCAGCATCTTGGCCTGGACAGTTTAGGATGAACCAGCTTGAGGACATATCTACCTTCGGGGAAGGGGAAAAATCCCTGGACTTGGCTGCGTGCAGTTCAACAACAATGATTTGCAATTATATAGTTCTTTTAATGTTGGAAAATGTCCCAAGGCACTTCATAGGAGTTTAATCAGACAAAAATTGCCATGAGCCAAAGAAGTAGAAATTAGAACAGGTGACGAAAAGCTAGGTCAAAGAGGTAGGTTTTGAAGAACGTCTTAAAGGAGAAGAGCGTTGCAGAGGGGTTTATGGAGGGAATTTCATAGCTTTGGGCCTAGACAGCTGAAGGCACAGCTGGTAATGGTGGGGCGAAGGGAAAGTAGTTGAATAAGAGGTGAGAATTGGAGGAATGCAAAGTTCTCTGAAGGCTGTAGAGCTAGAGGAGGTTATGGAGATGTTCCATGGAGTTGCAGGAAAGATGGGCATGGATTGAGGAAATTAAGATATGTTTAAGGACTTTGGAGAGGAAAGAGAAGTTGGAGATAGGGCAGTAGTTTGCAAGGACAGAGGGCTTGTTCCAGTGCTCTCACACAACACTCCTTCTCACATACACAACTGGCTCTTTAAAAATGACCGATTGTCAACCTGGCGCTGTACTGAGCATGCGCGTACGTTGAAATCATGTCAAAAACTTCACTTTTTTGTTGCGCATGCGCAGAACGTGCGGCATCGTTTTTTCGGAACAAACAGTAAGCTCCATCCCCTGAGGCGACTGGACACGCTGCGCAGCGCCAAATTTGAATTATACATCGCGGAAACTTTGGCAAAATATTTCTGGTGCATTTTTGACCTAGAAAAACGGCGTAACTCTGGCAATACGCCACAAAGCGGGCTTGGGCAAAATTGAGCCCTCTGTTTTATAAATCCTTGTCATCATTTGGAAATTATTGTTGATACATTTTTTCCACTGTGGTCTGTGTACTTGTGTTATTTTGACTGGTAGATGAACTGATAGATGAACCTTCAAATGAAAGAGGTTTTAACAAAAAAAAGAAAATAAACCTGGAATGTTTGCCTCTTCAAAGCTCTGCTTTGGAAGCCTAACACTGAGGGGGTGAAATTGACCTTTTTTATAGCCCCATTAGTGCCTCTGGGGAACGCTAATGGGGCACAATGAGGTTATCGCCTGGGGAAGGGGTCGATAGCGCCTCCAGGGAAATTGACCTGGAGGTTTGGGGGGCATTGTGTTTTTAGTGCCGCGCCTCACGATTTGTGCCCAGGGCTGGCACACACGGCAATGACATCATGGCCATGCATGCCAACTTCTCACCACCCCACCCCTTTGCGCCTCTCGGGGGGAGATTACCCCATCCACTGCCGGGGCACCTCTTAAAAGGGAGGCCACTTGCGCTGTGAGCTGCCATAATTTTCTGTTGGCCGACTCTTCCGTCGGCCCGACAAAGGCGGCACGCGCCTCGACCGGGCCGCCATCCTGCAGCCCGGCACTCCGTTATGGGTGTCAGGCTATTGTCCCAATCGAGGGTATCCCTGGTGGTCCAGTGGCAGCCACCAAAGAGACTGCAAAGTGCGTAGCAACCCTCCCCTTTAATTGAAAGGGAGCCACGCTACCGCCCCAGGAACGTCTCTCCATGGATGCAGTGCGCCTTCGATAGCACTCCACCTCCATTGAGGGGCAGAAGAGCCGAATTCTGTGCCGGGGCCGGAACTTCTGGTTGATAAATATCCTGGCCCCAGAAGGTTACCGCCTCCAAACGGGGCACGGGGCACTTTCGCCCCCTGAGATTTTCGTAAAATTAGACTTCACCTTTAGAATTTTTTCTAAAAATGCTGGGATTTAAGCTGCAAATGTAACGCTGAAGTTCAAGAATGGAGGGAGAGAGAAAACAGGGAACTACAGATTAATTAGTCTGATATCAGTTGTCTGGAAAACGCTGGAATTCATTATTAAGGAAGTGGTAACAGGGCATTGAGTCACGATGGATTTATGGAAGGGAAGTCGTGCTTGACAAATTTATTGGAGTTTTTTGAGGATGCAACTAGCAAGGTAGATAAAGAGGAACCTGTGGATGTAGTATATTTGGATTTCTGAAAGGCATTCGATAAGGTGCCACATAAAAGGTTGCTACACAAGGTAAGGGCTCAAAGGGATGGGTGTAATATGGATGTATTAAGAATTGATTAATGGGGAGAAAACAAAGAGTAGGATAAACGGGTCATTTTCTAGTTGGTAGGCTGCAACCAGTGGGGTGCCACAAGGATCATTGCTGAGGCCTCAGCTATTTACAATCTATATTAATGACTTAGATGAAGGGACCGAGTACAATGTATCCAAGTTTGCTGATGATACAAAGCTAGGTGGGAAAGTAAGCTGTGAAGAGGACACAAAGCCTGCAAAGGGTTAGCGACAGGTTAATTGAGTGGGCAATAAGGTGGCAGATTGCGTATAATGTGGGGAAATATGAGGTTATTCACTTTGGTAGGAAGAACAGAAAAACAGAATCATTTTTAAATGGTGAGAAACTATTAAATGTTGGTGTTCATAGAGTTTTAGGTGCCCTCATACAGTCATCATAGAAAGTTAGCATGCAGGTACAGCAAGCAATTAGGAAGGCAAATGGCATATTGGTCTTTATTGCAAGGGGGTTAGAGTAAGGGGGTACAAATTGCACCCCGCCCGAAACAGGTGGTTTTTAACCGCAGCTGCGTTTCAGGTCGACTCTTTCGCGAAATTGTGATCTTTGTTTTTTTTGTTTTGATCCAGAAGTCAGTCTTAATGTAGAGCAGTGACTACACCTGAGGGGCAAAAATGCCGTGGTAACAGCAACTGAGGGGCGTAAGCTGGGGAAGGGGGGTGCGGAGTCACCTCTGCAATGGCATCATCACGGCGCCGCGTCACCCCGGCTCTCCCCTTCACTTAAAGGGGAGAGCCTCCGCACTTTTCAAACTTTGAGCCACTGGACCACCCAAGAGGGGTTGCCAGGCTGCCTGTTGGTGGCCCAGCCGCACCTGGGGGCATATTTGTTGAGCCAACCTGGCAGTCAACCCTCCCCTTTAAGGGAAGCCCTACTGCCGCTGTAGAAGGCCACAGCCTCATTGGACCACCGGGTGAAAGCTTGACTTGGCACCGCCGGGTGGGCCAAAGATCTAAGGAGGGGAATGTCACTGTCGGGGGGTTAGATCGGCGGTGCGCATGGTGATGACGCGCATACTGCGGATCGGGGTACCGCCGGGAAAACTTGGGAGGGCAATTGGGCTGTCAGCAGCCATTCCACCAAAAGTCGGCGGCCACTCCACTCCGCAGTGTGGCCGCTGATTTGCGGTGGTAACAGGCCTTAAGGAGAGGGGCAATTTCGGCCCTAGGAAGTCTTATTACAATTGTACAGGGCTTTGGTGAGATCACACCTGGAATACTGTGCACAGTTCTGGTCTCCTTATCTGAGGAAGGACATATTTGCCTTAGAGGTGGTGCAACGAAGGGTCACTAGATTGATCCCTGGGATGAGGAGATATTGAGTAGATTGGGCCTATACTTTCTGGAGTTAAAAAGAATGAGAAGTGATCTCATTGAAACATACAAGATTCTGAGGAGGATTGACAGGGTAGATGCTGAAAGGTTGTTTCCCCTGGCTGGAGAGTCCAGAACTAAGGGGAATAGTCTCAGAATAAAGGGACGACCATTTAAGACTGAGTTGATGATGAATTTCTTCACTCAGAGGGTTATGAATCTTTGTAATTCCCTACCCCAGATGGCTGTGGATGATCAGACGATGAGTATATTCAAGGCTGAGATCCATAGACTTTTAGACTTAAGGGATATGGGGATCGGGCGTTAAAGTGGATTTGAGGGTGGAAGATCAGCCACAATCTTATTGAATGGCAGCGCAGGCTCGAGGGGCCATATGGCTTACTCCTGCTCCTAATTCTTATGTTCTTATGTTGTAATGATCTGTGTAAGAATCCAGCCTCGGAGCCAATTTGTAGGAAAATAGTCATTTTGTATCCTATGAAGGTGAAATTGCCCCTTTTTATAGCTCCAGTAGCATCTCCAGGGCATTTTCTATCCAGAGGAGGGGGGGCGCTACCACTTCCCGGGAAATTGCCCTGGAGGTTTGGGAGGCGCTGTCCCGGCAGTGCTGGGCCTCCCAGGCTGCCGCTCAACCGCCGTGCGAGGCAACCTTTCACCGCCCCGAGGCAACTCCGTAATGCCCCACGGGCCGTGAGGTTGGCGTGGGCGGATGTCAACACCAGCTTCACGGGTCGCGAAGCTGGCGGACATCCGCACCCAGGGCGCTGTTTAAAGGGGAGGCCTGTAGCGCTCTGGGCCACCACCTATATCGGCCGACCCTTGGGCCGGCCCGCCCGTGACAGCTCAAGCATGGACCGGGCCATCATTGTGCGACCCGTCACTCTGTTTTGGGTGCGGGGCTGCTGGCCCGGTCCCAGTGGCGGCCACCAGAGGCCCATGCAGAGTATGCTGCGGCCCTCCCCTTTACTCCAAGGTGAGGGGCATTGTAGTGCGTCAGCGCCGCACTACCGCCCCAAGAGTGCCCCTCAAAGGAAGCTGAGCGGTAGGCCCAATTCCGCCTCGACGGTGGGACTTCCGGGACAGGCGATAAATGACAGGCTCCGGAAGGTTACCGCCCCCAATCGGGGCGAGGGGCAATTTCGCCCCCTCAGAATTGTTTAAAAATGTTTAAAATCATCTGAGATTGAGAAGTTATATTTTATAGTGGTTCAGTGGGGATTCTAAAATGTGTAACTCTTACATTGAGAGTCTCTTGCAAAAGCAGCAGCAAACTATTTTCTAGTATGTCTTGTAACTATGACAACAGATGTATGTGACGAATACAGATCAGCAATGGTTTACATTAATTGGTAGGAGTGCTGTATGATTTGAAAAGTGCTTTAAAAAAATCTAATTTGAACCTGAGTATTTCTGCCGAGCACATTTTAACATGCTGGAACGCAGCATGAAACCCACTTTAGTGGTATTTAAGATGAAGCATGTTGGTGTAAAAAAAAAACTGAGGTGAAATAAAAATAGGAGAAGCTTCATGGAGAGCTGGCATTGTATCATATACATTAAAAAATATATAGGTCAAGATCTTGATCTGCTTATTCTTGTGAGAATCTTGCCTTCAATTAGTGGAAAGAAAAGATAATATCAGATTTACAGAACACCTCATTCATCCCCAATTTTAATTTCCTTACCTATTCTCTTTTGATTCCCTGAAGGCATTAGATTAAAGCTGGAGCAGCTTCCGGTGGCACCAGTAGCCTTCCTGGGCTGGGAGGCTATGTGACAGATAGGAGGGGAAGAATACCAATCAGTCGTAATCCTCACATGATGTCCACACATATCCAATTTTGCTCTTTCCAGCTGAGGTCATGAAATAATAACCAGTAGTGGGAACTTTAGCTGATTTCCCTTCTTTTTCCCTTTCCCTTCCCCATCTTCCTCCCATTCCTACCTCCCATCTTCCCTTTCCCTTCCAACCCCCACCCCGCCACCTCCCTTTCCCACCCCACTCGCTCCCCATCCCTTTTCCTCCCCTTCCCATCCCCTCCCCTCCCCCTTCCATCCCCTCCCTCCCACATCATTTCCCCTCCATCCCACCCTCCTTTCCCCTTCTCCCTTCCCCCTCCCCACTTCCCCCACCCCCCACTACCCCTTTCCCTTTCCACTGCCCCTTTCCAATTCCACTTCCCCTTACACCCCTCCCCCGCCCTTCCAAGAGATCAGTAACACGTGGTTGCACCTCATTTTACATGGATGTTGTTGTGTATCTGTAAAGCATGCACTCCCATGTTCCACCACCAGGGAGCGCATCCCCTGAAGTCCCAAAGGATCCCAGCATCCCCTGGGAGCACTGTATATAAGCCAGCCCCTAAGGCCTGTTCCTCACTCTGGAGTTTTTAATAAAGACTGAGGTCACTGTTACTTTAACCTCCCTGTGTGCAGTCTCATCTGTGTTAGGAACACAATAACTGGCGACGAGTATACGAATCCAACGCAAAGATGCAGCAAACTGTGGGCATCCTGGAGAAGTTCTCGTAGGGTGAGGACTGGGAAGCCGATGTCAAACAGCTAGATCAGTACTTTGTAGCCAACGAGCTGGACGGAGAGGGAAGCGCTGCAAAAAGGAGAGTGGTCCTCCTCATGGTTTGCGGGGCACCGACCTGCAGCCTCATGAAGAATCTTCTGGCTCCGGTGAAACCTACAGATAAGTCATATGAGGAACTGTGTATACTACTTCGGGAGCATCTTAGCCCAAGGGAGAGCGTGCTGATGGTGAGGTATCGGTTCTACACGTACCAGCGATCTGAAGGTCAGGAAGTGGCGAGCTATGTCACCGAACTAAGGTGACTTGCAGGACAATGTGAGTTTGATGGCTACCTGGAGCAGATGCTCAGAGACTTTTTTGTACTGGACATTGGCCACGAGACCATCCTATGAAAACTTTTGACTGTAGAGACACCAACCCTCAGTAAGGCCATTGCGATAGCACAGGCGTTTATGACCAGCAGTGATAACACCAAACAAACCTCTCAGCACACAAGTGCTAGCAATTTTCATAAATTAACTGGAACTGTGTTTGCGAGCAGAAATGTACAGGGCAGAAACCACGAGTCTGCAACTGCCATCAGGCCTCAGGTGACCCAGATGACTCAGATTCCGCAACAAAGGATGAATGCAAGGCAATTCACACCTCGTTGGCATTGTGGAGGCTTCTATTCAGCCTATTCATGCCGCTTCAAAGAGTATGTTTGCAAGAGCTGTGGAACAATGAGGCACCTCCAACGAGCTTGCAGATGAGTTGCAAGCTCTGCAAAACCTGCTAACCACCATGTGGCAGAGGGAAATCGGTCCATGGTGGATCAAAGCAATTTTGAGTCTCAGAGAGAGGAGGCCGGTGCTGAAGTACACTGAGTGCACACATTTTCGACGAAATGTCCACCTATAATGCTAAATGTAAAATTGAATGGCTTACCCGTAGCCATGGAACTGAACACTGGTGCTTGCCAATCCATCATGAGTAAAAAGATGTTTGAGAGACAGTGGTGCAATAAGGCACTCAGACCAGCCCTGAGCCCCATCCACATGAAACTGAGAACGTACACCAAAGAGCTCATCACTGTCCTGGGCAGAGCCATGGTCAAGGTCACCTACGAGGGCACGGTGCACGAACTGCCACTCTGGATTGTCCCGGGCGATGGCGCCACACTGCTTGGAAGAAGCTGGCTGGGCAAAATCCGCTGGAACTGGGATGACATCCGAGCGCTATCACATGTCGATGAGGCCTCATGCACCCAGGTTCTGAACAAATTTCCTTCCCTTTTTGAGCCAGGCATTGGAAACTTTTCCGGGGCGAAGGTGCGGATACATTTGGTCCCAGAGGCACGACCCATTCACCTCAAGGCGCGAGCGGTACCTCACATGATGAGGGAGAGAGTGGAAATCGAGCTGGACAGGCTGCAACGTGAGGGCATCATCTCCCCAGTGGAATTCAGCGAGTGGGCCAGCCCAATTGTTCCAGTACTCAAAAGTGATGGCACGGTCAGGATTTGCGGCGATTATGAAGTAACTATTAATCGTTTCTCGCTACAGGACCAATATCCGCTACCCAAGGCAGACGACCTATTTGCGACACTGGCAGGAGGCAAGATGTTCACCAAGCTCGACCTGACTTCGGCCTACATGACGCAGGAGCTGGAGGAGTCTTCGAAGGGCCTCACCTGCATCAACACACACAAGGGACTGTTCTTCTATAACAGATGCCTGTTTGGAATTCGAACGGCTGCAGCGATCTTCCAGAGAAACATGGAGAGCCTACTCAAGTCGGTACCACGCATGGTGGTTCTTCAGGATGACATATTGGTCACGGGTCGAGACACCTACAAAACCTGGAGGAGGTCCTCCAGCGACTGGAACACGTCGGGCTGCGGCTGAAGAGGTCGAAATGCATCTTCATGGCAACAGAAGTGGAGTTTTTGGGGAGAAAGATCGCGGCGGACGGCATTCGGCCCACAGATGCCAAGACAGAGACTATCAGGAACATGCCCAGGCCACAGAATGTCACGGAGCTGCGGTCGTTCCTGGGACTCCTCAACTATTTTGGTAACTTCCTACTGGGGTTAAGCACCCTTTTAGAGCCCCTACATGTGTTATTGCGTAAAGGTGAGAACTGGGTATGGGAAAAAAAACAAGTAATTGCTTTTGAGACAGCCAGAAACATTTTATGCTCCAACAAGCTGCTTGTATTGTATAACCCATGTAAAAGACTTGTGCTAGCATGCGATGCATCGTCGTACGGAGTCGGGTGTGTATTACAACAAGCTAACGTTGCAGGGAAGTTGCAACCTGTCGCCTATGCCTCCAGGAGCTTGTCTAAGGCCGAGAGGGCCTACAGCATGATTGAGAAAAGAGGCATTAGCGTGTGTGTTCGGGCTAAAGAAAATGCATCACTATCTGTTTGGCCTCACATTTGAGCTGGAAACCGATCACAAGCCCCCCATATCCCTGTTTGCTGAAAACAAGGTGATAAATACTAATGCCTCAGCCCACATACAAAGGTGGGCTCTTGCGCTATCGGCGTATAACTATACCATCCGCCACAAGCCAGACATCGAGAACTGTGCGGATGCTCTCAGTCGGCTACCATTGCCCACCACGGGGGTGGAAATGGCGCAGCCTGCAAACTTGTTGATGGTGGCGCAGCCCGCAGACTTGTTGATGGTCGTGGAAGCATTTGAAAATGATAAATCACCTGTCATGGCCCACCAGATTAGGACTTGGACCAGCCAAGATACTCTGCTGTCCCTAGTAAAAAACTGTGTGCTGCATGGGAGCTGGGCCAGCATCCCCATTGAAATGCAAGAGCTAATCCAGCCGTTCCAGTGGCGAAAGGACGAGCTGTCCATTCAGGCAGACTGTCTGTTGTGGGGTAACCGCATAGTGCTACCCAAAAAGGGCAGGGAGACGTTCATCTCGGATCTCCACAGCACACACCCGGGTATAGTAATGATGAAAGCGATAGCCAGATCCCACGTGTGGTGGCCCGATATCGACTCTGACTTCGAGTCCTATGTACGGCAATGCCGCATGTGTGCTCAGTTGAGCAACACGCCCAGAGAGGCACCACTAAGTTTGTGGTCCTGGCCCTCCAGACCATGATCGAGGATCCATGTCGACAATGCGGGCCCATTTCTCTGTAAAATGTTCCTGGTGGTGGTGGATGCTTTTTCAAAATGGATTGAATGTGAAATAATGTCGGGAAGCACCGCCACCACCACCATTGAAAGCCTGAGGGCCATGTTTGCCACCCACGGCCTGCCTGACATACTGGTCAGTGACAACGGGCCATGTTTCACCAGTGCCAAATTTAAAGAATTAATGACCCGCAATGGTATCAAACATGTCACCTCGGCCCCGTTTAAACCAGCCTCCAATGGGCAGGCAGAGCGGGCAGTACAAACCATCAAACAGAGCCTTAAACGAGTCACAGAAGGCTCACTCCAAACCCGCCTGTCCCGAGTACTGCTCAGCTACCTCACGAGACCCCAGTCGCTCACAGGGGTGCCCCCAGCTGAGCTATTCATGAAAAGGACACTTTAAACCAGACTCTCGCTGGTTCACCCCAACCTGCATGATCAGGTAGAGAGTAGGTGGCAGCAACAAAATGTAAACGATGGTCGTGCATACTGTGTCACGGGAAATTGATCTGAATGATCCTGTGTATGTGCTAAACTATGGACATGGTCCCAAGTGGATCGCGGGCACGGTGATAGCTAAAGAAGGGAGTAGGGCGTTTGTAGTCAAACTAGACAATGGACAAATTTGCAGAAAGCACCTGGACCAAACGAGGCTGCGGTTCACAGACTGCCCTGAACAACCCACAGCAGACACCACCTTTTTCGAGCCCACAACACACACCGAAAGGATCAACGCTACCACCTCGGACCAGGAAATCGAACCCATCACGCCCAATAGCCCAGCAAGGCCAGGCTCACCCAGCAGCCCTGCAGGGCCAACAACATGCCAGCCCAGCGAGGGCACAGTCAACACACCTGAACAGACATTTGTACCGAGGCGGTCCACCAGGGAAAGAAAGGCTCCCGACCGCCTCACCTTGTAAATAGTTTTCACTTTGACTTTGGGGGGGGAGTGATGTTGTGTGTCTGTAAAGCATGCTCTCCCATGTTCTGCCACCAGGGAACATATCCCTTGAAGTCCCAAGGGATCCCAGCATCCCTTGGGAGCATTGTATATAAGCCGGCCCCTACGGCCTGTTCCTCACTCTGGAATGTCTTAATAAAGCCTGAGGTCACTGTTACTTTAACCCCCCTGTGTGCAGCCTCATCTGTGTTAGGAACACAATAGATATCATTTCTATTTTGGGGTGGGGGAGCCCAGAAGGCCTCACTATAATGCAGTTTTGCTTTTGTCATGATAAACAATGTTAGAAAGCTGTGCCAATAGCTTTGCAATGTTGATACTGCTGTAATTTCTGCTTTGTTGAACCTGACATTACACAAACACTTACGGTGTGATCAAATCAGAAGCAGTGAAGAAGCCTGTCAATAAAGCATTGATTGAATATCTTTGGCTACTAGGCCTAGAGTTTTTACTCATGGGACCTAATTTGCTCTTCAGCTAAGATACAAATCCAAGGGCACAATCAAAAATGAACAGCCAATAAATATCAGCTGTTCACAGCATAAATTCTCTCAGAAACTCTGATCCCTCTCTGTTAGAACGTGATTCTAGACATCGGCATCTCTCAGTTGGTTAAGGATGAGACATAGTGGTATGATTAGATTAGTCACAATGAACTTGTGGTGAAAAGAGGTCTATATAGCATTCCTCCTGACCTTTTCCACCTGTTCTTTCCTGTTGGGTTGTATCACTAGCTATTCTCCATGATGCACAGGATAGGGGCAGCTTATTTTCTCAGGCAGATAGGAATTGCCGTATCATATTCTTTCTGTTTCAGCTACAGTGTAAGATCAAAAGACTTTCCAGTTTTGATCTGAGGAAGAGTTCTCTAGATTTTTTTAATATATTCCTTTTTTTACCCTATGTGATGGTATGTTTAAGAGGTAAGATGGGTGCCACTGTGAATGCTTCTCAGGAGTTACCGACTAGGAGATGTTTGAGAAAAGTCCATTGATCAGCCTCCCTTTTATTTTCAAAATTATATTTTGTGTCATTCAGTTTGTGTTATTCAAGTATGTTTTTGTAAGGGTACAAAGTCCCTGTATTTTCTCTCTTGTTTTCTGCTCTCCCCACACTGCAATATTTGCAGCCGAGAATGGATTGATTACCTGGTCCCCAATATATCACTGGAAGTATAGAACATTGGCCTGGGAACAATTCTCACACTTATTTTTCAGTTGCTGAGAAGATGCACCTTTCCACAGTGGCACGAATGATGTCAGGATCACACTAGAGTGAGTGACTTTGTGTGTGTGTGCGTGAGGTGAACTTATACCTAACTCCTATCACTCTTTGGCATGGTACATTGCAGCACTAGTGAACTGTTCCACCTTTCTGGAGTACATTTTGTTTGGTATAGATTTGTTTCTTGGTACCATGTCTGCTCATAAAGTGTCAGCCTTAGCTGAGTGGTAGCACTTTTGCCTCTGAGACAAAAGGTTGAGGTTCAATTCTCACTGCAGAGATTTGAGCACATTATCTAGGTTGATACCTCATTGCAGAACTGAGGGAGTGTTGCACTGTTGGGAGGTGTGGTTGTTCAGATGAGTCGTAAAACCGAGGCCCCGTTTGCCATCTCGTGGATGTAAAAGATGCCATGGTACCTTCGAAGAAGAGCAGGAGAGTTCTCCCCAGGTCCTTGCGTATATTTATATCTCAACCAACATCACAAAAAATCGATTATCTGATCATTTTCCGATTGCTGTTTGTGGGAATTTGCCATGCGTAAATTGGCTGCCGTGTTTCCTTACATTACAACAGTAACTTTGCTTCAAAAGTATTACATTGGCTGTAAAGCACTTTGGGATGTCCTGAGGTCATGAAAGGTGCTTTATAAATGCAACTTCCTTCTTTTCTTTCTTTCCTTCCAAAAGTGTACAAATATAAAATCACGAAACAGGTTATGATGTGAAGTACATAATGTGCTATCAATCTGCATTTTTTGACCCTCTGTTCACTAATCTTATGTCACTTTTTTCACAGGTAAGTAATTGCAACATTTCTGGGAATTGAGGCAACAGCTGAATTGGTAAGACATTCACATAAATTTAAAATAGGTTAAACTTTCCAAAATATAAGTTACTATTTGTTCAGCCTGTAGCAATGTTATTTTGGAAAACAGAGATTGAATTATTTTATTTTTTATATTTTTCAATCAATTCTTTTGTTGCTGGTTCCTCGTTTGGCAGATAAGTGATTTTCATTTTTTAATACATGCATAATTTGCACCATCTTATGTGTAACTTGTTTAACTTGTATCGTAACAGAGCTTACTTCAAAATAGTGATCAGACCAAATCTTGTTCAAAATCTTTTCTGGATGCAAAATGATTGCCATTCACTGTAATTTAACTTAGAAAGATCTGAACTCTGATGTTAAGTTAGATTTTCTAAGCCTTAACTCAATTCCAGAGTAGATCAAATTAATTATCACAATGCTTGGATACGATGATACAGTGTGCATCAAAATATCTTTTTGCACCATGAAAATATAGTGTGTGACAATATGACAAAAAGATCCACGCCTATTTCATTATTCTTCCTCTACAAGTATATCCACACTCATCTTTAAAGTATTCAGTAACAATTGAGAAAAAATGTGTTTTTGTCCACAATTAGCTTATTCTTGGAAGATTCCAGAATAAGGCCCTATATTGCTACAGTAAATTTATTTTAATTAAGCTACTTTAGTAGTTTTTCTGTATTACAATGTCACTCCAAAGCTCAAATGCACCAACCCACATAATCGCCCTCCTATATCCTTATCATGTTATTGCCCATATATCCATCTTTCACAAACAGGTTACTGTACACAATCAGAAGCAGGAGTCCTGGTTGATTTGTCTGTTTTGCAGTCTGTGGGCACCATGGCCAATTATGGTGTCCCTGGGACTTTCCTCGCCTGTATGGCTCAGTTCCACACACTCTAATGTATATGTTGTTTTTTTTGTTGGTGTGGGATACATTGCTATCTATGTTTTACCTTTTTGTCCTCTTATCTTTCTGGAGAATATACTTTCTGTGCCTGACTTGCTTCCAGAACTCAATGCTAAAATTGTTGTGAGTCAGTTAATAGGAGGCACGCAGATGCCGCACGGAAATCACACATCAATTTTTCTCTTCACCTTATAAGCAAGCAACTAAATAATAATTTTTTGTGCTACTGGTGAGGAGCTTTGGCTGCCAAAAGCACATATTAGAAATTATTTAAATGGGCAGAAAATCAAAAACTGCGTATACTAAGTTTATTATATGCGCTTTTGACAGTGAAGCTCCCTCCTCTGGTCTCTACTTGGAGCCAATTCACAGGATTATGGCACGAGATTGGAGCAACTCAGCAAATGTGTTGATGCCATAAAATGCTGCCCATGTCATGGGGAAATGGTAAATACAAAAAATGCCAAGTGTGCATACTTCTAATAAAAATAATTACAATGGAGTGGTCTGACTCCTCTAATCTAATCATGGGATTCAGGCGAGTGATATAAACTGTTTGTGTTTCACTTTTTCATGATTACCTGTGGCCTCATTCCTTACAATTAGATTACAGCTTTGTAAGTCATTCATAAGTAAAGATTAGATTGAGCTGAAATCGTACGTAAGTTCATTATTTTTCTCTTGGAAAAATAGTAATTTGTTTTAAACAGGTTTCAAAATAAGTATATTCAGACTTAATTTACTGATTTATTTTATATAATCCTGGGAATAAGTATATTAGAATTGTAAGAGCACTTGAGAGCACATATTTCTTTATGTTTATATGGACAATGCATAAACATGTAGGGCTGAAAATATTATGATTGAATTACATCTAGAGGAAATTATCAAAGTACGTATCGTAACAGGGAACAATGGATTTAATGAGCTGGAGTGTGAAATTATCTACTTTTTAAAATTTTATTTTCCATTGACAACTTTGGCAGCAACATTAAGTTTTCTCTTTAGCTTCACTTCATTCTCAGTCACTGAGTTGGAAAGAAGCAATTGCAGCATAAATTGCACTTGCAGGGAACTGGCAATTAACTTTATGTAATTTCCCACATGGTAGCAAACTCGAGCAGGCCACACATTAAGTTTTTTTTGATTAAAGTGAGTTAATTATTCAACCCCTCTTTAATTTTTTTGTTGTTACTTTCCTGAAATTTCTGTTTGTCTTCTTCATGTTAAAATCAGGGCAGGTCACGCCATATTTTACTCTAATTCATTCTTTCGCAGGTCATCAAAATCACTCTTTCCATTATTCTATAATTTACCGGAATTTTAAATTGAATCTTGGCATCATTAATCATTACTTATTGCTTTATGCCATTTTCTCCTATTGTTTTATCTATATTGCTGCCCTGCACTTTGGGCATCAGCCCGTCACATATTTTTACTATAACAAAACAGGTGATAATTTTTAAACTGTCTCTTTAGCTATTGCATATGAATGATGATTGACTTAATTAATATATATAGTTCTTTGAATTATTTCTCTCTCATTGTTTATGAAATTATGATACTTCAGTGGAACTATAAAACAGATTTGATTTGTGGCTTAAATATGCTGTGAAAGTTGTCGGATTTCATGTAACTTTTTAAGTAGGTAAATGTCACCTTGAACGGTAGCCAATTAAGGAATTCATTTTTGTCACAAGACTGACCGAGTAATAATTCTTTCATTCTTCTGAAGGTGAACAGAGAACATTTTTCAATCTTTTAAAATATGTTAAACTATAATGTCTTCAGGAGCTTTCAAAGTACCAACAAATAAAGCAATTTTAATCTTATTATAAATCCTTTTGTCATCTCTTGGTGCAATGATCATTGCAGGTGCAAGATGGAGAGCACCAATTGCTGAGTCTATACTGTCAAAAAGCAGAGTGAGCATCCTCCATTTTAAGTGTGGGTCTTGCTCTTACTTGGTAACCATGGGCTGGATTTTATGAACCATGGCGGGTCCGTGGCGGATGGTGACGGCGCTGCAAACACTGACAAGCACTGTACGAAGGTCAGGGCTAAACCCAGGCTCTCCCAATACTCTCTCCATATGCTTATGGAGGGAGTTACAGCACAAAGGGAGGTTCTCTTCCCTTCCCATGGGTGGAAGAGACCTCCCTAGCAGACCAACACAGACTGGTTGCACACTGCAAAGGAGGACACAAGCAGGGATGTGGTTAGGAGGACTTGGCTGCAGTGCCGCAAATGTTTCAATGATCTCAATAGATCACATGACATTAATACAAAGCCACACTCAACCTCATCCTGCTGTGCCTCTCATCACATCCCCATCACTCTGCCTTCCCTTCCCTACACTACTCCTGCACATCTTTACCCACATCAACTTACCAACCAACTTGCACCTCCACCCAACCCTCTCCATCTACATTATCACATACCCATCTCACTAGCCACCCCTCTCACTCACCCTCATCCTAGTGCAATCATACCAACTAACAATACACAAGGGTAGGTACTTGGGTGTTTTATGAAATGTTCATGTAAAGTTTCAGTTAATGTGGTGTCAAATATTGAAATCTTTATTTTCAACACATTGTGATCTTGGACAGATTTGTGTGCACCTTTGGAAGTGGCTTCGTGAGTTGCAGTTGATGGTAATACATAAGGGTACCCCTCACAATGGTGATGAATGTGAAAGGAATCACTTGGGCATTGTAGGGATGCTTTATGCTGTTGGTGTGGAGTGATGCCAACCTGGCACATCATGTGGCAGTCAGGGTGTACAGTGATACGTCCTTACTATACAGTAGAAATGCACACGAGGCCCATGCTTGAGAGAAGGTCAGTCTGTGACCTGTCCTTTATTCCTTAGCACTCAAGTGCAGGAAGTTGGTGGAGCTTCCCCTTTTATACCTGAAGGTCCAGGTTAGGAGTGTCTCCCACCGAGTGGTCAGTTTTCTCACAGTGTACAACTTAGGTCAGTTCATACATGGGTTACAATGCTGGTTGAATACATGACATCACCTCCCCCCACAAAGTCTTATTGGGATCACAGGTTGAGTCTCTCTGGTGGTTTACGCTCCCTTGTAGAGCGCCTGAGTTGGGGCTCCGATTGTTGGGCACTGGCCTGAGTGTCTGCTGTTTGCGGTGCCTCAGGCCTATCCAGACTGCCCACAGTGACTGGGCTCTCCTCCGGTGGAGTGAACTCTATATCGTTTTCTTCCTCTGCTTCTTCTATGGGGTTGCTGAACCTCCTTTTTGTTTGATCCACATGTTTGCGGCAGATTTGTCCATTGGTAAGTTTAACTACCAGAATCCTCTTTGACAACTACAGTGCCTGCAAGCCATTTGGGCCCTGCAGCGTAGTTGAGGACAAAAACAGGATCATTTACATCAATACATCGCGCCCTCGCATTCTGTCATGGTAGTCATATTGTGACTGGCGCCTGCTCTCGACAATTTCTTTCATGGTGGGGTGTATAAGGGATAACCCGGTTTTGAGCGTCCTTTTCATCAACAGCTCTGCGGGTGGAACCCCTGTGAGCGAGTGTGGTCGGGATCTATAGGCCAACAGGAGGCGTGATACGCGGGTTTGTAGGGAACCCCCTTGGATTCTGAGCATCCCCTGTTTGATTATCTGCACTGCTCGTTCTGCCTGGCCGTTTGAGGCCGGCTTGAACGGTGCCGTTCTGACATGGTTAATTCCATTGCCTGCCATGAAGTCCTGGAATTCAGTGCTTGTGAAGCACGGGCCATTGTCGCTGACCAAGATGTCCGGTAGACCATGGGTGGCGAACATTGCCCGTAGACTTTCTACCGTGGCAGAGGATGTGCGTGAATTTAAAATGTCACACTCGATCCATTTGGAGTAGGCGTCTACTACAACCAAAAACATTTTCCCCATGAAAGCACCTGCGTAGTCCACATGGATGCGTGACCAAGGCTTGGCGGGCCATGGCCAGGGGCTAAGGGAGGCTTCCCTGGGCGCATTGCCCAGCTGGGCACACGTGTTGCACCTGCGAACACAAAGTTCCAGATCTGCGTCTATCCCTGGCCACCAAACGTGTGACCTGGCAATTGCCTTCATCATGACAATGCCCGGGTGCCCATTGTGGAGTTCTCTGATGAACACCTCTCTGCCCATCTGGGGCATGACTACGCGGTTTCCCCACAGTAGGCAATCGGCCTGAATCGAGAGTTCATCCTTGCATGCCCTGTACGTGGCTGCCCAGTCCCCATTCAGGACACATTTCTTGACTAGAGGCAATAGCGGGTCTCTATTTGTCCAGATTTTAATCTGACGGGCTGTCACGGGTGAGCCTTCGCTTCCGAAAGCTTCAACAGCCATGACCATCTCAGCGGCATGCTCGGTAGCCCCCTCAGTGCATCGGCGCAGTTTTCGGTACCCGGTCTGTGCCGAATTGTGTAGTCATAGGCGGCTAACGTGAGTGCCCACCTCTGTATGCGGGCCGATGCGTTTGCATTTATGGCCTTGTTGTCGGCCAAAAGGGACGTTAGGGGTTTGTGATCTGTCTCCAGCTCAAATTTCCTGCCAAACAGGTACTGGTGCATTTTCTTTACCGCATATACACATGCGAGCGCCTCCTTTTCTACCATCCCGTAGCCCCTTTCTGTCTGGGACAGACTTCTGGAGGCATAAGCTACCGGTTGTAACTGACCCTTGGCATTGACATGCTACAACACACACCCGACACCATAGGACGACGCATCGCACGTTAATACAAGTTTCTTACAAGGGTCATATAGCATTAACAGATTGTTGGAACATAACAAATTGCGTGCTCTATTAAAAGCCCTTTCCTGGCTGTCCCCCCAGACCCATTCGCGACCTTTGCGTCGGAGCACATGTAGCGGCTTTAACAGTGTGCTCAATTTGGGAAGAAAGTTACCAAAATAGTTCAGGAGCCCCAGGAATGAACGCAGCTCCATCGTGTTACGGTGTCTGGGTGCTCTCTGGATCGCTTCCGTCTTGGACACAGTAGGGCTGATCCCGTCTGCTGCTACCCTCATCCCCAGGAATTCTACCTCTGGAGCTAGGAAGATGCTCTTCGCCTTTTTCAGTCGCAGCCCTACCCGGTCCAGTCTGCGTACCACCTCCTCCAGGTTGTGGAGGTGTTCTTCAGTATCGTAACCCGTAATGAGGATGTTGTCCTGAGAAACCATCGTCCCTGGAATCGACTTGAGGAGGCTTTCCATATTTCGTTGGAAGATCGCGGCGGCCGAGCGAACCCCGAACGGACATCTGTTGTACTCAAACAACCCCTTGTGTGTCATGATGGTGGTCAGCTTCTTCGACTCACTCGCCAGCTCCTGGGTCATGTAAGCTGAGGTCAGGTCCAATTTTGAAAAAAGTTTGCCACCGGATAGCGTCGCAAAGAGGTCCTCCACTCTCGGTAGCGGGTACTGGTCTTGGAGTGACACCCGATTGATGGTGGCCTTGTAATCGCCACATATCCTGACCGACCCATCCGCCTTGAGCACCGGCACAATCGGGCTCACCCAGTCACTGAATTCGACTGGCGAGATGATGCCTTCCCTCAGCAGGCGGTCCAATTCGCCTTCTATCTTTTCCCGCATCACGTATGGCACCGCCCTGGCCTTGTGGTGTACTGGCCTGGCGTCCGGGTTTATGTGAATCACTACCTTGGCCCCCATGAAAGTGCCAATGCTGGGTTGAAATAATGAGTCAAATTTGTCCAGGATCTGTGAGCATGATACTCGCTCCACAGAGGAAATTGCATTGACATCGCTCCATTTCCAGTTCATAACAGCAAGCCAACTCCTCCCCAGTAGTGGACAATCCAGAGTGGCAGTCTGTTCTCCGAATCTTTGTGGGTCACGACTATCGTGGCGCTGCCTAGCACCGGAATGATCTCCTTTGTGTAAGTCCGTAGCTGTGCGTCAATCGGCGATAATTTTGGCCTCCTGGCCTTGGACGCCCACAACTTTTTGAACTGTTTGATACCCATCAGGAACTGGCTGGCACCCGTGTCTAACTCCATTGATACTGGGATGCCATTGAGGAGCACTTTCATCATTATCAGTGGCATCCTGGTGTGTGAACTGTATACGTGCTCCACATGAACTCGCTGAACTTCAGCTTCCAGCGATTTCCCCCAGTGTCCATTTCTGCAATTTCTGCAGGTATTTTGCTCATCTCTGCAAACTTCGACTGAGTGTGTGACTCCACACCTCCAGCATGAGCTGCGGTTTGAAACAAAAGGTCCCTTGCTAGTCGATCGTCCCTGACTGCCCCTGTTATTGCCCTTGAATGCGCCATTAACAGGTGTTGATGGCCCCATTACTGGCTGCATTGCCCCTTGCAATGACATGAATCACCGTTCAGCTTGCCATTGTCTCTGTCGAACTCCCCCTCTGGGTTCAACTACATGTTGGGGCATGCCCGACTGCCCTTGTCTGCCTGGAGAACTGTGTGCTGCTTTAACAATGTTGAATCTCTGTCCCAACCATTCCTTAACACAGTACCTCTCGTCTGTTCTGCTCGTGGCCATGCTCGCATGATTTAAATCCCAGTTTCTTGTCGCCATTGATACATCCTTACTATACAGTATAAATGCACACGAGGCCCATACTTGAGAGAAGGTCAGTCTGTGACCTGTCCTTTATTCCTTCGCACTCAAGTGCAGGAAGTGAGTGGAGCTTCCCCTTTTATACCTGAAGGTCCAGGTTAGGAGTGTCTCCCACCTAGTGGTCAGTGTTCTCACGGTGTACAACTTAGGTCAGTTTATACATGGGTTACAATGCTGGTTGAATACATGACATACAGCATTAAGAGAAATAAATCTGTCCATGGTGAGGCCATCCCTGACCTCCCAGGCAGCAATGTGGTCAAGTGCTGATGCCCTGTGTCCTGTGCAGCATCAGGTGATTGCAGAGAAAGTTGGTGTTGTTGTTGGAGCTGCTGATGCTGCTGGTGTTCGGGCTGATCATGGTGGGATTCTGTGGACCAAGGTGTGATTTTTTTTCAAGGGCACTAATGCTGATGGAATAGATGGCAGGTGAATTAGAGATGACCGAAGCGAGCTGTCAATGGTGGGAGAGGTAATGAGGTCAGACTGCATGGAGACTTGTGTAAAGACTTGCATCATTCTGAATCTGTAGTGCAAATGCAGTTTAGAGAAGCTAGTGGTAAGGTCAATCAACTGGGAGCTTTGATTTGACATTTGAAGCTATCAACTCATCAATTGATTCAATGGCCACTGACCTCCTGCCTTAGTTTCAGAGCCGAGGTCTAGGCACAGCGGGAAACCGGTGGGTGACCTGTCAAATTCAAAAAACTGGAAATAAACTATTGGTAAGTGGTTGTAAACAAGCCACTAATGATTTTAATCGTCTCCGCTGCCGCTGCATGTCAGACCTGTCAGTGCTGTCAGGCCCAACATTTGGTAAAGGCGTGTGGCGGCGGGTTGAGAGCAGGGTCCCAAGACTGGGGAAAAAAAACACGTTCCCGTCCGACCCACCACCGATTGTGCCTGGTGACCCCATAATCCAGCCCCACATATTTCAATGTAATTAAGTTTTACTGTGCTTCAAAGATGAATGAAATTGGAATGAATGCTAAAGATATTAATAGAAGACATTAGGCAAATTTTATCCTTAACTTGGTGAAGTTAACTAAGTATAAAAGTATCCAAATCTAGGAAAGCAGTCGCCAAAAGCTGGTGTTTGGACCAGGTAATTTATCCAGATTTTTACCATGGGGTTATAAAGCTAAAATCCAAGAAAGTAATGATTTATATTTTGAGTTTATTTTCTTGATTTCTTTTCCCTTTTTACCCTCCCTTTTCAAGTTCAGGATTGCAGCCTGAGGACAAAAAGTTGAGTTAATGCAACTAGTCCCAGACTTCTATTTATGTTACTCAGTAACTAGCTGCCTAAAAATTGAGCAAGAGCTCATTGAACGATTCATTGTATTCCCTTTCCCTGTGAGGAACTGCTGACTGAGATTAGAAACTCAATCACATAAACCAATTTCCCAGTCTCCTCTCTTTTCTAAAAGCACAGTGATTGAACTTCTCTGTACACTATGACACTACTTACCTGTTGCCTTGCAGTTCTGCACTGCATGATAAAGAAGGGGAGATTTAAACTCCTTCCGTCCAGCAGAAATAGGGTGGTCACAGGGTTTAAATGGAGATGGTGGACCTACAAACCCGTTCCTTCTCCATCACAATTTTCCCAGGACCTTCTGCTGGGTTGCCAAAACACCCACCTGAATCAGACAGGAGTCTCATTAGGTAAATCAGGGTCCAAAAACTCGTATAGCACCCAATGGAATAATAACTGCTTACTGGGTGTAACGTGTATTATGGACACTTCATGCAGTAAAACCTGGCTATACAGCAGAAAAGGCTCAAAAAGGTAAGTATTACAATTATTTTTATGGGAACCGGATGAGCAGGAGTTCTGTTCTGGATTCCACAAGAATAATATGGTATTGTGCAACACTGCCACAAAGCACTTCACCTCCCCACCTCCCCATCACACTCCTCCACAATCACAACCGTTCCCACCCCAACCTGAACTAACTTGAGCACCAGATAGTTAAAATCTAACCCAGAGGATCAAGAACATACTTCAAATAAATCTGGTATACAGGTTAACTCATGATCTCGAATGTCTGAGAAGATTATAAGCATCAAGGAGTTCAAGCAATATTTGTTCTCGTAGGTCATCAACACCATTTGTGTTGCAAATTGCATTATGTCCTTAAAACACATTCCATCTTGTATTATACAGGCAGAGTTGATGGGGATCAGTTTTATTCCATTTTTGGAAAATGTTCTTTTCCAACCAAATGGTTTCATGCTAGATAGTCACAAAGCCTGCATCCTAGGGTCTTAAAAAAAAGTGGCTGTAGAGATAGTGAAGACTGTTATATATGTAAACTTGTATTTACTCTGTACAGCCCCCAGAAGGCTCATCACCTGGAGTCCCAAGGGATCCCATAATCCCTTGGGAGCACAGGTATTTAAGGAGGCCTCACAGGTTGGTGAGGCACTCTGGATACCTGCAAATAAAAGACTAAAGTCACACGTTACTTTGAGCTCACAGTGTTCAGTCTGACTCTTTCTCCATACATAACAACTGGCGACGAGATACAGATAGCGAACCCAAAGATGCAGAGAACAGTGGGCATCCTGGAGAAATTCTCGGAGGGAGATGATTGGGAAACTTTTGTGGAGCAACTCGACCAATACTTTGTGGCCAATGAGCTAGATGGAGAAGAGAATGCTGCCGAACAAAGGGCGATCCTACTCACTGTCTGTGGGGCACCAACATATGGCCTCATGAAGAATCTGTTCACTCCAGCGAAACCCACATAGAAATCGTATGATGATTTGTGCACACTGGTCTGAGAGCATTTGAACCCGAAGGAAAGTGTTCTGATGGCAAGGTACCGGTTCTACACCTACAAAAGGTCTGAAGGCCAGGAAGTGACGAGTTATGTCGCCGAGCTAAGACGCCTTGCAGGACATTGCGAATTTGAAGGACATTTGGAGCACATGCTCAGAGACTTTTTTGTACTTGGCATTGGCCACAAAACCATACTTCGCAAGCTTTTGACTGCAGAGACCCCAACCTTGAGTAAGGCCACAGCGATAGCCCAGGCATTCATTGCCACCAGTGACAATACAAAGCAAATCTCTCCGCACACAAGTGCTGCTACTAGTACTGTGAACTAAGTAATGTTATTTTCAAATCGTAACGTACAGGGCAGGTCACACATGCCTGCAGATGCACGTCTGCAGCTGTCTCAGAGTCCACCATCAAGGATGATGAATGCAAGGCCATTAACACCTTGTTGGCGCTGCGGGGGTGATCATCGTTTCCATTCATGCTGATTCAAAGAGTACATTTGCCAGGGCTGTGGAACAATGGGACACTTCCAACGTATGTGCAGGCGAGCTGCAAACCCTGTCAAACCTGCAAACCACCATGTTGCAGAGGAGGACAGATCCACAGAGGATCTCAACGAACCAGAGCCTCAGACCGAGGAGGCAGAGGTACATGGGATGCACACATTCACCACGAATTGTCCCCCGATAATGCTGAACATTGAACTAAATGGACTCCCAGTGTCAATGGAGCTGGACATGGGTGCGAGCCAGTCCATCATGGGCAAAAAGACTTTTGAAAGATTGTGGTGCAACAAGGCCTCAAGGCCAGTCTTAACTCCAGTTTCCACAAAGCTAATAACTTACACAAAAGAACTGATTCCGGTAATCGGCAGTGCTACCGTAAAGGTCTCCTACGATGGAGCGATGCACAAGCTACCATTCTGGGTGGTAACGGGTGATGGTCCCACGCTGCTCGGCAGGAGCTGGCTGGGAAAGATGCACTGGAACTGGGAGCGCTATCGCCCGCTGATGAAACGTCGTATCCCCAGGTCTTAAACAAATTTCCTTCGCTGTTCGAACCAGGCATCGGTAAATTCCAAGGAGCAAAAGTGCAGATCCACCTAATTCCGATCACAAGGCGAGAGCAGTACCGTACATGATGAGAGAAAGGGTTGAGATTGAGCTAGACTGGCTGCAAAGAGAGGGTATCATCTCACCGATCGAGTTCAATAAGTGGACCAGTCCTATCGTTCCTATCCTCAAGGGAGACGGCACTGTCAGCATCTGTGGCGATTACAAATTAACTATCAATTGTTTCTCACCGTAGGACCAATACCTGCTACCAAAGGCTGATGACCTCTTTGCAACGCTAGTGGGAGGAAAGACGTTCACGAAGCTGGATCTGACTTCAGCCTACATGAAGCAGGAGCTGGAGGAATCATCGAAGAGCCTCACCTGCATCAACACACACAAAGGTCTTTTTATTTATAACAGGTGCCCGTTTGGAATCCGATCAGCGGCGGCGATATTCCAGAGAAACATGGAAAGCTTACTGAAGTCGGTCCCGCACACCGTGGTCTTCCAGGATGACATCTTGGTCACAGGTCGGAATGTAGCTGAGCATCTGCAGAACCTGGAGGAGGTTCATAGTCGCCTCAACCATGTGGGGCTCAGGTTAAAATGCTCGAAGTGCGTTTTCCTGCCACCTGAAGTGGAGTTCTTGGAAAGGAGGTTTGCGGCGGACGACATCAGGCCCACCAACGCGAAGACGGAGGCAATCGAGAACGCACCGAGGCCACAGAACGTGACGGAGCTGCGGTCGTTTCTGGGACTCCTGTACGTCTTTGGTAACTTCTTACCGGGTCTCAGCACACTGTTAGAACCACTGCATGTCTTACTATGTAAAGGGGACGAATGGATTTGGGGCAAAAGCCAAGAAAATGCCTTTATGAAAGCGAGAAAATTGTTATGCTCAAACAAATTGCTTGTGTTGTATGATCCATGTAAGCATTTGGTACTAGCATATGATGCGTCGTCATATGGCGTCAGGTGTGTATTGCAACAAGCTAATGGTTTCGGGAAACAGCAACCAGTTGCTTATGCATCCAGGAGTCTGCCTAAGACTGAGAGAGCCTACAGCATGATTGAGAAAGAAGCGTTAGCGTGTGTCTATGGGGTAAAGAAAATGCATCAATACCTGTTTGGGCTAAAATTTGAATTGGAAACTGATCACAAGCCACTAATATCCCTGTTTTCCGAGAGTAAAGGGATAAATACCAATGCATCGGCCCGCATCCAGAGATAGGCGCTCATGTTGTCCGCATACAACTACGCCATCCGCCACAGGCCAGGCACAGAAAATTGCACCGCTGCTCTCAGTAGGCTGCCATTGCCCACCACAGGGGTGGAAATGGCGCAGCCCGCAGATCTAGCCATGGTTATGGAAGCATTTGAAAGTGAGCAATCACCCGTCACTATCCGGCAGATCAAAACCTGGACAAGCCAGGACCCCTTATTATCTCTAGTCAAAAGCTGTGTGTTTCACGGGAGCTGGTCCAGTGTCTCAGTGGAAATGCAGGAAGAGATAAAGCCGTTTCAGCGGCGCAAAGATGAAATGTCTATACAGGCAGACTGCCTTCTGTGGGGCAATCAAGTAGTGGTCCCCAAGAAGGATAGAGACACCTTCATCAATGACCTCCACAGTACCCACCCAGGCATCATAATGATGAAAGCGATAGCCAGATCCCACGTGTGGTGGCCCGGTATCGATGCGGACTTAGAGTCCTGCATTCACAGATGTAATACATGCTCGCAGTTCAGCAATGTACCCAGGAAGGCACCGCTAAGTTTATGGTCTTGGCGCTCCAAACCGTGGTCCAGGGTACACGTCGACTATGCAGGCCTGTTCTTGGGTAAAATGTTCCTTGTGGTTGTAGACGTGTACTCCAAGTGGATTGAATGTTAAATAATGTCGGCTAGCACGTCTGCTGCCACTACTGAAAGCCTGCGGGCCATGTTTACCACACACGGTTTACCCGATGTCCTGATGAGTGACAACGGGCCATGTTTTACCAGTGCAGAGTTCAAAGAATTCATGACCCGTAACGGCAGCAAACATGTCACATCTGCCCCGTTTAAACCAGAGTCCAATGGTCAGGCAGAGAGAGCAGTGCAAACCATCAAGCAAGGCTTGAAGAGAGTCACTGAAGGCTCACTGCAGACTCGCCTATCCCGAGTCCTGCTCAGCTACCGCACGAGACCACACTCACTCACTGGGATCCCACCTGCTGAACTGCTCGTGAAAAGAGCACTGAAGACAAGGCTCTCGTTAGTTCATCCTGATCTACATGAACAGGTAGAGAGCAGGCGGCTTCAACAAAGTACATACCATGCTAGCGCAAATGTGTCATGTAAGATTGAAATCAATGATCCTGTATTTGTATTGAATTATGGACAAGGTCCCAAGTGGCTTCCCGGCACTGTCGTGGCCAAAGAGGGGAGCAGAATGTTTCGGCTCAAACTTTCAAGTGGACTCATTCACCGGAAACACTTGGACCATATCAAACTCAGATTCACGGACTATCCTGAGAAACCCACCTTGGACCCTACCTTTTTTGATCCCCCAACAGACACACCAGTGGCAACCGGCACCACGATTGACACGAAGCAGAACCCATCATCCACAGCAGCCCTGCAAGGCCCAACACACCAGGCAGCCCAGCAAGGCCAGGTGCACAGCAGCCCAGCGAGGGCCCAACAAATGATTCAACACCAGCTTTCACAACGAGACGATCAACCAGGGCAAGAAGGTCCCCAGATCGACTCACATTGTAAATAGTTACACTATTGACCTTGGGGGCGGGGGAGTGTTGTTATATATGTAAACTTGTGTTTACTCTGTGCAGCCACCAGAGGGCTCATTCCCTGGAGTCCTAAGAGATCCGATAATCCCTTGGGAGCACAGGTATTGAAGGAGGTCTCACAGGTTGGAGAGGCACTCTGGTGACCTGCAAATAAAAGACTAAGGTCACACTTTACTTTGAGCTCACAGTGTTCAGTCTGACTCTTTCTCCATATATAACAGAGACATTGATTGATCTACAATTACCTGGATTCTGGAGAGGTCCCAGCAGATTGGAAAACCATAACTGTAACACTCCTATTCAAGAAAGGAGGGAGACAGAAAGCAGGAAACTATAGACCAGTTAGCCTAACATCTGTTATTGGGAAGATACTGGAGTCCATTATTAAGAAATTAGTAGCAGGACATTTAGAAAATCAAAATACAATCAAACAGAGGATGTAATCAACAGGGTGGATCAAGGGGAACCAGTAGATATCGTGTATTTGGATTTTCAGAAGGCATTCGATAAGGTGCCACATAAAAGGTTATTGCACAAGATAAGAGCTCACAGGGTTGGGGGTAATATATTAGCATGGATAGAGGATTGGCTATTTAACAGAAAACAGAGTTGGGATAAATTGGTATTTTCCAAACAGTAACTAGTGGGGTACCACAGGGATCGGTGTTGGGGCCTCAACTATTTACAATATACATTAATGACTTGTGTTGTGTATCTGTAAAGCATGCACTCCCATGTTCCGCCACCAGGGAGCTCATCCTCTGAAGTCCCAAGGGATCCCACCATCCCTTGGGAGCACTGTATATAAGCCGGCCCCTAAGGCCTGTTCCTCACTCTGGAGTATCTTAATAAAGACTGAGGTCACTGTTACTTTAACCACCCTGTGTGCAGTCTCATCTGTGTTTGGAACACAATAACTGGCGACGAGAATACGAATCCAACGCAAAGATGCAGCAAACTGTGGGCATCCTGGAGAAGTTCTCGTAGGGTGAGGACTGGGAAGCCTATGTCGAACGACTAGACCAGTACTTTGTAGCCAACGAGCTGGACGGAGAAGGAAACGCTGCAAAACGATAAGCGGTCCTCCTCACGGTTTGCGGGGCACCGACCGACAGCCTCATCAAGAATCTTCTGGCTCCGGTGAAACCCACAGATAAGTCATATGAGGAGCTGTGTACACTGGTTCGGGAGCATCTTAACCCAAGGGAGAGCGTGCTGATGGCGAGGTATCGGTTCTACACGTGCCAGCGATCTGAAGGCCAGGAAGTGGTGAGCTATGTCGCCGAGCTGAGGCGACTTGCAGCACAATGTGAGTTTGATGGCTACCTGGAGCAAATTCTCAGAGACTTTTTTGTACTGGGCATTGGCCACGAGACCATCCTACGAAAACTTTTGACTGTAGAGACACCGACCCTCAGTAAGGCCATTGCGATAGCACAGGCGTTTATGTCCACCAGTGATAATACCAAACAAATCTCTCAGCGCACAAGTGCTAGCAATGTTTATAAATTAACTGGAACTGTGTTTGCGAGCAGAAATGTACAGGGCAGAACCCACGAGTCTGCAACTGCTAGCAGGCCTCAGGTGACCCAGATGACTCAGAATCCCTAACAAAGGATGATTGCAAGGCAATTCACACCTTGTTAGCATTGTGGAGGCATCCATTCAGCCTATTCATGCCGCTTCAAAGGGTATGTTTGCAAGAGCTGTGGAACAATGGGGCACCTCCAATGAGCATGCAAACGAGATGCAAGCTCTGCAAAACCTGCTAACCATCACGTGGCAGAGGAGGATCGGTCCATGGTGGATCAAAGCAATTTTGAGCCTCAGAGAGAGGAGGCAAATGCTGAAGTACACGGGGTGCACACATTTTCGACGAAATGTCCACCTATAATGCTAAACGTAAAATTGAATGGCTTACCCGTAGCCATGGAACTGGACACTGGCGCTAGCAAATCCATCATGAGTAAAAAGATGTTTGAGAGACTGTAGTGCAATAAGGCATTCAGACCAGCCCTGAGCCCCATCCACACGAAACTGAGAACGTACACCAAAGAGCTTATCACTGTCCTGGGCAGTGCCATGGTCAAGGTCACCTACGAGAGCACGGTGCATGAACTGCCACTCTGGATTGTCCCGGGCGATGGCCCCACACTGCTTGGAAGGAGCTGGCTGGGCAAAATCCACTGGAACTGGGATGACATCCGAGCGCTATCACATGCCAATGAGGCCTCATGTACCCAGGTTCTTAACAAATTTCCTTCCCTTTTTGAGCCAGGCATTGGAAACTTTCCGGGGCAAAGTTGCGGATCCACTTGGTCCCAGAGGCACGACCCATTCACCACAAGGCGTGAGCGGTACCTCACATGATGAGGGAGAGAGTGGAAATCGAGCTGGACAGGCTGCAACGCGAGGGCATCATCTCCCCAGTGGAATTCAGCGAGTGGGCCAGCCCGATTGTTCTAGTACTCAAAAGTGATGGCACGGTCAGGATTTGCGGCGATTATAAAGTAACTATTAATTGTTTCTCACTACAGGACCAATACCCTGTAGTCTACCTAAGGCAGACAACCTATTTGCGACGCTGGCAGGAGGCAAGATGTTCACCAAGCTCGACCTGACTTTGGCCTACATGACGCAGGAGTTGGAGGAGTCTTCGAAGGGCCTCACCTGCATCAACATGCACAAGGGACTGTTTATCTACAACAGATGCCCGTTTGGAATTCGGTCGGCTGCAGCGATCTTCCAGAGAAACATTGAGAGCCGACTCAAGTCGGTACCACACAGTGGTCTTTCAGGACGACATATTGGTCATGGGTCGGGACACCGCCGAGCACCTACTAAACCTGGAGGAGGTCCTCCAGCAACTGGATCGCGTAGGGCTGCGGCTGAAGAGGTCGAAATGCGTCTTCATGGCAACAGAACTGGAGTTTTTGGGGAGAAAGATTGCGGTGGATGGCATTCGGCCCACAGACGCCAAGGCAGGCTATTTGGAACGCGCCCAGGCCACAGAACGTCACGGAGCTGCGGTCGTTTCTGGGACTCCTCAACTATTTTGGTAACCTCCTACTGGGGTTAAGCACCCTTTTAGAGCCCCTACATGTGTTATTGCGTAAAGGTGAGAACTGGTTCTGGGGAAAAAAAAACAAGTAATAGCTTTTGAGAAAGCCAGAAACATTTTATGCTCCAACAAGATGCTTGTATTGTATAACCCGTGTAAAAGACTTGTGCTAGCATGTGACGCGTCGTCGTACGGAGTCGGGTGTGTATTACAACAAGCTAACATTGCGGGGAAGTTGCAACCTGTCGCCTATGCTTCCAGGAGCTTGTCTAAGGCCGAGAGGGCCTGCAGCATAATTGAGAAAGAGGCATTAGCGTGTGTGTTCGGGATAAAGAAAATACATCAATACCTGTTTGGCCTCAAATTTGAGCTGGAAATCGATCACAAGCCCCTCACATCCCTGTTCGCTGAAAACAAGGGGGTAAATACTAATGCCTCAGCCCGCATACAAAGGTGGGCACTTGCGCTATCAGCGTATAACTATACCATCCGCCATAGGCCAGGCACCGAGAACTGTGCGGATGCTCTCAGTCGGCTCCCATTGCCCACCACGGGGGTGGAAATGGCGCAGCCTGCAAACTTGTTGATGGTGGCGCAGCCCGCAGACTTGTAAATGGTCATGGAAGCGTTTGAAAATGACAAATCACCTGTCACGGCCCGCCAGATTAGGACTTGGACCAGCTAAGCTCCTCTGCTGTCCCTAGTAAAAAAACTGTGTACTGCATGGGAGCTGGGCCAGCATCCCCGTTGAAATGCAAGAGCTAATCAAACCGTTCCAGCGGCGAAAGGACAAGCTGGGATCAAACATGTCACCTCGGACCGATTTAAACCAGCCTCCAATGGGCAGGCAGCGCAGGCAGTACATACCATCAAACAGCCTTAAACGAGTCACAGAAGGCTCACTCCAAACCCGCCTGTCCCGAGTACTGCTCAGCTATCGCACGAGACCCCACTCGCGCCAGAGGTGCCCCCGGCTGAGCTACTCATGAAAAGGACACTTAAAACCAGACTTTCGCTGGTTCATCCCAACCTGCATGATCAGGTAGAGAGCAGGCGGCAGCAACAAAATGTAAACGATGGTCGTGCCACTGTGTCATGGGAAGTTGATCTGAATGACCCTCTGTATGTGCTAAACTATGGACATGGTCCCAAGTGGAACGCGGGCATGGTGATAGCTAAAGAAGGGAGTAGGGTGTTTGTAGTCAAACTAGACAATGGACAAATTTTCAGAAAGCACCTGGACCAAACGAGGCTGCGGTTCACAGACTGCCCTGAACAACCCACAGCAGACACCACCTTTTTCGAGCCCACAACACACACCCAAAGGATCAATGACACCACGCCGGACCAGGAAATCGAACCCATCACGCCCAACAGCCCAACAAGGCCAGGCTCACCTAGCAGCCTTGCAGGGCCAACAACACGCCAGCCCAGTGAGGGCACAGCCAACACACCAGAACAGACATTTGTACCGAGCCAGTTCACCAGGGAAAGAAAGGCTCCCGACTGCCTCACTTTGTAAATAGTTTTCACTTTGTCTTTGCGGGTGGAGTGATGTTGTGTATCTGTAAGGCATGCACTCCCATGTTCCACCACCAGGGAGCTCATCCCTTGAAGTCCCAAGGGTTCCCAGCATCCCTTGGGAGCACTGTATATAAACCGGCCCCGAAGGCCTGCTCCTCACTCTGGAGTATCTTAATAAAGACTCACTGTTACTTTAACCTCCCTGTGTGCCGCCTCATCTATGTTCGGAACACAATAACTTGGATGAAGGGACTGAGTGTAATGGTGTCACAATTGCTGATGATACGAAGATAGGTGGAAAGGCAAGTTGTGAGGAGGACACAAAGAATCTGCAAAGGTATATAGATAGGTTAAGTGAGTTGGCAAAAATTTGGCAGATGGAGTATAATGTGGGAAAATGTGAGGTTATCCACTTTGGTAGGAAAACTGAAAAAGCAAATTATTATTTAAATGGAGAAAAATTACAAAATGCTGCAGTACAGAGGGATCGGGGTGTCCTTGTACATGAAACACCAAATGTTAGCATGCATGTACAGCAATAATCAGGAATGCAACTGGAATGTTGGCCTTTATTGCAAGGGAGTTGGAGTATAAAAGCAGGGAAATCTTGCTACAGTTGTGCAAGGCTTTGATGAGACCACACCTGGAATACTGCGAGCAATTTTGGTCTCCTTATTTAAGGAAGGATATACTTGCATTGGAGGCAGTTCTGAGAAGGTTCACTTGGTTGATTCCTAAGATGAAGATGTTTGCTTATGAAGAAAGGTTGAGCAGGTTGGGCATATACTCATTGAAGTTTAGAAGAATGAGAGGTGATCTTATTGAAATATATAAGAATCTGAGGGGTCTTGACAGGGTAGATGCAGAGAGGATGTTTCCCCTCGTGGGGGAATCTAGAACTAGGGGGCATGGTTTCAAAATAAGGGATCGCCCATTTAAAACAAGGATGAGAAATTTCTTCCCTCAGAGAGTCATGAATCTTTGGAATTCTCTGCCCCAGAGAGCTGTGGAGGCTGGGTCAGTGAATACATTTAAGGTGGAGTTAGACAGATTTTTGAATGATATGGGAGTCAAGGGTTATGGGGAGCGGGCAGGAAAGTGGAGTTGAGGCCAAGATCAGATCAGCTATGATCTTATTGAATGGTGGAGCAAGCTCGAGCGCTCCTACTCCAATTTCTTGTGGTGTTATGTAAAAGACTCCTGCTTTTGAATCATGTGACTTGAACTGCATATTATTTTGAGTTTTATTTAACTGCATGTTACTGAAGAGCATAAGACCTCCTGTATATTGGAAAGGAATATTGTAGTCTATCTGTTTTGGAAAATAGTGGATGAAAAGAAAGAACTTGCATTTATATAGCACCTTTTATAACCTCAGGATGTCCCAAAGTGCTTTGCAGTCAATGGGGCTGAAATTGGTCAATATCAGGGCCAGCGCAACTATTAGGTGAACTAGGCGCTCACCTAGGGCGACAAAATTTGGGGGGCGCCAAAAAATGGCATGAATCAGATCTTGCGGAGCAGTTTACTTTGTAGCTTCACGGGTTGTTGTGCCGACCAAATTTGGGAACAATTCATCTGAAACTAAACGGTTGCTTCCAACACAAGTTACACTTTTAAAATAACAATACAGAGCGTTGAACTTTGAATAGTTGGTCATATTAATGAGATAGTTTATTTTAATTGAATGTCTTGGTCGGTGGAGACGGCACCATTTTAATCTACAGTGCTCGTTCTAAATGGTTCTAGCCCCGGAGAAGCTGTTTAAGCCTGGCTGAAGTTTCACGGGCTAACGGGATCGCGCAGTCGCTGACCCAGCAGAGAGAAGGCTGACTCGGGCAGACTATCTCACGTCCATCATCCTGCATCTCTTGATTGCCACGTAACTCACCCACGATGTCAGTTGCTTCTCCTGCGGATGACGCACAGAAGGAAAACCCCACCCTGGAGTTGGTGCCTTTCAGGACCACCGACAGTTCAGAAACAACAAAATAAACAACGTGGCTTCTTCTCATATGATATTGTTATTGATTTTTATTATTAGACCAATTACCTTTTCACAACGGCGGTCTCACATAACCAACGTCATTTTGGGACCATGCTTTGATTGTGCATGAATCATGACTCATTTAATGTACAATCAAATGCAAAAACAGATCCCTATTTACACCAGATGCATTTCTCCAAATTCTTGAGATACACCACTGTTTAATCCTGAGGCATCATTAAATTGCCCAAGAATGTTATGCTTGAATCCGGATTTCTATGCATGGCAGATAACATGGATAACTTCCAAATTTGGACTGCATTATCCATTATGTCACAGGATCTTAAGGAGATTTTTTTCTCACACAAAATCTATCACACTTTTCAAGACCTAAATTGTAACCTAAATTTGGGGGGTCGCATGATACGCGAGATACAAAATTTGCGGGTGTGAAGTGCTGGCCAAGATTAGGCTGTTAGGCTCTTAAGCAGACCGTATCCACGCTGAATCTCGGCAGGTATCTCCTGGGCTGGATTGCAGCCTCTATTGTCACTTGTACTGTATCTTTGCTGTGGTCTAGAGATCGCCACCCACAACTCCCTCTGAAGTTTGCTGCATTATTAGAGGCTTTAACAATCAAATCTCCATCTATCTCAGCCCATGCTTCTTTTACCCGCAAACACAGTAGAGGCAAATCCGGAGCCTTCATATTCCCTCCCTTCGTAAATGATTTCTCTCCTTCCATCATCCAGTCATTCCATTTCTTTCTTATATTGTCTTTAAATGGCTTATTAATGGATATGTCAAGTGGCTGAACGACGCTAGCCAAGCCAGCTGGAATGATTGCTATATCGGTGTTCGATTCGCGAACAGCTTTCACAACAGAATCCACTCGATGTTTCATGATTCGGTTGTTAAGGTCTGTATTCGATCGTTGTTATGTGTTAGGGTACTTGTTACGTGTTGGGTACTTGTTAAACTTGTTTGAAAGCCTAGCCTAGTGGCATCTGGTATCTCAAAAAAGTGACTCGCATGATACATGAGATATATGATAAAATCATGTTTTGGGGACGAAAATTTAGGGGTCGCATGATACGCGAGATCGTAGGATACGCGAGTATATACGGTACTTGTTGTTTTAGGTTAAGTTGATTACAGTCCCTTCCCTGTGCGGTTTAACTGGAGCAAGCAACTTGGGACAAGGAACTCATTGAAACAGGGGCAATGGGTTGACAGTATTCTGAAGTCAGATTATGAGTAATTATGTACAATATCTTGGGAACCATTCCTGTATGCCTCCAGCCACCCCAAGGTGATTCTGTTGTTTTACTTGCTGGGTTCTTTGATATGGTTTCTGACCGCTAACTTTACTGGATTATTCGGGCAAGTGTTTATCTGCGATTCAAAGCTGGGTTGTTTCCATTCCCTGCAGTTACTCTACTTAAAGGGTAATCATTGATATCGCGACGCTTCTGGGGCTCTGTTTCACTCCTGTACCATTTCATATTTGCCTTTCTTTCAGTCGGAGTGACATGACAGGGAATAAAAAAATCACATGTTTGGAGGAATCATGTGATAGGTTGGTGAAGCTACTCACATCGATACTCATACTTGAATTCTAAACTGTCTAATAGCGGCAGTATTGTGAGGAAAGGGACACCTTGTGCCTAGTAAACAGGGTGCTCAGTGTACCCTGAGCTTGTACTAGTTGTCTATGCTTTAATAGAGGAACTTTTGAGGAAAACACGTATAGCCCGAAACTCAAAAGCAGGTCATTAAAAGAGATACAACAGTGAGTGCACATTAAAACATATACACAAAAATAAAATGGAAAGGAAACATACTTATTGCGATCCACCCCCAATTATTAAAATGTCAACTGTTAAGCTACCCTGATTAATTTGGCCGAAAAGGTACTTAATCCAGGTGCCCTTGTGAGATGGGAATGGGGGTTTATGTTGAGTGGGGGGGAAGGGGTGGATGTAGAAGTTTGTGCACAACACGATTTGACATTTCTGTAAGAAAGTTCCTGTTGATGGTCTTTCACTTGGCTTGTCCCCGCCCCTCTCTCCTTCAGATTCACCCGACGTAATCCCCCTTTAGCAGGTTATTTAATTCCCGCCTTTCATGCATTATAGTACAAATATGGAGATGTGCTCATCCAGTCGTCTAGCAGAGGCTCTACCTTATAAAAAGCCATCGGAAAATACCTGCCCTTAAAATAAATAAATAAACAGGCACCCTGATATGGCGGTGGCTGGGATCCCACTGGGTGTGATTCGAGAGGAAAGGGGACCCGGGGGGAGGCAACGCTCTCCAGCAATCACATCCAGCCCAACTAGGTGGGCACCCCACCCAGATCCATCAGGGATCTGCCAAGCCCACTTGGTCGATCCCCCGTCAGCGTCTCTCCACTGTCACCAGCAGGCTTTGACACAGACTCCACTGCTTTTGGGCACCCGATCGCATCCTTTGTGAACAGATCGCTCAGCGAAACACATTTCACCCCCATCTAGAACGTGCTGTTTTGACCACTTTGCACACTGGGACCACTTGGTTTGGCCAGGTCTTACACAGAGTTAGATTGCAGTGATCCTTGTCCCAGTGATCGAGCAGCTTGCTGTGCCTGTCCGCCTCCGAGAAGGCCATCGACGAGGACCAGTCCATCTCGGATAACTTGAGTTGAGGTGGAGGGGATTGGCAGGGCACCAGGTAAACAGTTTGCCTAGGGCAACAATTACCCTTGCGCCGGCCCTGGTCGACATAATGCTGCGTACCGCCCAAAAATGCGATTTTGGTCAAAAAACACCTGCATACCACTAACATGCCACCCGGCGGAATAGTCATCATTGACATACCGTCGAGCAGTACGCACACCGTCCGCTGTGCAGGACCGCCTGCATACCACCCAAAAAGTCTAATTTTCATAGCATATCGCCAACATACCACCGGAGCTGCAAATTGTCCTGGAAAATGTGGTTTTACGCGATGGTAAGTGGGTGGGAATGGGAGAAGTGCATGGAGCCGCCATTTTGGAAATCGGGAACTGTCAGCTCTGTATCTCTGAGGTGAACAGTGATTTGAGAGTGCGATTTTGATTGGAAAAGGTATATTTACTATTACTGAGTAAATTATTAAGATAGAAAGGCATTTTATTCATATTTTTTCAATCAAAAATATTGTGGAGATTTAAAAAGAAATGGCCTGTATTATCTCAGCCTGTATTGCTGACAACCTGTCTAATGGAGGAACCAGGTGTGAGGAAGTTTATTCAGCATGACTGTTACCCCAAAGGTTTGACACTATACAAGAGTGCTTAAATTCAATTCAAACATGTGTAAAAATTTAAAAAATATACAATTAAAAAATTTTGTAAAGCTTATAAATATAAATAAAACAACTTTGATAACTTTAATAAAAACTTTAACAAAACTTTAACAACTTTAATACCAACTTTAACAAAAGTTTTACAACTTTAATAAACTTTACTTCGATTACAACAAAAAAACCTTTACTTTCCCCGCCCACGCTCTCTGCCCCTTCCACGGTACACAAAAATACACAAGCAAGAAATAAATCACACTGCAGTCAAAATGAAATAGTACGGTACATGGTCCTCCAACACAGATATAAACATAGTCTTTAAACATTTCAATCTGTACAACTTGAAATAATCAAATGCAATTAAGACTTATATACATTTATATACACTTATATACCCTTGAGACTATTCCCCCCCTTTCCTACTCCTGCCCTTCCTTTTCCCAGTTCCCGTGGACATGGACCTCCCCGTGTTGATACCAAGCCGGCGTCCAGCACCACACCCCAAATGCCGTTGCTATCGTTGGGGGGTGGGGGGTGGGTGGGGAGGGGGGTGGGGAGGTGGGTGAGACATTGCAGGCGCAATAACTGAGGAAGCTTGCGATGTGGAAAGCAAGGCTTCAGGGCTGGGAGATGATGTCAGCTTCCCACCCTCAGATGTTGTCGACCTGACTACAATGGCACGGGGGGGCTGTTCCGCGCCATGTCCCGAATCCATTGATTGCCGCATGGCTTGAATGACATCGGCAGTTCGTCCCATCGCGGCGATAATATGCAACCTTTCCTCCAGTTGCTGCTCTGATAGAGCCGCGATGTTAGTGGCTATTGTAGTCATGGCCATGAGCAGTTCTCGACCTATGTCGACGCTGGCCTGTGACAGATGTCCTGCTACACGCCTACAGCAACTGACCTTTCCTGCACCAACCTCCGTTACTGCGGCAAAGGCGCAGCAACATTGGGGGGTGCGTTGCTGAGTACGGCTTGGTCCAGCAGAATCAGAGGACCCGTGGGGGAATCCCCTGAATACAGACTCCGTGGTGGAGGATGTTCCAGCTGTCCCACATGGAGTTGGCGTATCCTCCTCCATCTCCACCCCCACCTCCACCTGCACTGGCTCCAGGATCAGCGGCTCTTCCTCTTGTCAGCAGAGGGCTGGGTGACGCCAGAGGTGGAGGCAGTGGGTCTGTCATCTGTGTCACTGTGGTCTGAATCATTCAAGTCTGGAAATATAAAACAACATTTAAAAAAGCTTGGCACCAGGGGGATGGGTGAGGGTTACATTACTACATAGTACAGTGACTTATCGCAGTCTGTCTTAAATGTCCACCACTGCTGCAGTACTGCATTACATATCGCAGACAGACAATACATATATGCATTGCGTTACATGCCCCCAACATTCCAGTATATCACATGAGACCAACATTGCAGTGCAATAAACTTACATTACATTACATCAGGCCAACATTACAGTTACATTACATGACATGAGAGGACCGCAACACAAACTGCATTTTATTCAACTTCCCATCTTCTTGTGTGAGTGGATCAGCTCCATTGCCAGTGCTGACATGGTTGCTATCCCCAACCAGGGACAGGGCACAGATCTCAATATCAGTAAGAGGCTCCTGGGTTGTGGGTCTGTCCCCCGTGCAATGTTGATCGGCCGCTATTGCAGATGTCTTCTTCTGCAGAAAGTAAAGTGAATCAAAGTATAAATCTTCATTCCATTTAACATGGCACACACACACACACACACACATACACAAACACACACACACACACACACACACATACACAAACACACACACACACACACACACACACACAAACACACATACACATTAAAAAAGCACTGCATTGATCCTCTTGTCATTGCCTGAAAACTACGAATACATCACCGTAACCTTAGGATAAATAACATCATCCATGTAACAATGAACCTACATTTTACATGGTACATAGCACATTGGACTGGACCCGCTGCAATTCCAGGCCGAATGGCTCTCCCGCTCCCGAACTTCAACTCACAGTGAGAACGGGGGGGTGGGGTGCAGTCCTTTCGGCCCAGGATGGCAGCAGGTCCAGCCAGTGGAGAGCAGTCCTTTTGGCCCGGAAATCTTCTTCCCTTGCTCCAGAAATAGTTCCCTGTGAAAAAAAATGCAATAAGAACTCGTCGATACAGAGGGCAATGGCTGACTGCAGTGCGGGCAGGTACATTAGGAGCGGTGAGGTCGGGGCGAAGGAGCGGCAAGATTTCATAGAGGGATGTGATCGGGGCTCTGGAGAGGCAAGAGTTCAGGGCCCAGAAGAGGCGAGGGGCCAGGGGCAGCACGGGCCAGTCCACACTGCGATATGTGTGCGCACTAGGTCTGTGGAGCAGAGCTGGTCTCCAGTCGTCTTGGTTAACCCTTGACAAATCTAGCTCTGTCAAGCCCATGTGGTGGCTGGGGTGCAACGGCCAACACACATTTAAAACAAATGCACGCACAGGCATCTTCCACCCTTCAAGATGTAGTTTGGGACCTGGAATATCATTGAAACACCTGTGAACGCATCCCTTTTTGGCATGGAAGCAAGTCATCCTCATGTTGAGGGACTGCCTATGATGATGATGACATAGCACATGGTAGTGGGGGCGGAGGGTGGGTGGATAAATAAAATCATTACTTACTCTTGCTACTCTCACCAGGTCATTCCACCTCTTACGGCACCTTTCCCCTGTTGTGTATCTGTAAAGCATGCACTTCCATGTTCCGCCACCAGGGAGCGTATCCCCTGAAGTCCCAAGGGATCCCAGCATCCCTTGGGAGCACTGTATATAAGCCGGCCCCTAAGGCCTGTTCCTCACTCTGGAGTGTCTTAATAAAGACTGAGGTCACTGTTATTTTAACCTCCCTGTGTGCAGTCTCATCTGTGTTAGGAACACAATATCCCCGGTGTGTACCATCGTACTTTTAGAGGACACAGCCTCCACGATTTCATCCAAAATTGTACACTATTATGTGTTCCACAAGGGTAGGTAACTCCGTTTCATCGAAGGCAGGCGCTCTCAATCTCCCCTCCTTCTCGATGTTCCTGTGCTTTGATGTCTTCTTTAATATTGGCATAATTGTTTTTATTGATACTAATTTTGGCTTGTTAAATATCTCTTCTTCTCTTCAAAGTGAAGAATTATTAGTTGCTACCAATTTTTTTGCACTGTGCTATCTATTTTTAAACTCACTGCCCGTCGACTACCTTGCTGCTCTTTCTCACTCTCTCTCTCCTCCTCAGCTCACTGCTCACTGACCCCTGACCCCCAAATTCGTGGGTAAAATGTATTTAAAAAAAAGGGGGAAAACAATTTCCGCATGCACAGTTCTGTGCTGCACCGCCCGTCGAACAGAAAGTCAATCTGGATCGACTACTAACATACATACTGCCTGATCCAGACCGCTGACATACCACTGAAAAAATTTTCACCAATTTTGTCCTCTTTGGTCTCGGCGGTATGCCGGTGGTGTGAAATGACATACCACCGAGAAATGGGCGGACCTTCCATATCGACCAATTTCGGGCCCAATAAGGTGTAGTCACTATTGTAATGTAGGTAAATGTGGCCGCCAATTTGCACAAAGTGAGGTCTCACAAACAGCAATGAGATAAATGTCCAGATAATCTGTTTAGTAATGTTGGTTGAGGGATAAATATTGGCCACGACAGCAGGATCAAATACTGCCATGGGATCGTTTACTTCCATCTGAGAGGGCAGACAGGATCTCGATTTTATGATTCATCCCACAGTACAGCACCCCTCAGTTCTGCACCGAAGTGTCAGCCTAGATTATGTACTCAAATGTCTGGAGTGGGGATTGGACCCATGACCTTCTGAATCAGGTGAGTGTGTTACCACTGTGCCAAGTCTAACATCCAAAAGCAGACAAAGAAACTATTGTAATCATCAAATCACCAAATTGTCCAAATTTCTGGAAAAAGCCAGGAGCTGTGGTAATGGCCTTTAAGAAAGTTCAGGGTACAGCAGAAGCAATATCATATAATTTTCATTACACATTCAGAAACCATAGTTTTTCCAAACAGTTTTAATTTTGGAGGTAACTGTCCCTCTTTAGATGTGTTTTAGTTCCTAAGGAGCAGAACAACTACCACGTGCAACTGAAGTACGTAGATGAACTGCAGGTTATCTGTTACCTCAGTGATAATGATCTGTTTTTCTACAGTGCAGTGAGTAGTGTAATTATTTGGCACACAAGTGTGTGTTAATATTTAAAATTCAATTGCCTTTAACTGCGTAGGTCAGATATTGCAGATTGTAATCTAAATTACACACTCGTATGAATAAGCAATAACATTGCAGTTGAGAGTTGTTCCATGTCTAGCAGTAAAATAAAAATAAATCTATTTTAACAAATTGAGCTCATTGTTAAATTAATTTTCAGTTCTACCCAGTTGTCATAAAATATTGTATAAGCAGAAACCATATAAAAGGTTGAATTGTTTGTGTCTCATTTTCTGTCCAAACACATCTTTTTAACCTTTAAGGTTGTACTTGTTATGCTAATCGCATAACATTCCTATTCAGGAAAGTTTACAATACAGTAACCTTTCTAAAATAATTGATCATTGTGCGGTATTTCCCTAGTCGAAGGTAATCTCTTTTTATTAAAGTTATTTCTTTCTCGTCCTATTCTTACGAATACTGGAGAGACCCAGGACAGCACAATGGGGCAGAGACCTGATGCAATGGATATCTGCCCCTTTTTCTTCTTGACGGCATGTGAGGGACCCTGATTTCCCAGGCTCAGTAAAGTGAAAAATCTACCCAATATTTTGGAGCATCAACATGGAGTAGTGGACCAAGGTGTCGTCGTGTTCTGGATCTGAGGTATAGTAAGTGTTTGGAGGCACTGTGGCAGTCTGAGAACTCCCCAGAGGAGAAAGAGTAATCTGTTGGCTGTTCTTGTCCATTGTTGGTGAGAGGGGAGCGACCTGTCAAAAGCCCAGCGGGAGATCGAGAGCCAGCGGCAGTTGGTGAGAGGGGAGCGACCTGTCAAAAGCCCAGCGGGAGATCGAGAGCCAGCGGCAGTTGGTGAGAGGGGAGCGACCTGTCAAAAGCCCAGCGGGAGATCGAGAGCCAGCGGCAGTTGGTGAGAGGAGAGCGACCTGTCAAAAGCCCAGCGGGAGATCGAGAGCCAGCGGCAGTTGGTGAGAGGGGAGCGACCTGTCAAAAGCCCAGCGGGAGATCGAGAGCCAGCGGCAGTTGGTGAGAGGGGAGCGACCTGTCAAAAGCCCAGCGGTGCAGCTACAGCAGGAGAGAAAGCAAAATAGAAGTAGAAAGTAATCAAAAAGTGACGTCACAGCCAATGTGGTAAGTGATTGGCTGGTGATTGGTGAGTAGCTTTTCTTTTCTTTTTTATATCAGTAAGTGAACTGCAACATTGTTATTACCAATTTAAGTGTATCTAAGGGTTAAGACATGGCAGGAGAGCTCGGCCATGTGATATGCTCCTCCTGTACCATGTGGGAACTCAGGGACACTTCCGGTGTCCCTGGGTGCTACGTGTGTGGGAAGTGTATCCGCCTCGAGCTCTTGATGGTCCGCGTTGCGGAATTGGAGCTGAGGGTGGATTCACTCTGGAGCATCCACGATGCTGAGAATGACGTGAGTATCACGTGTAGTGAGTTGGTCTTACCGCAGGAGAAGGGTCCACAGCCAGATAGGGAATGGAAGACCAGCAGGAAGAGCAGTGCAAGAAAGATAGTGCAGGGGTCCCCTGTGGTCATCCCCCTGCAAAACAGATACACCGCTTTGAGTACTGTTGGGGAGGATGACTCATCAGGGGAGGGCAGCAGCAGCCAAGTTCATGGCACCGTAGGTGGCTCTGCTGCAAAGGAGGGCAGGAAAAAGAGTGGGAGTGCGATAGTGATAGGGGATTCGATGGTGAGGGGAATAGATAGGCGTTTCTGCGGACGCAACCGAGACTCCAGGATGGTATGTTGCCTCCCTGGTGCAAGGGTCAAGGATGTCTCGGAGCGGGTGCAGGACATTCTGAAATGGGAGGGAGAACAGCCAGTTGTTGTGGTGCACATTGGTACCAACGACATAGGTAAAAAAAGGATGAGGTCCTACGAAAAGAATTTAAGGAGCTAGGAGCTAAATTAAAAAGTAGGACCTCAAAAGTAGTAATCTCGGGATTGCTACCAGTGCCACGTGCTAGTCAGAGTAGGAATCGCAGGATAGCGCAGATGAATACATGGCTTGAGCAGTGGTGCAGCAGGGAGGGATTCAAATTCTTGGGGCATTGGAACCGGTTCTGGGGGAGGTGGGACCAGTACAAACCGGACGGTTTGCACCTGGGCAGATCCGGAACCAATGTCCTAGGGGGAGTGTTTGCTAGTGCTGTTGGGGAGGAGTTAAACTAATATTGCAGGGGGATGGGAACCTATGCAGGGAGACAGAGGGAGACAAAAATGAGGCAAAAGCAAAAGACAGAAAGGAGATGAGGAAAAGTGGAGGGCAGAGAAACCCAAGGCAAAGAACAAAAAGGGCCACTGTACAGCAAAATTCTAGAAGGACAAAGGGTGTTAAAAAAGCAAGCCTGAAGGCTTTGTGTCTTAATGCAAGGAGTATCCGCAATAAGGTGGATGAATTAACTGTGCAAATAGATGTTAACAAATATGATGTGATTGGGATTACGGAGACGTGGCTCCAGGATGATCAGGGCTGGGAACTCAACATCCAGGGGTATTCAACATTCAGGAAGGATAGAATAAAAGGAAAAGGAGGTGGGGTAGCATTGCTGGTTAAAGAGGAGATTAATGCAATAGTTAGGAAAGACATTAGCTTGGATGATGTGGAATCTATATGGGTAGAGCTGCAGAACACTAAAGGGCAAAAATCGTTAGTGGGAGTTGTGTACAGACCTCCAAACAGTAGTAGTGATGTTGGGGAGGGCATCAAACAGGAAATTAGGAGTGCATGCAATAAAGGTGCAGCAGTTATAATGGGTGACTTTAATATGCACATAGATTGGGCTAACCAAACTGGAAGCAATACGGTGGAGGAGGATTTCCTGGAGTGCATAAGGGATGGTTTTCTAGACCAATATGTCGAGGAACCAACTAGGGTGGAGGCCATCTTAGACTGGGTGTTGTGTAATGAGAGAGGATTAATTAGCAATCTCATTGTGCGAGGCCCCTTGGGGAAGAGTGACCATAATATGGTGGAATTCTGCATTAGGATGGAGAATGAAACAGTTAATTCAGAGACCATGGTCCAGAACTTAAAGAAGGGTAACTTTGAAGGTATGAGGCATGAATTGGCTAAGATAGATTGGCTAATGATACTTAAGGGGTTGACTGTGGATGGGCAATGGCAGACATTTAGAGACCGCATGGATGAATTACAACAATTGTACATTCCTGTCTGGCGTAAAAATAAAAAAGGGAAGGTGGCTCAACCGTGGCTATCTAGGGAAATCAGGGATAGTATTAAAGCCAAGGAAATGGCATACAAATTGGCCAGAAATAGCAGCGAACCTGGGGACTGGGAGAAATTTAGAACTCAGCAGAGGAGGACAAAGGGTTTGATTAGGGCAGGGAAAATGGAGTACGAGAAGAAGCTTGCAGGGAACATTAAGGCGGATTGCAAAAGTTTCTATAGGTATGTAAAGAGAAAAAGGTTAGTAAAGACAAACGTAGGTCCCCTGCAGTCAGAATCAGGGGAAGTCATAACGGGGAACAAAGAAATGGCAGACCAATTGAACAAGTACTTTGGTTCAGTATTCACTAAGGAGGACACAAACAACCTTCCGGATATAAAAGTGGTCAGAGGGTCTATTAAGGAGGAGGAACTGAGGGAAATCTTTATTAGTTGGGAAATTGTGTTGGGGAAATTGATGGGATTGAAGGCCGATAAATCCCCAGGGCCTGATGGACTGCATCCCAGAGTACTTAAGGAGGTGGCCTTGGAAATAGCGGATGCATTGACAGTCATTTTCCAACATTCTATTGACTCTGGATCAGTTCCTATCGAGTGGAGGGTAGCCAATGTAACCCCACTTTTTAAAAAAGGAGGGAGAGAGAAAGCAGGGAATTATAGACTGGTCAGCCTGACCTCAGTAGTGGGTAAAATGATGGAATCAATTATTAAGGATGTCATAGTAGCGCATTTGGAAAATGGTGACATGATAGGTCCAAGTCAGCATGGATTTGTGAAAGGGAGATCATGCTTGACAAATCTTCTGGAATTTTTTGAGGATGTTTCCAATAAAGTGGACAAAGGAGTACCAGTTGATGTGGTATATTTGGACTTTCAGAAGGCTTTCGACAAGGTCCCACACAGGAGATTAATGTGCAAAGTTAAAGCACATGGGATTGGGGGTAGTGTGCTGACGTGGATTGAGAACTGGTTGTCAGACAGGAAGCAAAGAGTAGGAGTAAATGGGTACTTTTCGGAATGGCAGGCAGTGACTAGTGGGGTACCGCAGGGTTCTGTGCTGGGGCCCCAGCTGTTTACATTGTACATTAAAGATTTAGACGAGGGGATTAAATGTAGTATCTCCAAATTTGCGGATGACACTAAGTTGGGTGGCAGTGTGAGCTGCGAGGAGGATGCTATGAGGCTACAGAGTGACTTGGATAGGTTAGGTGAGTGGGCAAATGCGTGGCAGATGAAGTATAATGTGGATAAATGTGAGGTTATCCACTTTGGTGGTAAAAACAGAGAGACAGACTATTATCTGAATGGTGACAGATTAGGAAAAGGGAAGGTGCAACGAGACCTGGGTGTCATGGTACATCAGTCATTGAAGGTTGGCATGCAGGTACAGCAGGCGGTTAAGAAAGCAAATGGCATGTTGGCCTTCATAGCGAGGGGATTTGAGTACAGGGGCAGGGAGGTGTTACTACAGTTGTACAGGGCCTTGGTGAGGCCACACCTGGAGTATTGTGTACAGTTTTGGTCTCCTAACTTGAGGAAGGACATTCTTGCTATTGAGGGAGTGCAGCGAAGATTCACCAGACTGATTCCCGGGATGGTGGGACTGACCTATCAAGAAAGACTGGATCAACTGGGCTTGTATTCACTGGAGTTCAGAAGAGTGAGAGGGGACCTCATAGAAACGTTTAAAATTCTGACGGGTTTGGACAGGTTGGATGCAGGAAGAATGTTCCCAATGTTGGGGAAGTCCAGAACCAGGGGTCACAGTCTAAGGATAAGGGGTAAGCCATTTAGGACCGAGATAAGAAGAAACTTCTTCACCCAGAGAGTGGTGAACCTGTGGAATTTTCTACCACAGGAAGTAGTTGAGGCCAATTCACTAAATATATTCAAAAGGGAGTTAGATGAAGTCCTTACTACTCGGGGGATCAAGGGGTATGGCGTGAAAGCAGGAAGTGGGTACTGAAGTTTCATGTTCAGCCATGAACTCATTGAATGGCGGTGCAGGCTAGAAGGGCTGAATGGCCTGCTCCTGCACCTATTTTCTATGTTTCTATGTTTCTATGTTTGACAGCTGGTTCAGAGTGCCATTGGCAGAAGCTTGGAAAGCTATGTCAGCCGAGGTCAAATTGTGATGTGGGGACACTGTATGGGTGTGGGGTGGAGGGGAAATAATTGCAATTGGGTTGTAAGACAAGCAATTCTCATAGTCTCAATCCCCCAAAACATCAAATACTACAAAATGCTTGAACAGTTCTAAAGAAAATATTTCAATCTTGAAAAAAGAAATTCTAAATAACCCTCAAAGAAAATAGAAAGTACTTGATTTATAATGCACCTTTTATGACCTTTCACAGAGAATGAAATACTTTTGAAATGCAGTTACTGTTGTAATATAGAGGAAATGTGACAGCCAAATTGCACACTGTAATGTCCCACAAATAGCAATGAGACAAATAACCAATTAAACAGGTTTAGTGATGTTGGTTGAGAAATAAATATTGGCCCGGAGGACACCAGGAGAACTCCCCTGTTCTTTATCAAATAGTGCCATGAGATATTTTAGATTGCTCTGAGAAGGCAAATGGGGTCTTGGTTTTATGGCCCCAAGTTTCCACATGATTTGCTCCTGATTTTTAGGAGCAACTGGTGTAGAACGGAGTATCTTAGAAATCGGAATTCTCCACATTTAGTTTCCTCCAGTTCTAGTCAGGTAGAACAGTTCCACTTTGGAACAGAATTTTTTTTTCAACAGGGGGCGGGTCCAGCCACTGACGCCTGATTTCAAAGTTTCGTGAGTGAAAATGTACTCCAAACTAACTTAGAATGGAGTAAGTAAAGATTTTTGTACGCTTGAAAAAACCTTGTCTACACTTTAAAAAATCAGGCGCAGGTTACAAATTAGGCGTAGGGAACGAGGTGAGGGGGGGGAAGGGAAGTCATTAAATTCTACAATCAATCCTTAGTTATACTTATACAAATATTATACAAATAAATCCAACTTGAATAAAAATTTATAAGCAAAGAAAAGATTAAATAAACCATGTTCCTACCTGTGTGAAAGTGCTTCAGGCAGGCCTTTCAGGCAGCGGTGTGGCGTCAGTGTCTCGACGGCAGCGGCAGGCAGCAAGCAGCCTTCGAGCTGAGCTGCAGTGCTTGAGGCAGGCCTTCATTCCCCGCGAAGATGCAGCACCCGGACGGACTTGAGGCCATTCAGCCATGGGATTGCAGCGGCGTCAGTGGCTGGCCGGGAGCCGAAGAAAGAACACAGAACACACGCAGCTGCAGATTTAAAATTCTTTAGGTCGTTCGGCCACGCTTATGGAGCGCCGTCAGTGGCTCGAAGGCAGCCGAAGAATCAGGAGCGGACGTGAGGCCATTCGGCCATGGGATTGCAGCGGCGTCAGTGGCTGGCCGGGAGCCGAAGAAAGAACAGCAGCAGCCTTCGAGCTGTGAGGGGGACTGACTGAGGCCATTTGGACAGGGAGAGGCAGCCACATCGACATCTTTATATTTAAATTTGCAGAATGGGTGCTGCATTGTCAACACCACATATTATGCAATGGTTTGCTTCCTCATGCAAGAAATTCTTTGTTCTTGGTGGACGTTGATCCATTGCAAAGTTGAATTGGCACTTTTATTTCTCCAAACACACAGTCCTTAATTTGCAGGCACCGGTTCTGCAAGTTTAGCAGTGAAAAGCTGAACTCACTGATTTCAGCAGGTGATTTATTCAGCAGTGCTGCTAAAAGCACTCCCTCACACACAGAAATATCAAGAAAATTAAAATACAAGCCTTTGCAGGGGTCCAAGAAACAAATCTTCACTTTTTCTGCAGTACTTTTAAAAATGGCCGAGTGCCAATGTTTACTTCAGACTGCGCGTGCGCGAACGCTCCAACACGCACGCGCAGGGTTGCCGGCACCAAGAAGCCTCATTTCAATTGTACCCGCCCCCTCCTACTTACAAAATCGGCGCGAGTGGTAGGCTCCGCCCCCTGTGCGCCGCGCCAAGCCGCACTTTTTTTCTGGCGCCGTTTTTGGCGCGAAAAACAGGCGCCCAGCTCTGAGGTGCGCCTTTTTCGCCGCATGTGGAAACTTGGGGTCATCGTCTCCTTCAAAAGATAGCATGCTGTATGGGCAGTACTCCTTCAGTACTGCACTTGTGTGTCAGCCTAGATGATGTGCTAAAGTCTCTGCAGTGGGGAAGAACCCACCAACTTCTAACACTGTGATGAGAGTGCTACCATTGAGCCAAAACTGTTCATTTTTGTTTTGTTGCTTTCATATATGCTTATTACTTTTGATTCATACATTGCATGCGCCTGAAATGTGATTTGTTGGACTTTTATGACTATGACATTTCAGGCAATCAAAATGTAAGAGATTGAAGTATGATGTGCAAAGTGTGAAAGAGGAATTGTAACATGATGGACAGGAAATGTACACTATTATATTGTTGAAGTGTATAATTAGTAGCTCTTCTGTGGTGTCACTTATGGTGAGTCAGAGGTTATGATGTTGCAAGAGGTGTGTAGAGGTACCGAATTGAAGGTAAACTGGACATCTCGAATGAAAAAATTTCAAAAGCAGTGTCTAAGACAGTGAAGCAAGTAGTTTATGCTTATTTCCTGTAAAATTAATAATTATTTTCCCCTTACCTGCTGAGCAAATAAAAGGTAACACTGCAACATCGTTCAATCTTTTCCCTAAGCAACGATTATCTTTAAATTCTCGGTATATAAAGCAGAAAGCGCAGGTGCTTTGTTTTCTTTCTGACTCTCTCTAGCTCTGTAGCTCTGACACAAAAAATCAACAGTTAAAATCATTTAAATTGAACCTTTTATTCAGAAAGCGTCATCAAATCATCTTCCAGATTGTTTTCAAATTATTTGCAAAAACAAATTAAAAAATTATCATAGCCAAAGCAAACACATGCTTTGCACTTTTACACAGAAAGAATAAATACATTTTCTGTAAAAAAACAAATCATTATCTTTGAATTATCCGTATAAATAAAAGCAAGCATAGGTGCTATAATTATCTGCTCTGTGTGCTTCCTACTCTGTCTGTGAAGTTGACTTTAGAACATAAGAACATAAGAATTAGGAACAGGAGTAGGCCATCTAGCCCCACGAGCCTGCTCCGCCATTCAACAAGATCATGGCTGATCTGGCCGTGGACTCAGCTCCACTTACCCGCCCTCTCCCCGTAACCCTTAATTCTCTTATTGGTTAAAAATCTATCTATCTGTGACTTGAATACATTCAATGAGCTAGCCTCAATTGCTTCCTTGGGCATAGAATTCCACAATTTAACAACCCTCTGGGAGAAGAAATTCATTCTCAACTCGGTTTTAAATTGGCTCCCCCGTATTTTGAGGCTGTGCCCCCTAGTTCTAGTCTCCCCTACCAGTGGAAACAACCTCTCTGCCTCTATCTTGTCTATCCCTTTCATGATTTTAAATGTTTCTATAAGATCACCCCTCATCCTTCTGAACTCCAACGAGTAAAGACCCAGTCTACTCAATAAACTCTGAAGTATAATTTAAGTGACTGATAGTTTAAATATGAACATTTAATTTAAAAAATCTGCTTGTTTTCTAAATCATTTGATAAACAAGCTTCTAGCCATTATTACGCCATTATTACGCCATGGGGAAAGTTATGCTTCAAGTTGTACTCCAAAAGAATTGTACAGATGCATGCTGGGAAAATGTGCACCCTGTACAGACTCAGAATGTAGAATACGGGGAATTACTTGTAGTTGACGGGTCATCTGGGTAAAATATCCACTCCAAACCCAAGCAGAAAAGTGACAATTTTAATTAAGGTACTAAAAGGCAATATAACAAATTTATAGGTAAATTTCATCAAGTTATTTTGAAATATGTATTTTTAATGTTTTTATTATTTTAGAAACTTTGGGCTCAATTTTCCCCAAAGCATTTTTATAGTGTACTTGAAGAGTTACGCCCGATTTTGGAGGGCCTAAGTACGCCCCCCAAAAATTCTAAGTTTTCCTGTTAGATTTCTTCAATTTAGCGTGGTGTAACCTGACCTTTAGTTTTGGGGGTGGAGCCTTGATCTGCGCCAAAAAGATCGGGCTGCCATGGTAACTAGACACAATGTGAGCTGAGGCTGCAAAGTGAAGCATACAGCCAGCTCCCAATCCATTAAATTAAAAGAATTGAAAAACACATAGCAGCAACTTACCTCCAACCCCGCCTGAAGGGCTTGCCAGTCCGGTTCCATTCTCGGTCCCCATTCTCTCGGTTCGGTCCACGCACACTCACTCACCTCACACTCACTCACTCACTCTCTCCTCCCCCCTCCTCCACACTCTCTCTGTGTCAACGAACTGGGGCCCGAGAATGGGGCCGGACCGGGAGAATGGGGACCGAGAATGGGACCGAACAGTCTTCAGGCGGGGTTGGAGGTAAGTTGCTGTTATGTGTTTTTCAATTCTTTTAGTGTGTCCGGGCATCTGGTGCACCGATTTCCTTCACTCGAGAAAAGGTTTTTCTGCAGAGGCCACATAGGCTGACCGAAGCAGAACTGGAGTTTTTCTAATGGGAGAAGAAAACATTTTGATAAACCATTTTGAGAGATCTAATTAGTTGAGTTTTCATTTTAGTTATTAGATTTCCATCACCTCTCTCAGTTATAGACTTCTGACTTGCAGCTGAAATAAAAATCTTTGAATGATTTGATTGTCTCAGTTTTTCATTTTTTTTAGTCGATAGATTTTGATCACTTCTCATAGTTACAGAGGGCTCAATTTTGGCCAGGAGTTGCTCTGTTTATTTTTGGAGTAGGCTGCTTTTTCTGGCATAACTTAAAAATCCCCAGTTTCCCCAATCAATTTGCACCAGTGTAACTCAGTTACGTTTTTTTTAGGTTAGTTTTTTTTTCTCAAAAGGGGGCGTTACCAGCCACCTACACAAATTCTGCCTATTTAGGCAACTTTGGACAGCTAATAGTTACTCCATTTCTACTGAGGCCAGCATATGTGGCCATTTCAGAAAACCCTTGCGGAGAGCTAAAGAAATCGGCGCAGGTAAGTACATCGGAGGCCTGGGATAGGGGCGGGAAGTGGCGAGGACCCGGACCTGAACCAACCAAGCCTTTATCCTTACAAATGTTTGCAAACAAAAGCTATTAACAATTCTATCAGAAATAAAAAATTTAAAGTCCTACCTTCATCAGAAAACTGCAATTCACCTTTCTGCACTCAGTCCAGGAAGGCAGCGGGCTGGTGCGGGAGGTCACTCGGCTTGGGCTAGGGGTGGGACAACGCACCGGGAGGCCACTCGGCCTGGGCTAGGGTTGGGAGGGAGCGAACTGGCCGGCATCGGGATTCAATGCAGAGGCTGCAAAGCAACAGAGACGCTGAAAAAGGAACATTTAACGCACAGAGCAAATCACTCAACAACTGTTCAGTTAGGAGGTTAGAATTAGTCTGACAGAATGATGCCACAAACTGTCTTGTATAAGAAATCAGAATTCTTCAAAGTCCAGCCAACAAGCAGTCTCAGCTGAGCTGAATAAGGCAGTGCATTAAAAAAAAAACCCGGGTTTTTACAAAACTCTCCAGGAAACAAAGTAATAACAAAAACACATGAGACCTGATTCTGCTTTGCAAAGTTGAAAGCAGACAGAGGTACTGGGAGTGTATGGCTTGTATGATGCTCATTTTTCTTCTTTCTCCAATCTACCCACGCACACACACATACACACACACACACATACACACACACACACACATATACACACACACACACACACACACATATACACACACACACATACACACACACACACATACACACACACACACATACACACACACTTACACACATACACACACACACACACACATACACACACACATACCCACGCACACACACACACATACACATACACACACACACACACACACACACACAAACTGAAATAAATTCCATGGTTGAAACCTACTTTGATCAAGGTCTAGTTCCCATGTATCCATTCCAACTTCCTTGATTCTTTGAGGCCCAGCTCTCATATCTCAAAATCTTGCCTCCTCCATTGTTTGATCACCTGACGCATGCGCAGCCATCACTATTCTCCACTGCGCATGTGCAGACGACCCGGCACATTTTCCAGCACAGAATGCAGGCTCCAATCCCGAGTCGACTGGCCACTCTTCGCGACTGTAGTGAAGAGGCCAGACAGCGGCCAAAGTTGCAAAATTTTCTTCTGGCGCATCTCCAAACGTACATAAGCGGCGCAACTCCGGTAAGTACACTGAAAAACGGGCTCGGCTAAAATTGAGCCCATAATTTTGATTTGTTGCTGTTTTAGGGATTCTAAATTTGAGCCAATCAATAAAGTATGATAACTGAAGTGTGACAAACTGGAAGTGCATGCAGATGCACTGTTTTTATAAGAACATAAGAAATAGGAGCAGGAGTAGGCCATTTGGCCCCTCGAGCCTGCACGCCATTTAATAAGATCATGGCTGATCTGATCATGGACTCAGCTCCACTTCCCTGCCTGCTCCCCATAACCCTTTATCCCCAAATCGCTCAAAATTCTGTCTCTCTCCGCCTTAAATATATTCAATAACCCAGCCTCCACAGCTCTCTGGGGCAGAGAATTCCACAAATTACAACCCTCTGAGAGAAGTTCCTCCCCATCTCAATTTTAAATGGGCAGCCCCTTATTCTGAGACTATGCCCTCAAGTTATAGTTTCCCCTATGAGTGGAAATATCCTCTATGCATATACCTTGTCGAGCCCCCTCATTATCTTATATGTTTCGATGAGATCACCTCTCATTCTTCTGAACTCCAATGAGTATAGGCCCAACCTGCTCAACCGATCTTCATAAGTCAACCCCTCATCTCCGGAATCAACCTAGTGAACCTTCTCTGAACAGCTTCCAATGTAAGTATATCCTTCCTTAAATACAGAGACCAAAACTGTATGCAGTACTTCAGGTGTGGCCTCACCAATATCCTGTACAGTTATAGCAGGACTTCTCTGCTTTTATTATCTATCCCCCTTACAATAAAGGCCATTAACTAACAGATCTCCTGTGATATGCTCATGGCATATTCAGATAATGTGCTATTTTAGAAGGACAGGCATTTTGTACCATTTCAGACTGGAGAAGATACACAGGTGTTGCTCAGGGTCGGTACTAGGACCACTGATTTTCTTGATATATGGACTTGGGTGTACAGGCCACAATTTCAAAATTTTGCAGATTATACAAAACTTGGAACTATAGTGAACAGTCAGGAGGATAGTGACAGATTTCAAGAGGATATAGACGGGCTGGTGGAATTGGTGGACACATGGCAGATGAAATTTAACACAGACAAGTATGAAATGATACTTATTGGTAGGAAGAATGAGGAGAGGCAATATAAACTAAAGGGTGCAATTCTAAAGGGGGTGCAGGAAAAGAAAGACCTCGGGGTGTATGTGCACAAATCGTTGAAAGTGGCAGGGCAGGTTGAGAAAGTGGTTAAAAAAGCAAACGGGATCCTGGGCTTTATAAAAAGAGATATAGGGCTGGATTTACCAACCTTGGCGGGTCCGAGATTGGCAACGACCTTGGCGAGTCCTGACCCCGCAGCTGTATTCATCCGGGCCTCTGACATGATGATTGGGCTTGTTAAGCCCACCCTGCGAAGTTCCCGACCAATTAAAAAGAAGCGGGGCTGATGATGTCATCTGATGACACATCATCGGCCAGTTTCCTTAAAGGGACCATGCCCACTTACATCTTGACAGTTGTACTGTCAGTGTTCTACAGCATTGAGGTGCTGAAAATACTGACAAGCATTGCACAAAGGTGCAGGGCTGCACCCAGGCTCTCCCATCACTCCCTTCATATGGAGGGAGTCACAGCACGCAGGGAGGTTCTCTTCCATTCCAATGGGCAGGAGAGACCTCAGCAGAACACCAACGTAGCCCGGTTGCACATTGCACAGCAGGGCACAAGCAGGGGTGTCGTCAGGAGGGCTTGGTTGCAGTGGCACAAATCTTTCAATGATCTCAAACCATTACTGCAAAGTCACACTCAACCCCATCCTGCTGTGCCACTCATTTCATCCCCATCACTCTGGCTTCCCAACCCTATTCCTGCACATCCTTACTCACACCAACTTACCTTGCATCTCCACCCATCCCTCTCTCTCTATCTGCATTATCACTTCCCCATCTCACTAGCCACCCCTCACACTCACCCTCATCCTTGTCCAATCATACCAACTAACAACACACGTGTAGGTACTTGGGTGTTATCACCAATGCTGTTATAAAGTTTCTGCTAATGTGTTGTCAAACATTGAGATCTGTATTTTCAACTCTTTTCATTGTTGAACTGATCTGTGTAAACCTTTGGAAGTTACTTTGTGAGTTGCAGTGAATGGTAAGACATAACGGTACCCCCCCAAAATGGTGGTGAGTGTGAAAGGAATGGGTTAGACATTGTAGGGATGCTTTATGTCGGATGGTGCCAACCTGGCGCATCATGTGGTGTATAGCATCAAATGAAGTAAATGTGGTCATTTAGGTCATCCCTGGCCTCCTGGGCAGCAATGTGGTAGGGTGCTGATGGCTTGTGTCCTGTGCAGCATCAGGTGTTTGCAGAGAAGGTTGCTGTTGATGTTGATGATGCTAGTGTCCCTAGAGATATTGGTGTTGTTGCTGATCGTGGTGGGATCCTGAGGACCAAGGTGAGATTTTTTCAAGGGCACTGATGCTGATGGAATAGATGGCAGGTGAAGTTGGGATGTCGGAAGCGAACTGTCACTGGTGAGAGAGGTTGTTCTAAGGAGGTGATGATGGATGGAGAATTCACTGCAAACACTTCAACCTCCATAAAGCTGAAAAGTGTATTCCAAATTCTGAAGGCTCCATCTTCTTTGATTGGAAATTGAACAGCTGTGAAATTGTAGCTTTTATACCACTTCTGCAGCTGTTAACTAGTCAAACCAATCCAGAGTTGTTGAGAACCCAACACACTTACCTGACTTGATCCCTGAGGGACATGAACCTCGTAAAGAAACTTGGAAAAATCCTTTGGATCTGCTTTAAGCAGATTCTTAACTAGCACAATTGCCTGACATGTCGCTTAGTGCCGGCACTTTGGAAATTTACAAGGAGGCGGGCTCAGAGCAGGATCCCACCCCGCTGTCAATCATGGCCATTTTGACAGCGGGCCCGCCTCAAAACTCACACTTGCAAGGCTGGTAAGATTCCAGTCATAGAGTACAAAAGCAATAAAGTTACGATGAACCTTTATCAAACGCTGGTTCAGCCTCAACTGGAGCATTGTGTCCAATTTTGGGCACCACACTTTAGGAAGGATGTGAAGGCCTTAGAAATGGTGCAGAAAAGATTTACAAGAATGGTTTCAGGGATGAGACACTTCAGTTACGTGGATAGACTGGAGAAGCTGGGGATGTTCTTAGAGCAGAGAAGGTGTTCAAAATCATGAGATATCTCGACAGAGTAGATAGAGAGAAACTGTTCCCATTGGTGGAAGGTTTGAGAACCAGAGGACACAGATTTAAGGTGATTGGCAGAAGAACAAAAGGCGACACGAGGAACAATCTTTTTTCGCAGCCAATGGTTATGATCTGGAATTCACTGCCTAAAAGGGTGGGGGAGGCAGATTCAAACGTGGCTTTCAAAAGGGAGTTGGATAATTACCTGAAGGAAAAAAATTAGCAGGGTTGCGGGGAAAGGGCATGGGAGTGGGACTAGCTGAAGTGCTCTTGCGGAGAACCAGCATGGGCCTGATAGGCTGAATGGCCTCCTTCTGTGGTGTAATCATTCTATGATTTTATGAAATGTACAATATAATAAGAAAGAACAATATAATGGCCCAGTAATTGCTTGATCTGTGCATCTCCCAATGAGCACCGTGAATTCAATTTCCTTTTCTCACCTTTTCGGTCATATTATTTTTGCGCCGCAAATTTCTGGAACTGCGAACTGATAATGGAGTGACAATGTCAACGAGGCAGCTGGGGCATCCTGAACCTCAGGTCCAATGGTCTGTCTCCTCAACCAATGAAATCGAATGATAAAAAAAGAAACAGAGCGAACAATAGAAACATAGAAACATAGAAAATAGGTGCAGGAGTAGGCCATTCAGCTCTTCTAGCCTGCACCGCCATTCAATGAGTTCATGGCTGAACAAGCAACTTCAATATCCCTTTCCTGCTTTCTCGCCATACCCCTTGATCCCCCGAGTAGTAAGGACTTCATCTAACTTCCTTTTGAATATATTTAGTGAATTGGCCTTAACTACTTTCTGTGGTAGAGAATTCCACAGGTTCACCACTCTCTGGGTGATGAAGTTTCTCCTCATCTGGGTCCTAAATGGCTTACCCCTTATCCTTAGACTGTGACCCCTGGTTCTGGACTTCCCCAACATTGGGAACATTCTTCCTGCATCTAACCTGTCTAACCCCGTCAGAATTTTAAACGTTTCTATGAGGTCCCCTCTCATTCTTCTGAACTCCAGTGAATACAAGCCCAGTTGATCCAGTCTTTCTTGATAGGTCAGTCCCACCATCCCGGGAATCAGTCTGGTGAATCTTCGCTGCACTCCCTCAATAGCAAGAATGTCCTTCCTCAAGTTAGGAGACCAAAATTGTACACAATGCACCAGGTGTGGCCTCACCAAGGCCCTGTACAACTGTAGCAACACCTCCCTGCCCCTGTACTCAAATCCCCTCGCTATGAAGGCCAACATGCCATTTGCTTTCTTAACCGCCTGCTGTACCTGCATGCCAACCTTCAATGACTGATGTACCATGACACCCAGGTCTCGTTGCGCCTCCCCGTTTCCTAATCTGTCACCATTCAGATAATAGTCTGTCTCTCTGTTTTTACCACCAAAGTGGATAACCTCACATTTATCCATATTATACTTCATCTGCCATGCATTTGCCCACTCACCTAACCTATCCAAGTCACTCTGCAGCCTCATAGCATCCTCCTCGCAGCTCACACTGCCACCCAACTTAGTGTCATCCGCAAATTTGGATATACTACAATTAATCCCTCGTCTAAATCATTAATGTACAATTTAAACAGCTGGGGCCCCAGCACAGAACCTTACGGTACCCCACCAGTCACTGCCTGCCATTCTGAAAAGTACCCATTTACTCCTACTTTTTGCTTACTGTCTGACAACCAGTTCTCAATCCACGTCAGCACACTACCCCCAATCCCATGTGCTTTAACTTTGCACATTAATCTCTTGTGTGGAACCTTGTCGAAAGCCTTCTGAAAGTCCAAATATAATCTCCCTTGTCCACTTTACTGGAAACATCCACAAAAAATTCCAGAAGATTTGTCAAGCATGATTTCCCTTTCACAAATCCATGCTGACTTGGACCTATCATGTCACCTCTTTCCAAATGCGCTGCTATGACATCCTTAATAATTGATTCCATCATTTTACCCACTACTGAGGTCAGGCTGACCGGTCTATAATTCCCTGTTTTCTCTCTCCCTCCTTTTTTAAAAAGTGGGGTTACATTGGCTACCCTCCACTCGATAGGAACTGATCCAGAGTCAATAGAATGTTGGAAAATGATTGTCAATGCATCCACTATTTCCAAGGCCACCTCCTTAAGTACTCTGGGATGCAGTCCATCAGGCCCTGGGGATTTATCGGCCTTCAATCCCATCAATTTCCCCAACACAATTTCCCGACTAATAAAGATTTCCCTCAGTTCCTCCTCCTTACTAGACCCTCTGACCCCTTTTATATCCGGAAGGTTGTTTGTGTCCTCCTTAGTGAATACCGAACCAAAGTACTTGTTCAATTGGTCTGCCATTTCTTTGTTCCCCGTTATGACTTCCCCTGATTCTGACTGCAGGGGACCTACGTTTGTCCTTACTAACCTTTTTCTCTTTACATATCTATAGAAACTTTTGCAATCCGCCTTAATGTTCCCTGCAAGCTTCTTCTCGTACTCCATTTTCCCTGCCCTAATCAAACCCTTTGTCCTCCTCTGCTGAGTTCTAAATTTCTCCCAGTCCCCGGGTTCGCTGCTATTTCTGGCCAATTTGTATGCCACTTCCTTGGCTTTAATACTATCCCTGATTTCCCTTGATAGCCACGGTTGAGCCACCTTCCCTTTTTTATTTTTACGCCAGACAGGAATGTACAATTGTTGTAGTTCATCCATGCGGTCTCTAAATGTCTGCCATTGCCCATCCACAGTCAACCCCTTCAGTATCATTTGCCAATCTATCCTAGCCAATTCACGCCTCATATCTTCAAAGTTACCCTTCTTTAAGTTCTGGACCATGGTCTCTGAATTAACTGTTTCATTCTCCATCCTAATGCAGAATTCCACCATATTATGGTCACTCTTCCCTAAGGGGCCTCGCACAATGAGATTGCTAATTAATCCTCTCTCATTACACAACACCCAGTCTAAGATGGCCTCCCCCCTAGTTGGTTCCTCGACATATTGGTCTAGAAAACCATCCCTTATGCACTCCAGGAAATCCTCCTCCACCGTATTGCTTCCAGTTTGGCTAGCCCAATCTATGTGCATATTAAAGTCACCCATTATAACTGCTGCACCTTTATTGCATGCACCCCTAATTTCCTGTTTGATGCCCTCCCCAACATCACTACTACTGTTTGGAGGTCTGTACACAACTCCCACTAACGTTTTTTGCCCTTTGGTGTTCTGCAGCTCTACCCATATAGATTCCACATCATCCAAGCTAATGTCTTTCCTAACTATTGCATTAATCTCCTCTTTAACCAGCAATGCTACCCCACCTCCTTTTCCTTTTATTTTATCCTTCCTGAATGTTGAATACCCCTGGATGTTGAGTTCCCAGCCCTGATCATCCTGGAGCCACGTCTCCGTAATCCCAATCACATCATATTTGTTAACCTCTATTTGCACAGTTAATTCATCCACCTTATTGCGGATACTCCTTTCATTAAGACACAAAGCCTTTTTTAACACCCTTTGTCCTTTTAGAATTTTGCTGTACAGTGGCCCTTTTTGTTCTTTGCCTTGGGCTTCTCTGCCCTCCACTTTTCCTCCTTTCTATCTTTTGCTTTTGCCTCCTTTTTGTTTCCCTCTGTCTCCCTGCATTGGTTCCCATCCCCCTGCCATATTATTTTAACTCCTCCCCAACAGCACTAGCAAACACTCCCCCTAGCACATTGGTTCCAGTTCTGCCCAGGTGCAGACCGTCCGGATTGTACTGGTCCCACCTCCCCCAGAACCGATTCCAATGCCCCAGGAATTTGAATCCCTCCCTATTGCACCACTGCTCAAGCCACGTATTCATCTGCGCTATCCTGCGATTCCTACTCTGACTAGCACGTGGCACTGGTAGCAATCCTGAGATTACTACTTTTGAGGTCCTACTTTTTAATTTAGCTCCTAGCTCCTTAAATTCGTTTCGTAGGATCTCATCCCTTTTTTTAACCTATGTCGTTGGTACTAATGTGCACCACGACAACTGGCTGTTCTCCCTCCATTTTTAGAATGTCCTGCACCCGCTCCGAGACATCCTTGACCCTTGCACCAGGGAGGCAACATACCATCCTGGAGTCTCGGTTGCGGCCGCAGAAACGCCTATCTATTCCCCTCACAATTGAATCCCCTATCACTAGCGCTCTCCCACTCTTTTTCCTGCCCTCCTGTGCAACAGAGCCAGCCACGGTGCCATGAACTTGGCTGCTGCTGCCCTACCCTGATGAGTCATCCCCCCCAACAGCACTCAAAGCAGTATATCTGTTTTGCAGGGGGATGACCACAGGGGACCCCTGCACTACCTTCCTTGCACTACTCTTCCTGCTGGTCTTCCATTCCCTTTCTGGCTGTGGACCCTTCTCCTGTGGTAAGACCAACTCGCTACACGTGCTACTCACGTCATTCTCAGCATCGTGGATGCTCCAGAGTGAATCCACCCTCAGCTCCAATTCCGCAACGCAGTCCGTCAGGAGCTGGAGGCGGATACACTTCCCGCACACGTAATCGTCAAGGACACCGGAAGTGTCCCTGAGTTCCCACATGGTACAGGAGGAGCAGAACACCCGACCGAGCTCTCCTGCCATGACTTAACCCTTAGATACACTTAAATTGGCAACAACAATGTTAAAAGTTACTGACTGATATAAAAAAGAAAAAGAAAAGCTACTCACCAATCACCAGCCAATCACTGAAATAGGATGAATTAGAATTAAATTAGAGATAGAAAACAAAATAAAGAAAAATAAAGGTTGGATTAAGATAGAGAAAAGAGACAGAAAGGATAAATAAGAAAAATATTACATTTTAAACTTTAAAAAATTCTATGAATAATTTGCTACCTGCAGGAGTGAGACTCCATGGTTTCAGTTGTTTCCTTTCTGGACCTCCAAGGTTGAATTTCATGTCAGAACTGTAAATCACGTCATTAACCGGGTCCTTACGACATAAAATGCCAGCCCTAAATGTCGGCAGCAAGATTCATTTGTACTTATGGTGCAATCCAGCAATGTCTTGGCACCCACGGGGAGGCTGCTGGTGATCTAACGTTTTTGCGAAGTTAACGGTGAAGCGGCGCAAATCATCCAGCAATTTGTGGGGAATCACAATTCATGGCATATCTCTTCCTTGCCACAAATTACAGGGTTTTTTTACGCACTAATAATGGTGGGCGTCGTGAACTCGCCATTATTTGCCTGCCAATCTTCGGGCCTTTATTCTGTTAATGTGGCACTGTTCCCCCTTAATGTAACTAAAACCCTTTGTTGTTTAATAGTAACCATGGGCCCAAGTTTCGGCCTCAGTTGCTCCTGATTTTTTGGAGTAACTGGTGTAGAACGGAATATCTTAGAAATTCAAATTCTCGGCATTTAGTTTGCTCCAGTTCTAGTCAGTTAGAACAGTTTCACTTTGGAACAGAATTTTTTTTCAAAAGGGGGCGTGTCTGGCCACTTACGCCTGTTTTCAAAGTTTCGGCAGTGAAAACTTACTCCAAACTAACTTAGAATGGAGTAAGTGAAGATTTTTGTACGCTCGAAAAAACCTTGTCTACACTTTAGAAAATCAGGCGTAGGTTACAAATCAGGCGTAGGGAATGGGGGGGGGGGTTTAAAGGGAAGTTTACAAACATTAAACACTTCAGTTTTACAAATAAAGAGCCATCATCAATAATAAATGATAAAAACATCAATAAATCAATCAATAAATCAATCCAAAAAAATTCATAAGAAATATTTTTTTTTTTAAACAATCAATAAATAAAACATTTTCTACTTACTGACTGCAGCACCGGGAGCCCTCCAACAGCGTGCTGGGATACCCCCCCCCCCCCCCCCCCCCCCCCCCCCCAGTGTGTCTCTGTCAGTGTCTCTATCTCTCTGTCTGTCTGTCTGTGTGTGTCTCTCACTCTCTGTCTGTCAGTGTCTGTGTTTCTGACAGCGAGGGGAGGGGGAGGAGGGGGGTAGAGGGAGAGAGGGGGGCAGGGGGAGGGGAGGGAGGGAGGCAGAGGGTGGGGGAGGGATGGGAGAGAAGGGGGAGAGAAGGAGGGGGAGGAGAAGGGGGGGAGGAGGAGAAGGGGAAGGCGGGGGGAAAGGAGAAGGGGTGAGGAGAAGGGGGAGGAAGGGAGAAGGGGGGGAAGGGAGAAGGAGGGAAGGGAGAAGGGGGGGGAAAGGGAGAAGGGGGGAGGGAGAAGGCGGTGGGAAGGAGAAGGGGGGTAAAGGAGAAAGGGGGGAGGCTGACCGGGCCGGGCCCAGCCGGGTCCAAGACTTCGGGCAGGGCCCGTCCCCAGCACCAGATTTACAGGTCGGGTCGGGTCCGGGGTCCGGGGTCGGGAGTGTGGGTCGGGTCGGGTCTGGTCCGGGGGTGGCGGGAGGGGGGCGGTCGTGAGCACGGGTCGGGTCGGGAGGGTGAGGAGGGAGGTTGGGTTGGTTCGGGTAGGGGGAGGGAGGGAGCGCAGGTCGGGTCGGTTCGGATGGGGGGCGGGGGGCAGAGGGAGGTCGGGTCGGTTCGTTTCGGGGGCGGGGGGAGGGAGGTCAGGTTGGGTCGGGTCGGGTCAGGGTTGGGGGGGGGTCGGGAGCGCGAGTCGGGTCAGGGGGGTGGTGGGAGGGAGGTCGGTTCGGGTCGGGGGGGGAGGGAGGGAGAGGGAGGACAGGTCGGTGGGGGTGGGGGGGGGGGAGCGCGGGTCGGATCCAGTCCGGGGGTTCGAGTCCGGTCCGGTCCGGGGGCGGGAGTCGGGCCGGTGTCGGGGTCGGGTCCGGTCCGGGGGCGGGGGGAAAGCGGGAGCCAAGTCAGGTCAGGAGGAAGCAGGAGCTTGGCGTGGGAGGCAGCCTTATGCACGCAGCCCCAGTGAGGCCATTCGGCCAGGGCTAGGGCTGCGTGCTTCGGGCCCCTCCCACACAGTTTTGGGCACCTGGAGCTACTGCACATGCGCGCCCACTGTAGCACGCATGTGCAGAGGTCCCGGCACTGTTTTCAGCGCAGGGGCCTAGCTCCGCACCCTACAGCTCGTGCTGCGCCGCGCCCGACTCCAGAGGACCAGCAGGGAGCCGGAGAATCTGTAAGTTTTTTTTAGGCGCACTTTTTGGCGCGAAAAACGGCGTCTAAACTTGGGCCCCATAAGCTTCAGTCAGTTAATTGCTGTTTTAACAGGGAGCTTTGCAAGTTTCAGTAGAGTTCAATTAGAGAACAAACCACTTTGTAACTGTAGTTCATTTGGTAACATTCTCACCTCGGAGTCAGAAAGTTGTGGGTTTAAGTCCCTTGCCAGAGACTTGAGTAGAAAAATCTAGGCTGACACTCCCAGTGGCAGTACTGAGGGAGTGCTGCACTGTCAGAGGTGCTGTTTTTCAGGTGAGACGTTAAACACACAAGGAATCCCATGACACAATTTTGAAGAAGAGCAGGGGAGTTATCCCCGGTGTCCTGGCCAATATTTATCCCTCTATCAACATCACAAAACAAATTATCTGGTCATAATCTTATTGCTGTTTTAGGGACTTTGTTGTATGCAAATTGGCTGCCGCGTTTCCAACATTCCAACTGTGACAACACTTCAAAGGTAATTCATTGGCCGTAAAGCACTTTGGGACATCCTAAGGACGTGAAAGGTGATATAGAATTGCAAGTCTTTTATTTAATAGAAGTGCGGACAGTGAAAACAGTGCTTCCATAACAGGAAGTTTGTTAGAATGGGAATTCAGTGGTGAGTTGGAGCCAGTAGTTCAGAACTACTTAGTTTTTGTGAGTTTAGATATAAATTTGTGCAAATAGTGAATTAGCAGGCAATCATTAGTCACTAGCTAGGTGTTAATTAATCTACTGTGTTGTTGGGCTGACTAGATCCTTTAGTCACATTAGTCAAGCAGTAGCTCACCATTGCATCAAGAAAATCACAGATGTTGATTGAGGAAGATTGCACAATTCATAGCCTTTCCTGATTGCTGTCTCTCCCACAACCGGCAAGCTGCCTCTGGGGCCACGAATGATGTCCACAGCTCAGCCTATCCTAATGAGGCTGGCGCACCTTTTTTGGCGTGATCTTGCCGCCGGCCTCATTAGACCTTATGCAGTATGCGCTGCACCTGGCTCGTACCCCGATTAAGGTGTGACCCAATCTCTCTCAATTTGTGCAGCCAATGCCCAAGCTTCTAGTCCCCTACTTCCACCATGCAGAAGTAGTGGACTAGAAATCTGGCTCCAAACTCACCATCTCCTGCAGCCTCATCTATCTGTCTATCTGATTTCAAGCACCTTCTGCTCATATAAACTGAGGAATTTCTCCTTCACTGATTGCATTTCTCTATCTGTGGACAGTGTAAGCAACCAAACATCTTTAAGTTTGTTCAGTAATCTACAACCCAATATGTAAGCTGGTCTTCTAATACATTTTGTGATGTCTGTATTTTATTTCATTAAAAATCCCAATGGAGCTGGTGACTGTAACATTGCTGGAGGTTTGTGCAAAAGAAATCCTTCAATGCTAATTGTCAACAGCAAATAGCAGAAAAAATAGAAGCAATAAACAGAAACAGCAGTTTGGCTAGTCAAAAAAGCAGCAAAAAAAACAACTTTACAAAAAACAATCGGTGCCAGCTTTAAGAATGGATGTTCTGTAGTGAACAGCTTGGAAGCAGCTTATATTTTAAATGGGTGAGCAGCGCACAAAGAGTTGACAGGCAAGGAATCACAGGGAATACATTGTGGAACCTATTTATATTACTTTGCATGGATTTGTAAGCTATAATGACACCTACACACACTATTAGCACGGCCTCTTGATGTGAGAGGTCGTTCCCTTTGCATGACATTGGGTAGTGTGAAAAATTGAATCATTCGGTTGAATTCCTGATTGTGTGCAAAAGACTGCTCATGGCGTGCTGCTAACCCATTTTCGATGCACACATCAAGTATCCTGGGGCTTGGCCTGCTCAAATAAGCCTCTTGTAGGTTATGTTCGTTGGAAAAGGTTTTTTTTGCATTTCCTGTTCAATGTTGCTGTATTTCACTCAATGGGCTCAATTTTCTCCAAAGCTGTTTTTTGGCGTACTTGAAGAGTTACACCCGTTTTCTGGGGGCCCAACTACGCCAAAAAAAACATCCAAATTTCCCCGTTTGAATTGTTGATTTTGGCACCACGTAGCCTGTCCTCTAGCTTTGGGGGTGGAGCCTAAGATCTGCACCAAAAAGATCGGGTTGCCACGGTAACCAGGACCACACAGTGAGCTGAGGCTGGAAAGTGACACATACAACAGCCACCTGCACAAGCACCTTACACATTGCAGCAGCTTACCACCATTAAATTATTAAAGTGCTTATAACAAAAGTCTATCTCCCCCTGCCCCCCTCTCCCGGTGCTGGTGCTGATACCCACTACTATCCCTGGCCGAAGGGTCTCCTCCCTCCCGATACCCGCTCCTAACTCTGGCCAAAAGGCCTTCTTCCCCTCTCTCCCCCTCTCTCTCCCCTCTCTGCTGCTGCTGTCCGGGCCCTGGAACTGCATCTATGCGCTGATTTCCTTACCTGCGCCGATTTTCTTAACTGTCCAGAAGGTTTTTCCACAGAGGTCAAATATGGCATCCTAAGAAAAATTGAAGTAAATTGGAGCTAGCCAAATTTGCTTAAATGGCCAGAATTGGCATGGGTGGCAGGTTATGCTCCCAATGAGGTAAAAAAAAATGAACCTAAAAAAATTGTAACTAACTGAGTTACACTGGCGCACAATCTTTGGGGAAACTTGGATTTTTAAATTTAGGCCAAAAAAGGCAGCCCACGCCAAATAAATGACGCAAATAACTAGAGAAAATTGAGCCCAATATGTTGATTGTTTTGGCTAGGAACTCTGCCGTTTTGGGCGTTTTTGTTGCCAAGTATTCTGAGTTGTTGTGGACATTTAAATGGTACTGTACAAACTACTGACCGTGGGGTTCCTTGTTGGGTTCTGAAAGTGTTGGATACTTCAGATAAGGAAAAGTCACCAATTACAGATCCAATGACACTTGGGGCTGGATTTTCTGTTTTGCCGTTTTTGGGGCAAAAACTGAGGCGGGGCGGGAAAGTTACCGCCCGGGTAACGTTTGCGCTGTGTGGAGAAATGTTTACCATCTGGGCCCTGCGCAGGCACAACACAAAGGGAGGCGTTGTACAACTTTCGCTGCGCAAAACTGAGAGTCCCGCCAAATAAAGTGTGGGGCCGGGAGCGCCCTGAGAGAGGCCTTGGGAAGGGAGAAAATAAAACATTTTAAAAAATCACAAAAACATTCCAAGAACATTGCCCAGGGATAGGTGCGGGGACCAGGACCGGGAGGCCATTTGGCCAGGAATAGGTTCAGGGATCGGGATTGGGAAGCCATTCGGCCAGGAATAGGTATGGGGACTGGGAGGGAGGAGGCCATACGGTCAAGGATAGGTGCGGGGATCGGGAGGGACTTGTATTTAAAGAAAGGGTTTGCAATTAATATTCATATGATTTCTGGCTACAGAAATATCAGTATGCACATCAATGATGGATGCCTAGAAGCAGCCAGGATGTCGTCAGTAAATAGCACTGAAGAGTGGATGTACTGTAGCCAGTCGGATAACTCAGTTTCGCCAGTATGATAACTTACCACTATACAAACAAGGTAAACCGAAAGAATGATGCATATTTGCTGCACCATGAGTACATTATTCTGTATTAACGTCATTTTAATAGGATAGTTCTGTGTTCCAATAAATCTTTTTTAAATTTATAGTATAAATTAAACCATTTAAATATATTTATCTGGTATTTATGTGGGGGTGCTCCCAATCTCTCATTGTAACTTTGGTGAAAATCCTGGAGAAACAGCTGTTTGTATAATTTCTGCAGGATTCCCACTGGTTTCAGCGGGTGATTAGGAAAATCTCTGTGGAAATTCTACTCCATTGGATATATAAAAAAATTGATGGCAATGTACAACATGTCATTTAGCATCTGGAAAGGAAAATGGTTGACATGGGGACTCTTCTTAGAATTTGAGCACCGTCCTTATTCAGAAAATGTTGTTTGTTTGCCAAACACATGACATAATATTGAGTTGTATTGTTCTGTCAACAGTGGAAATATCGTATCGGTCTTTCCTCACAATTGAATGTCCCATCTAAGATCTTAATACATATTTGTTTTTCAAATGCTAATAGCATAGTCTGGGGGCTCAAACCTGGAATCTTCTGGTCTCTTTGGCTCCGTACGGTACTAGATAGTGCCTTTACACACTGAGCCATCAGGGTGCTGCGTTGTATCTAAATGTACAACTTCACTGGAAGAGAAAAGGGTGAGGGCAGACAAATGCTTCTTGTTTTGACGGCTTGCATAGTGTAAAATAAGGTAATTGTAATTGAATTTATGCCTGTCACCACTATGAGGTTAAGTGCACTGAGAACTGGTACAGTGTCTGCAGGCTACTTACAATAAACACATTCATTGTTAATGTGACTTTGAGAACAGAAATGTTTATGAAATGTGAGAAGGTATGCAGGCAACTTGTTTGCAAGCATTTGGCAATGTTCTTTTTCTGATCTGTGCTGTAGAATGAAAAGAAACAAAGACTTGCATTTACATAGTGCCTTTCATGACCTCAAGACATCGCAAAGCGCTTTACAGCCAATGAAGTACTTTTGAAATGTAGTAACTTTTAGGACCCAAATTTCCCCAGGAGTTGCTCCATTTTTTTGGCTTGATTTTTCTGGGCTATTTTTTTAGTTGCAATTCTGGCCATTTAATTTGCGCCACTGTAAGTGAGTTAGTTAAGTTTTTTTTAGTTTCGTTTTTTTTGTTTCAAACAGCCACTTACGCCTGTTTTGGCCATTTAAGCAAGTTTGGCCAGCAAATAGTTGCTCCAAACTAACTTAGGCCAGTGTATGTTGCCATTTCTGTCCGCACAGAAAAACCTTAGCTAGAGTTAAGGAATCGGCGCATGTAACTACATTTAAAGCACCACCAAGCATCAAACAAAGCCCAAAAGGTAATAAGCATTAATAAAAAAATAAAGAACTGAAGTAAATAATTAAATTAACAAATAAAGAACCAAAATAAATCCTACCTTCAAGTAAACTCGGCAGCAGCTGACCGTGTGGGAGTTCCTTTGGCCTGGGATAGATGTGAGAGAACACGGCACCTGAACAGGAGGGAGGGAGAAGGCTCCATGCGGCAGGCTGGGGGGAGGGCTGGAGGTGGTGGATGGTGAACGTGGCATTTTAATGGGGGGGGGGAGGGGGAGGTGCGGGGGGAGAGAGAGGGAGAAAGCTCAATGCGGTAGGCTGGTGGGAGGGAGGGCTTGGGGTGGTGGGTGGTGAGCACGGCATCTTAACGGGGAGGGGAGGGAAGAGATCCACAGCGTGCCCGCCCTGGCCCAGTGCGGGAGGACCCCCACATCACCGGATCAAGACTCTTCCCCTACCCCCCACCAGATCAAAACTCTTCCTCTTCCCCCTCCCCTCCCCCCGCCCCCCCCGATCAAAACTCTTCCCCCCACCAACCTGTCTCTTGTAGCCCTCAGCGTGGGAAGGCAGCGGCAGGCCGCTTGGCCCGGGATAGGGGCAGCGAGCGTCGGCCCCTCCCACACAACCTGCATCACACTCTCAGATTCTGGAGACTAGAAGCTATTGCGCATGCGAGCACACACTAGCGCGCATGTGCAGAGGTCCTGGCACTGTTTTCAGTGCCTGGACCTGGCTCCGCCCCCAAATCAAGTTGCCATGCTACACCGTTATGGAGGAGAGGCTGGGGAACGGCCAAACTCGGCTCGAAGATTTTTGCCGTCCTTGGAGTTCTACAAAAGAACTATGGCCCACCTCTCAAAATAAATGTTGTTATAAAAGATGTGTTCAGAGTCGATGGGCAGCTGCCCACAGATATATACAGAGTTAACGACACCTTCGAAAGCTACTTTGTAGATTGCTACTGAAAATTCATCGTATATTTTTCTTTCTGATTCTGTTATCTCCTTCCCCTTGCATGAGGCCCGGTGATTAAAATAACTGTGACCTCATGCTGATTCTGCTTCAAGCATTGCTGCTCTACTTCTTTCTGTTGCTCAGAAAGTGATGTTGCCCTTTGACTGGCTTCAGCCTCTTCAAGGCTGCATCAGAACTGTATTTCCTTGCCTCTCAACAGCTGTAAATCTATCAGAAGTGCTATTACCATTCCAAATGCACCCTGCATAGCTATTAACCTGCCAGTGTGAGTCCACCAGCAAGATCACCCAGGTCGTTATGTGAGAAGGTGATAGAGCTGCTGCAGCATTATATGAATATAGGAACAAGAGTAAACTATTCAGCCCCTCGAGTCTGCTCTGTCATTCAGTTCAATCATGACTGATCTGTACCTCAGCTCCATTTGTCCACTTTTGCTCCATATCCCTCCATAACCTTAGCCAACCAATCAATCCCAACCTTGAAAATTTCAATTGACCCAGCATCTACAGGGGAGAGACTTCCAGATTTCCACTACCCTTTACGTGAAAAAGTGTTCCCTTACTTTTCTCCTAAAAAGTTTTAATTTTAAGATTATGCCCTTTTATTCTGGATTCCACTACCAGAGGAAATAGTTTCTCTGTATCTACAATATCAAATCCCTTTTATCAGTTTAAAGACCTTGATTAGATCATCTTTCAATCTTCTAAACTCAAAGGAATAAAACAACGTTTACGCAATCTGTCCTCATAATTTAAACCTTTAAGCAACAATTATTTCAGTGTTTTTTTTCCAAAGCCATGCCCTGGATCACTCCAAGTCCATTTTTTGCTTTTCGATTTGACAAAACGTGGCAACCATATCAGTCACAATTGTCTCATATAACACTGCTAACTCAAATCACATGTGGAATGCATACTTTGAAACAAGTAGGATAAGTGCCAGAGCAGGGTGAGGCATGATGGATATTACTAATATCTGTCTTTGTAATTCTCCCAGAATCTCATCCTATTGAGTTCTGTCTCTCTATATTCCATGCTGCATTTCACCTGTACTGTGCCTACCCCAGAAATAGGATTGTCATAAGAACATAAGAACATAAGAAATAGGAGCAGAAGTAGGCCATTTGGCCCCTCGAGCCTGCTCCGCCATTCATTATCATGGCTGATCTGATCATGGACTCAGCTCCACTTCTCTACCCGCTCCCCATATCCCTTTACTCCCTTATCGCTGAAAAATCTGTCTATCTCTGCCTTAAATATATTCAATGACCCTCCACAGCTCTCTGGGGCAGAGAATTCCATAGATGTACAACCCTCAGAGAAGAAATTTCTCCTCATCTCAGTTTTAAATGGGTGGCCCCTTATTCTAAGACTATGTCCCCTAGTTTTAGTTTCCCCTAAGAGTAGAAATATCCTCTCTGCATACACCTTGTTGAGCTCCCTCATTATCTTACATGTTTCAATAAGATCACCTCTCATTCTTCTGAACTCCAATGAGTATAGGCCCAACCTACTCAAACCTATCTTCATAAGTCAACCCCTCATCTCCGGAATCAACCAAGTGAACCTTCTCTGAACAGCCTCCAATGCAAGTATATCCTTCCTTAAACATGGAGACCAAAACTGTACACCGTACTCCAGGTGTGGCCTCACAAATACCCTGTACAGTTGTAGCAGGACTTCTCTGTTTTTATACTTTATCCCCCTTGCAATAAAGGCCAACATTCCATTTGCCTTCCTGATTACTTGCTGTACCTGCATATTAACTTTTTGTGTTTCGTGCACAAGGATCCCCGTCCCTCTGTACTGCAGCACCTTGCAATTTTTCTCCATTTAAATTATAATTTGCTTTTCTATTATTTCTGCCAAAGTGGATAACCTCACATTTTCCCACATTATACTCCATCTGCCAATGTTTTACCCACTCACTTAGCCTGTCTATATCCCTTTTCAGATTTTTTGTGTCCTCCTCACAATTTGCTTTCCCACCCATCTTTGCATCATCAGCAAACTTGGCTACATTACATTCGGTCCCTTCATCCAAGTCATTAATATAGATTGCAAATAGTTGAGGACCCAGCACCGATCTCTGTGGCACCCCACTAGTCACTGATTGCCAACCGTAAAATGACCCATTTATCCTGACTCTCTGTTTTATGTTAGTTAGCCAATCCTCTATCCATGTTAATATATTACCCCCAATCCCGTGAGCTTTTATCTTGTGCAGTAACCTCTTATGTGGCACCTTATCGAATGCCTTCTGGAAATCCAAATACACCACATCCACTGGTTTCCCTTTATCCACCCTGTTCATTACATCCTCAAAGAACTCCAGCAAATTTGTCAAACATGATTTCCTTTTCATAAAACTATGCTGACTCTGCTTGATTGAATCATGCTTTTCCAAATGTCCTGATACTGCTCCCATAATAATGGACACCAGCATTTTCCCAACGACAGATGTTAGGCTAACTGGTCTATAGTTTCCTGCTTTTTGTCTGCCTCCTTTTTTAATTAGAGGCGTTACATTTGTGGTTTTCTATCTGCTGGGTCCGCCCCAGAATCCAAAGAGTTTTGGTAGAATACAACCAATGCATCCTATACTATACTATAGGCAGTCCCTCGCAATCAAGGAGGATTTGCTTCCACTCCCAAAGTGAGTTCTTTGATGGCTGAACAGTCTGATATGAGAGCCACAGACCCTGTTACAGGTGGGACAGACATTCGTCACGGGAAGTGTCGGTGGGGCTGGTTTGCCGCGTGCTCCTTCCGCTGCCTGCGCCTGGCCTCTTCATGCTCTTTGCGTTGAGACTCGGAAGAGCTCAACGCCCTCCTGGATGGACTTGCTCCACCTCGAGTGGTCTGCGGCCAGGGTCTCCCAGGTTTCAGTGGTGATGCCGCACTTTACCAGGGAGGCTTTGAGGGTGTCCTTATTATGTTTCCGCTGTCCTCCTTTGGCTCGTTTACCATGAAGGGGCTCCGCATAAAGCATTTGCTTAAGGATTCTCGTATCTGGCATGCATACTATGTGGCCTGCCCAGCGAAGCTGATTGAGTGTGGTCACTGCTTCAATACTGGGGATGTTGGCCTGGTCGAGGACACTGATGTTGGTGCGCCTGTCCTCCCAGGGGATTTGCAGGATCTTGCGGAGACATTGTTGGTGATATATCTCCAGCGACTTGAGGTGCCTTCCATACATCGTCCATGCCTCAGATCCATACAGGAGGGCGGGTATAACTACAGCTCTGTAGACCATGAGCTTGGTGGTAGATTTGAGGGCCTGGTCTTCAAACACTGGAGGCAGTGTTGAATCTCCACATCAATGTCTGCCTTTGTTGATAAGAGCCTCCCGAGATATGGGAAATGGTCCACGTTGTCCAGGGCTGTGCCGTGGATCTTGATGATTGGAGGACAGTGCTGTGCGGCGATGACAGACTGGTGGAGGACCTTTGTTTTACAGATGTTGAGCATAAGGCTCATGCTTTCATATGTATTGTGTTCCTAACACAGATGAGGCTGCACACAGGGAGGTTACAGTAACAGTGACCTCAGTCTTTAATAAGACACTCCAGAGTGAGGAACAGGCTTATATACAGTGCTCCCAAGGGATGCTGGGATCCTTTGTGACCTCAGGGGATGAGCTCCTTGGTGGCGGAACATGGGAGTGCATGCTTTACAGATACATAACATCACTCCCCCCCCCAAAGTCAAAGTGAAAACTATTTACAAGGTGAGGCGGTCAGGAGCCTTTCTTTCCCTGGTGGACTGCCTCGGTACAAATGTCAGTTCTGGTGTGTTGGCTGTGCCCTCGCTGGGCTGGCGTGTTGTTGGTCCTGCAGGGCTGCGAGGTGAGCCTGGCCTTACTGGGCTGTTGGGCGTGATGGGTTCAATTTCCTGGTCCGGCGTGGTATCGTTAATCCTTTGGGTGTGTGTTGTGGGCTCGAAAAAGGTGGTGTCTGCTGTGGGTTGTTCAGGGCAGTTTGTGAATCACAGCCTCATTTGGTCCAGGTGCTTTCTGCAAATTTGACCATTGTCTAGTTTGACAACAAACACCCTATTCCCTTCTTTAGTTATCACCGTGCCCGCGATCCACTTGGGACCATGTCCATAGTTTAGCACATACACAGGGACATTCAGATCAATTTCCCGTGACACAGTGGCGCGACCATCGTTTACATTTTGTTGCTGCTGCCTGCTCTCTACCTGATCATGCAGTTTGGGGTGAACCAGCGAGAGTCTGGTTTTAAGTGTCCTTTTCATGAGTAGCCCAGCCGGGGGCATCCCTGTGAGCGAGTGGGGTCTCGTGCGGTAGCTGAGCAGTACTCGGGACAGGCGGATTTGGAGTGAGCCTTCTGTGATTCGTTTAAGGCTCTGTTTGATGGTTTGTACTGCCCGCTCTGCCTGCCCATTGGAGGCTGGTTTAAACGGGGCCGAGGTGACATGTTTGATCCCATTGCGGGTCATGAATTCTTTAAATTCGGCTTTGGTGAAACATGGTCCGTTGTCACTGACCAGTATGTCAGGCAGGCCGCAGTTGGCAAACATGGCCCTCAGGCTTTCAATGGTGGCGGTGGCAGTGCTTCCTGACATTATTTCACATTGAATCCATTTTCAAAAAGCATCCACCACCACCAGGAAGATTTTACCGAGAAACGGGCCCCATAGTCGACATGGATCCTCGACCATGGTCTGGAGGGCCAGGACCACAAACTTAGTGGTGCCTCTCTGGGTGCGTTACTCAACTGAGCACATACGCTGCATTGCCGTACACAGGACTCTTAAGTCAGAGTCGGTACCGGGCCACCACACGTGGGATCTGGCTATCGCTTTCATCATTACTATACCTGGGTATGTGCTATGGAGATCCGAGATGAACGTCTCCCTGCCCTTTTTTGGTAGCACTACGCAGTTATCCCACAACAGGCAGTCTGCCTGAATGGACAGCTCATTTTCCGCCGCTGCTATGGCTTGATTGGCTCTTGCATTTCAATGGGGATGCTGGCCCAGCTCCCATGCAGTACACAATTTTTTACTAGGGACAGCAGAGGAACTTGGCTGGTCCAAGTCCTAATCTGGCGGGTCGTGACAGGTGATTTGTCATTTTCAAACGCTTCCATGACCATCAACAATCTGCGGACTGCGCCATCATCAACAAGTTTGCAGACTGCGCCATTTCCATCCCCGTGGTGGGCAATGGTAGCCAACTGAGAGCATCCGCACAATTCTCGGTGCCTGGCCTGTGGCGGATGGTATAGTTATATGCTGATAGTGCGAGTGTCCACCTTTGTATGCGGGCTGAGGCATTTGTATTTATCCCCTTGTTTTCAGCGAACAGGGATGTGAGGGGCTTGTGATCGGTTTCCAGCTCAAATTTGAAGCCAAACAGGTACTGATGCATTTTCTTTACCACGAACACACACGCGAATGCCTCATTCTCAATCATGCTGTTGGCCCTCTCGGCCTTAGACAAGCTCCTGGAAGCATAGGCGACAGGTGCAATTTCCCCGCAACATTAACTTGTTGTAATACACACCCGACTCCGTATGACGACGCATCACATGCTAGCACAAGTCTTTTACATGGGTTATACAATACATGCAGCTTGTTGGAGCATAAAATGTTTCTGGCTTTCTCACAAGCAATTACTTCGTTTTTTTCCCCATACCCAGTTCTCATTTTTGCGCAATAACACATGTAGGGGCTCTAAAAGTGTGCTTAACCCTGGTAGGAAGTTACCAAAATAGTTGAGGAGTCACAGGAACGACCGCAGCTCTGTGACGTTCTGTGGCCTGGGCGCGTTCCTGATAGCCTCTGTCTTGGCGTCTGTGGGCTGAATGTCGTCCGCCGCGATCTTTCTCCCCAAAAACTCCACTTCTGTTGCCATGAAGACGTATTTTGACCTCTTCAGCCTCAGTCCTACGCGATCCAGTTGCTGGAGGACCTCCTCCAGGTTTTGTAGGTGCTCGACAATGTCCCGACCCGTGACCAGTATGTCGTCCTGAAAGACCACTGTGTGTGGTACCGACTTGAGTAGGCTCTCCATGTTTCTCTGGAAGTTCGCTGCAACCGACTGAATTCCAAACGGGCATCTGTTGTAGATAAACAGTCCCTTCTGCGTGTTGATGCAGGTGAGGCCCTTCGAAGACTCCTCCAGCTCCTGCGTCATGTACGCCGAAGTCAGGTCGAGCTTGGTGAACGTCTGGCCTCCTGCCAGCGTTGCAAATAGATCGTCTGCCTTAGGTAGCGAGTATTGGTCCTGTAGCGAGAAATGATTAATAGTTACTTTATAATCGCCGCAAATCATGACCGTGCCATCACTTTTGAGTACTGGAACAATCGGGCTGGCCCGCTCGCTGAATTCCACTGGGGAGATGATGCCCTCGCGTTGCAGCCTGTCCAGCTCGATTTCCACTCTCTCCCTCATTATGTGAGGCACCGCTCGCGCCTTGTGGTGAATGGGTCATGCCTCTGGGACCTTCGCCCCGGAAAAGTTTCCAATGCCTGGCTCAAAAAGGGAAGGAAATTTGTTGAGAACCTGGGTACATGAGGCATCATCGACATGTGATAGTGCTTGGATGTCATCCCAGTTCCAGCGGACTTTACCCAGCCAGCTCCTTCCAAGTAATGTGGGGCCATCGCCCGGGACAATCCAGAGTGGCAGTTTGTAGGTGACCTTGACCATGGCGCTGCCGAGGACAGTGATCAGCTCTTTGGTGTACGTTCTCAGTTTCGTGTGGATGGGACTCAGGGCTGGTCTGAATGCCTTGTTGCACCACAGTCTCTCAAACATCTTTAACTCATGATGGATTGGCTAGCACCAGTGTCCAGTTCCATGGCTACGGGTAAGCCATTCAATTTTTCGTTTAAGCATTATAGGTGGACATTTCATCGAAAATGTGCGCACCCCGTGCACTTCAGCATCTGCCTCCTCTCTCTGAGGCTCGAAATTGCTTTGATCCACCATGGACCAATCTTCCTCTGCCATGTGGTGGTTAGCAGGTTTTGCAGAGCTTGCAGCTCGTTTGCAAACTCTTTGGAGGTGCCCCATTGTTCCACAGCTCTTACAAACATACCCTTTGAAGCGGCATTAATAGGCTGAATGGAAGTCTCCACAACGCCAACAAGGTGTGAATTGCCTTGCATTCATCCTTTGTTGGGGATTCTGAGTCATCTGGGTCACCTGAGGCCTGCTGGCAGTTGCAGACTCGTGGTTTCTGCCCTGTACATTTCTGCTCGCAAACACAGTTCCAGTTAATTTATGAACATTGCTGGCACTTGTGTGCTGAGAGATTTGTTTGGTGTTATCACTGGTGGACATAAACGCCTGTGCTATCGCAATGGCCTTACTGAGGGTCGGTGTCTCTACAGTCAAAAGTTGTCGTAGGTTGGTCTCGTGGCCAATGCCCAGTACAAAAAAGTCACTGAGCATTTGCTCCAGGTAGCCATCAAACTCACATTTCCTGCAAGTCGCCTTAGCTTGGCGACGTAGCTCACCACTTCCTGACCTTCAGATCGCTGGCACGTGTAGAACTGATACCTCGCCATCAGCACGCTCTCCCTCGGGTTAAGATGCTCCTGATCAGTGTTTACAGCTCCTCATACGACTTATCTGTGGGTTTCACCGGGGCCAGAAGATTCTTGATGAGGCTGAAGGTCGGTGCCCCGCAGACTGTGAGGAGGACCGCACTCCTTTTTGCAGCGCTTCCTTCTCCGTCCAGCTCGTTGGCTACAAAGTACTGGGCTAGCCATTCGACATAGGCTTCCCAGTCCTCACCCTCCAAGAACTTCTCCAGGATGCCCACAATTTGCTGCATCTTTGCGTTGGTTTTGTATTCTCGTCGCCAGTTATTGTGTTCCTAACACAGATCAGGCTGCACACAGGGAGGTTAAAGTAACAGTGACCTCAGTCTTTAATAAGACACTCCAGAGTGAGGAACAGTCCTTAGGGGCCGGCTTATACACAGTGCTCCCAAGGGATGCTGGGATCCCTTGGGACTTCAGGGGATGAGCTCCCTGGTGGTGGAACATGGGAGTGCATGCTTTACAGATACACAACAATATGCCTCAGTGAATACATTGACTATATCCCGGAGTTCAGCCTCTGAATGTGCACAGACGCTGGCGCGTCCGCATACTGCAGCTCAATGACAGAGGTTGGGGTGATCTTGGACCTGGCCTGGAAGCGGCGTAGGTTAAACAGCTTCCCACTGGTTCTGTGGTTTAGTTCCACTCCAGCGGGGAGCTTGTTGATTGTGAGGTGGAGCATGGCGGCGAGGAAGATTGAGAAGAGGGTTGGAGCGATAACACAGCCCTGCTTGACCCCAGTCCAGACGTGGATTGGGTCTGTAATGGATCCGTTGGTAAGGATCACAGCCTGCATGTCATCATGAAGCAGGCAAAGGATTTTGACAAACTTTTGGGGGCATCCGAAATGGAGGAGGACGCTCCATAGACGCTCACGTTTGACAGTGTCAAAGGCCTTTGTAAGATCGAAAAAGGCCATGTATAAGGGCTGGCGCTGCTCCCTGCAATTTTCCTGCAAGTGTCGCGCTGCAAAGATCATGTCTGTTGTGCCCCATAGGGAACGAAATCCGTATTGTGGTTCAGGGAGGAGCTCCTCGGCCACAGGGAGAAGACGATTGAGGAGAACTCAAGCGACAACTTTCCCCATGGCTGATGGCAGGGAGATTCCCCTGTAGTTGCCGCAGTCGGACTTGTCCCCTTTTTTAAAAATGGTCACAATCACTGCATCTCTCAGATCTCCCGGCATGCTCTCCTCCAGATGAGAGAGGTGAGGTCATGTATCCGCGCCAACAGCGCCTCTCCGCCATATTTTAGCGCCTCAGCAGGGATTCCATCCGCACCCGTAGCCTTGTTATTCTTAAGCTGTTTTATGGCTTTGCCTACCTCGTGCAGTTTTGGTAGATTACAACCAATGCATCCACTATCTCTGCAGCCACTTCTCTTAAGACCTTAGGATGTAAGGATTGTCAACTGTGGTTGGAGGCATTCCTGGAGGTTTGAGCGCATGACATTCTGACCAAATGATGTCTGACTACATGACGTCTGATCACATGCAATTGCATTTACCTAACAAAGGTTCGGTGCCCTGTAGTTGAGTATCTTTGAGTGGAATTTTCCCATTATCGAGCATGCGGGTTTGAGGGCGGGTCGACAGTTAAAAGCACAGAAATTTACAGCACCTCGGGAACCCGCCGTCATCCCAATGACTTCCGCATTTCACTCGTGCGCATTTTGAGGCGCGCCACGGACCCATTCGGGTGAGGCGGGCGACGTCATTGAGATATTTAACTGCTCATTGAGAGATCCTTAATTGCCTTTTTAACCTCATGTTTTGGCTTTAACTTGTTGTGCACAAGATTCACGCACCTCGGGAACCTTGCCTGTGAAGGGGAGACGGGGGCTCAGTGGTCATTGTGCGAGTTCATGAAGTGACAGCTAGATGAAACACATAAATACTCATACGTTACACTTGCTTCCTTCTCTAAGGGAAAGGCCTTGGCTGACACCATTTTGTGCAGAGATTTAGCTTTCAGGATTTTGCAGGTGTTTCTGCAACCTTGGATGCCACTCTCAACACATTGGTAGTTGCTCTCAGTATATTGGAGGATTGTGCCTCTGATCTATACTTTACCTGGCATCTATTAGATCAGTATGAGTGCTGCTTATGCTGTCTCAACTTGGACCTCAGAATCAGCCAAAGATGAGCCCCAGCCCCAACAACACCAGTCAGTCCAGCAACAGCAGCAAGCACATCTGCAGCCTTCTCCTCAATGACGTGATGCTCCACATGAGAGAGGGGATCAGCACAGGGGTGCAATGTGCTGGAGGTGATACCCTCAATACAGGGTATACAGGCAGAGGATGAGCTTCCTCAACATGACTGAACAGCAGTGCTTCAGGAGGCTCAGGCTATTGTGCCAGGTCGTCGCAGACATTTGTAGCTTGCTGGAACAAAACCTGCTGTTCAGAGGAACTGGTGGACATGCCTTACCAGTGGCCATCAAAGTCACCACGGCCCTCAACTACTTCGTCTCAGGCTCCTTCCAGGGATCTCGCAGTCGGCTACCCACAGATGCATCACCCAGGCGACCGATGCCATGTTTGACAAGTCAGCCAATTATGTGAACTTTGCCACTGATGAAGGCAGTGTTACTGAGCGGGCACTCGGCTTTGCGGCTCTGGCTGGCTTCCCACAGTTGAAAGGCGTCATCGACTGCACACATGTGGCCATCAAGGCATCCTCAGATCCTCGGAGTGTTTGTGAACCATGAGGGTTTCCGTTCCCTCAATGTGCAGCTCATCTGCAACCATAAAAAGATCATTATGCATGTGTGTGCCAGATTCCTAGTTGGTGGCAGCTGTTATGACTCTCTCATTCTGCACTAGTCCACTTTCTTTCTGCTCTTCACACCTCCCACCAGACTTACTGGCTGGCTGCTTGGAGACAAGGGCTATCAACTGAAGACGTGGTTGATGACACCATTGAGGAGGCCAAGCAATGAGGGCGAGGAGCGCTATAATGACAGCCACATGTCCAGATGCGTCATAGAACAAACAAACAGAATGCTGAATATACGCTTCAAATGCCTTGACAGATATAGGGGAGCTCTTCAGAATGCACCAGCCAGGGTCTCCAGAATCATTGTTGTATGCTGCACACTGCAGAACATAGCGCAGCAACAAGGATTGGAGCTGCTGGAAGAGCAAGGCGCAGAGCGCACAACTTCTTCGGAGGAGGAGGAATCGGAGGTCGAGGTGGCACCAGCAAATGGGCGCACATTGCCCAGGATGGCTTCATAATGGCCCAATTTACTTACCTTACTGATGCATTTTCTGTTCCATGCAGGTGGCCATCTTTTTCATGAAATAGCACATTGTCACCATCGCCTGCGAGATGGTGGTGCTCATGTCGGAGATGGACTCATGTGAATAAATGTTGTGGCAACAACAGAGACCTGGCTCAAAAAGCGCAGAATTATGTATTAAGTATACCACGATATAAGATGTTTCGGAAAGATAGGGAAGGAAAGATAGGAGGTGGTGGGCAATATTGGTTAAGGAGAATGTTATAGTGCTGGAGAGAAAGGATGTCCTGGAGGGGCCAAGGACAGAATCTATATGCCTAGAGGTTAGAAACAATAGAGGTGCCATTACACTACTAGGTGTATTCTTTTGGCCATCAACTAGTGGGAAAATTATGGAGGAGCAAATTTGCAGAGAAATTACAGAGAGGTGCAAGAACTATAGAGCAGTAATAATGGAGGACTTCAAAATATTCTAATATAGACTGGGATAGTAATAGTGTAAAGGGCAGAGAGGGGGAAGAATTTCTGAAGTATGTTCCGGAGAACTTTCTGGATCAGTCTGTTTAAGGCGTAACGAGGAAAGAGGCATTGCTGGATCTGGTTCTGGGGAATGAGATGGATCAAGTGGAACAAGTGTCAGTAGGGGAACATTTAGGGAACAGTGATCATAGTATCATAAGGTTTAGATTATCTTTGAAAAAGGACTGGGAGGATATCTAAAGTAAAAATACTTAATTGGAGAGGGGCCAATTTCAGTGGGATGAGAACGGATCTGGCCTGGGTAAATTGGAATCAAAGATTGGCAGGCAAAATTGTAATGGAACAATGGGCTACCTTTTAAGAAGAAATAGTTCGGGTACAGTTGAGGTACATTCCCACTAGGGGAAAAGTAGGGCAACTAAAGGTAGGGCAACTGGATGACAAAAGAAATAGAGAGTAAGATGAAGTAGAAAAAGAGCGCATATGACAGATGTCAGGTGGAGAATACATCTGAGAGTCAGGCTAAATATAGAAAGTTCAGAGGAGAAGTGAAAAAGAAAATAAGAGGGGTAAAGAGAGGATATGAGAATAGAATGCCAGCTAACATAAAGGGTAATCCAATCGTCTTCTATAGGTATATAAATAGTAACCGGGTAGTAAGAGGAGGGGTGGGGTCGATTGGGGACCAAAAAGGAGACCTACGCATGGAGGCAGAGGGTATAGCTGAGATACTAAATGAGTACTTTGCATCTGTCTTCACCAAGGAAGAAGATGCTGCCATAGACATAATGAAGGAGGAGGTAGAGGAGATACTGGATGGGATAAAATTCATAAAGAAGAGGTACTAGAAAGGCTGACTGTACTTAAAGTACATAAATCACCAGGACCAGATGGGATGCATTCAAGGATGCTGAAGGAAGTGAAGGAAGAATCATCGCGGAGGTACTGGCCATAATCTTTCCATCCTCCATAGAAACGGGGTTGGTGCCAGAGGACTGTAGATTTGCAAATGATACACCCTTGTTCAAAAAATGTTGTAAAGATAAACCCAACAACTACAGGCCAGTCAGTTTAATCTCGATAGTGGGGTAGCTTTTAGAAACAATAATCAGGGACAAAATGAACACTCACTTGGACAAGTGTGGATTAATTAAGGAAAGCCAGCACGGATTTGTTAAAAGAAAATTATGTTTAACCAAGGTGATTGATTTTTTTGATGAAGTAACAGAGAGGGTTGATGACGGCAATGCGGTTGACGTGGTGTACATGGATTTGCAAAAGGCGCTCGACAAAGCATCACATAATAGGCTTACCAGCAGAGTTGAAGCTCATAGAATAAAAGGGACAGTGGCAACATGGATACGAAATTGGCTAAGTGACAGGAAACAGAGAGTAGTGGTGAACAGTTGTTTTTCAGATTGGAGGAAGTTTTACAGTAGTGTTCCCCAGGCGTTGGTTCTAGGACCACTGCTTTTCTTGATATATAGTAATGACTTGAATGTGGGTGTACAGGGCGCAATTTCAAAATTTGCAGATAACACAAAACTTGGAAGTATAGTGAACAGTGAGGAGGACAGTGATAGACTTCAAGATGACATCGACAGGCTGGTGGAATGGGCGGTCATGCGGCAGATTAATTCTAACGCAGAAAAGTGCAAAATGATACATTTTAGTAGAAAGAATAAGGAGAGGAAATATAAACTAAAGGGTACAATCCTAAGGGGAAGCATGGACAGAAAAATCTAGGGGTATATGTATATAAATCGTTGAAAGTGGCAAGGCAGGTTGAGAAAGCAGTTAAAAAAGCTTTTGGGATCTTGGACTTCATGAATAGAGGTATAGAGTATAAAAGTGTGGAGATTATGATGAACCTGTATAAAACATTGGTTCGGCCTCAACTGGAGTATTGTGTCTAATTCTGGGCACTGCACTTTAAAAGATGTGAAGGCCTTAGAGAGGGTGCAGAAAAGATTTCCGAGAATGATTCCAGGGACGAAAGACTTCAGTTACGTGGATAGACTGGAGAAGCTGGGGTTGTTCTCCTTAGAGCATGGAAGAGTGAGAGGAGAATTAATACAGGTGTTCAAAATCATGAGGAGTCTGGACACAGTAGATAGTGAGAAACTGTTCCTATTGACAGAAGGGTCGAGAACCAGAGGACACATTTAAGGTGATTGGCAAAAGAACCAAAGGCGATATAAGTAAAAACTTTTACGCAACGAGTGGTTTGGATCTGCAATACACTGCCTGAAAGGGTGGTGGAGGCAAACTCAATCATGGCTTTCAAAAGGGAATTGGATAAGTACCTGAAGGAAATAAATTTGTAGGGCTACAGGGAAAGGGCAGAGGAGTGGGACTAGTTGAAACGCTCTTGCAGAGAGCTGGCGCGGACTCGACAGGCTGAAAGACCTTCTTCCATGCTGTAACCATTCTATGATTCTATGACTTCTCCATTCTCTATACAGTCGCACACATTGTGCCTGCAAAAGCTGCCAGAACCTCGCGCAATTGTTGCTGCTCCTCCAAGATCACCCTCCTTATCGATGGCTTCTCAGGTTCAGCATTTGCATGCAGCTCAGCAGTGCTTGGAGTGTCCTGTGCCTTCTGACGAGGACTCTTCACTGCTGTCCCTGTCTCCACCATCTGCTCTTGCTCAACTTGTGATCTGTGAGACAGCAGGTGTCAACACTACTCTATCACTCACAGGACTCACCGAGGTGTGCCTATCTATGCTGGTGCTGACTGCGTATGGGTCTGCTGATGGTGCACTCTCAGAAACTGGAGCTTCCTCTGAGGAGTCATCTTCCTCTTCCAGCTGAACAGTTGGGTAAGCATTTGATGGACCTGTGGGACAATAAAGAGATGAATTAGAAGTCTTATGATAAGAATGGATGTTACCATAATGCACATGATGGTATTTCACTGGCCGCTGACATCAGTCACCATATGAATGACTGTTGTATGCCATGTGGCTGTATGAGATCCAATACTGTCACCAGGTTGCTGGGAGGTCCCTCTCTCTCTGGCTCCCACCACCAACAGTTCTGCCTTCAGAGATTTTTAGGGCCTCATTCTCTGCTGGTGTCAAATTTGTGAATATTGGAGGGCAACCTTTGGTTCTCTGCCTCTTCATGTTGTTGTGGGCTCTCTTCTCCTGCAAGGAGGGAAAGAAGAGAACTTTGAGTGACAGTGATGGAACGAGTGTAAGGAATGGATGGGCTATATCTGTAAAGGGTGACTATGAGGGAGTGGTGTGACATTGCCAATAGCCTCATTCTGTGGTGTTACTGTTTATGATTGCATTAGGATGAGAGGGTGAGTGTCAGTGGTTAGTCAGATGGGGATGTGAGTAGATGCATAGACAGAGAGGGATGGTGCACCTGCAAGGTATGTTGGTGTGAGGACTGATGTACAGAAGTAGGCTTGGGAAGGCAGAGTGATGGGGTTGGGGTGACACGCACATAGGATTTAGGTGAGTGTGGCATTGCACTTACCTTTCCTGACCTCATGAGATCATTGAATCTTTTGTGGCACTGAATCCACATCCTGCTCATAATATCCCTGCTGCCAACCTCCTCTGCGATCTCTAGTCATGCCATCTTAGTGTCTCTGGTTAGTCTTTTTTGGCCATCTGCAGGGAAGAGGACCTCCCTGCGTGCTCTTACTCCCTGGACCAGCACTTCTCGTGAGTCTTCTGGGAATCTTGGCACTGCCCTCTGTCTGTGTGTCGCCATGAACCACAGAAATCTCAATATTACGCAGCAATTTGTAGCTCTCCCAAACAAATTTGTAGCGGGTCGGGACTTCGCTGTCCACCCGCCACCACACGCCTTTACCAAATGTTGGGTCTGTCAGTGCTGAGCAGACATGACATGCAGTGGTGTGGGAGGCAATTAAAATCATTAGTAGCTTGTTTATAGCCACTAAACAATTATGTTTCCCAGCCTTTTGAATTTGACAGGTTGCACACCGGTTTCCTGCTGTGCCTAGACATTATCTGTGAAGCTGAGGCAGTAGGTCAGTGGACATTGAATCAGTTGATGAGTTGACAGCTTCAAATGTCAAGTTAAAGCTCCCAGCTGATTGAGAAATGTTCCCTTAACCACTAGCTTCTCTAAACTGCATTTCCACTACAGATTCAGAATGCTGCAAGTCTTTACATAAGTCTCTATCCAGTCTGACCTCATTACCTCTCCCACCATTGACAGATTGCTTCTGTCATCTCTACTTCACCTGCCATCTATTCCATCAGCATAGGTGCCCTTGAAACTCTCTCACCTTGGTCCTCAGAACCCCAACATGATCAACCCCAACACCAGCATCACCAGGCACACCAGCAGCACCAACAGCAACATCAACCTTCTCTGCAATCACCTGATGCTGCACAGGACACAGGACATCAGCACTTGAGCAGAATGTTGGCTAGGAGGGCAGGGATGGCCACACCATGGCCAGATTTACTTCACTAGATGCTGTACTCCCTGGCTGCCACATGATGCTCCAGGTTGGCACCACCCCACACCAATACCACAAAGCATCCCCACAATGCCCAAGCCATTCCTTTCACACTCACCACCATTGTGGGGGGTACTGTTATGTCTCACCATTCACTACAACTCACTAAGCCACTGCAAAAGGTGCACACAAAGCTGTCCAAGAAGGCAAAGTGTTGAAAAGAAAGATTTCAATATTTAACACCACATTAACTGAAACTTTACATGAACATTGCATTAAACACCCAAGTGTCAACCCTTGTGTGTTGTTAGTTGGTATGATTAGACTAGGATAAGGGTGAGTGAGGGGTGGCTAATGAGATGGGGAAGTGATAATGTAGATAGAGAGGGAAGGGTGGAAGTGCAAAGTAAGTTGGTGTGTGTAAGGATGTGCAGGAGTAGGGTTGGGAAGCAGAGTGATGGGGATTTGATGACAGGCACAGCAGGATGAGGTTGAGTGTGGCTTTGTACTAATCTAATGAGATCATTGAAATGTTTGCGTCACTGCATCCAGATCCTCCAGACCACATCCCTGCTTGTGACCTCCTCTGCAATGTACAACCAGGCTGCGTTAGTCTCCTGGAGAGGTCTCTTTTGCCCATGGGAAGGGAAGAGTGTGCTGTGACTCCCTCCATAAGCAAGGTGTTGAAAATAAAGGTTTTAATGTTTAACACCACATGAACTGAATTGTTACATGAACATTGCATTAAGCACCCAAATGCATATGGACGGAGTCATGGGAGTGCCTGGGTGCAATCCTGCACCTCTGTGCAGTGCTTGTCAATGTTTGCAGCACCTCAATGCTGTAGAACACTGACTGCACAAATGCCAAAAGAAAGTTGGCCACGGTCCCTTTAATGTTGTCACCAGACCCGCTTCCTCTAATTGGCCAGGAAACATGCTGGGCGGGTTTAACAAGTCCAATCAGTGGAAAATCATTTCAGAGGCTGGGATGGTGCCAGCAGGGGGTCCGAGACCCGCCATCGACATCGCCCGCCACGGACCTGCCGAGGTTTGTAAAATCCAGCCCAAATGGTGGAGAAGGGGGGAAACTGCAATAAAAACAGAAAATGCTGGAAATCTCAGCAGGCCAAGCAGCATCTGTAGAGAGAAACCGAGTTAACATTTTGGATCGAGGACCCTTTGCCATTTCTGACGAAGGGTCATTGACCCGAAACGTTAACTCGGTTTCTCTCCACAGAGGCTGCCTGACCCGCTGAGATTTCCAGCATTTTCTGTTTTCATTTCCGATTCCAGCATCTGTAGTATTTTGCTTTTGTGTTGTTGTAGGGGAAACTGAAGGTTGGGGAGCGATTTGCAGAGGATAAACCAGAGGTGGGAGGAACTTTGATTCAACCAGTAACTAGTAGTAACTCACTGAAATTGCAGTGATAACTCATATTAATACTGGTAACACTTAGATCCCTCTCATAACCAACCTTAATACTCATTGGTAATCCATACGTAACTGGTAGTAGTAATAGATACAATACCCCAATGTGCTCACTGCAAGTACCACTTCAGAGTGGGAGTGTTGGATCACAAAATCAGCCTTATCATTCCAGCTGCTGATAATGCCTCAATTTGCTCTCCATCAGAATCAACTGTCTATTCACAAATCACCTCAAAATTCAATGAACAAAATGTTCATCAAAAGAGTTGATGGCTCCTGTGATGATTTATTGTGTAAATGCATGGCACGGTGAGGTGCTGAGCCATATAGACCAAGAAAGTTCCATCCCCAGTCTCTCCTAAATTAGGTAATCTTATTGCGGCATCAGTAGATTTACAATAATTGGCCACAGTGTCCTTGAGCAAGAGAGGGAAAATCATGCAGGACATCCATGCTTCGTTATTCAGTGATTTTGCCGAGAAAGCACAAATTGTACATGTTGGGTGAGGACAGGATTGTGTGTGCTTGTGATATCCTCCATGATAAAATACAGCTGATAAAGTTCACACATGAAGATGGTCACTTGGGTGAGGTACCTATTGGCACCCGTGGCAGCCAGCATCTTCAGGAAAGACGAAGTGAAATGGGAAAAAAATTCTAGCAATGGGATAGATTTTGACTTTTGGGCGGCCGACCAGCAGAGCGCATTGGTAATCCGCCTAATCTGGTGACGAAGTGACCCTCGGGATTTGGAAGTTCTGGCCTCATTGAATTTTCCAGCAATGCTGCAGGGTGCCAAATGGGCGTTCTGACGCAGCTTGCCAGATTGAAGCCTGAAAATGGAGTTGGAGCTGCTATCTGCAAGGCAAGTTGCCGGGGGTGGGGGGATCGCGGAGGGTGTGAGCAGCAGTGACCCAGATTATTTTTGTGCACTCCGGAATTACACCCATGCTGCTCTGGATCCCACAAAAATAATTCCAGACTTGTCTTTAGAAGGCTTCTTCTGTTCTATCACCCATGGAACTGCTCCAATCGGTTCCTACCTAAAATGGCAATCGGGGTCCTCTTTATATCATAGAGCCCCAATTTCCTTATTAAAAGGGGCCTATCAGTTGAAACAGGCAGGCACTTTGGACACCTGGCAGTAGATACCTTTTAAAATGGAGTCGGCTGCAACAACAGTGTTAACGGGGTGGTAAGGCTATCAACCCCATTTTGAAGCCAATACCTGTCCATTAATGCCAGGCGATGGCAATGAAAGTCAACCCCAATGTCTCCAATTTCTGTTTAACTATAAAAAAATTTTATCAGATAAGACAATTTTGCCACATGTAATATCAACAGTAAATTGATTATTCACTGCAATGTATCAGTCCATTGTGAAAGTTACAGAGAGATCCTGTGGTCACTGCACATAAACCATTGCTGAAAAACATCATCCCCTTGGTACAGTAAACATACTTAATCATTAATGGTTATTTTATCTGTTACAATACAGCAAGACTTCTGGTTCTCCAAGAGGTGCAAATGTCAGCAAGGCAGATGGTTCACTGAGGCACTTTGACTACTGTAATAAAGTTAAAATAAATTTACATGAATATATTCACCAAGTACGTCTCAGTAAATAAAGGCTCATACAGCACATGGCTGCCAATATGGAAAATGTTAGGAGCTAGAACGTTGTTGCAGAATGTGGAGTGAAATTAGAGTGACAAATCACATCTTCAGTACAAATGAAAGGGAGCCAATGAAGAACATGGTCCAGGCCCAGAGAAAGAAGTTGTCATTGCACAGTTCCAGCTTTTCAACCCTCAAACGACAATTCAGCCGGTTAGCCAAGGAAAGAGGAGATACAAACAGCTCTCCCTGCAACCTGGTTGAAAGCATGTTTACCATTGTCGCCCACCTTTCCCTCCTTGTGTTCATCATCATGTCTAACTTTCCTGAAATGTCCCCAAGGAAGCTCAAGGAAGCCTTCACACCCTGTTCCTCACCCTGCAACTGATCCTTCACTCGCAGTCTAGCATGTAGAAAAAACATGAAGGGGGAGAAATTTGCATGGTTTACGACTACCATTAGCACCACCGGGGGAGGAGCACTAATGGGGCACACATTATTTCTCGCCGGGGGTGGGGGGGGGGGGAGGGATGGCACTACCGGATCCCGCAAAATTACACGGGAGTTAGCGGATGCAAAAAACTAGTAACGTCGCGCTCCCGCCAATGGCGTCCCAGGCCGCTGCGCCTCCGGCGATGATGTCATCGCTGTGTGCAGTGTCCCGTTTTCATTTCACGGCAGAAATTGGCCAGTGCCCTGTGAGGCCACCACAGGGTATGTCAGCGCCAGCCTCACAGGTTGCAAACTGGGCCGCACTTCACTTGCGGGACAAAATATAAAGGGGAGGTGCGCAGCGCCATTTTGATTTTTAGCCGACTTTGCTGTCTGGCCTTTCGGGAGTTTTTCCGCGGGGTCTGTGCCGTAGTGGTGCAGCTCAGCACTCCGCTTCGATGCCGGGCTGCAGCCACGCCACTCCGCCTCCCCTAGTGGCCTAGTGGAGGCTCCTCAAAACCCCTGCAGAGCTCGCAGCATGCCCTCCCCTTTAACAGAAGGGGAGGGCCCAGTGATTGTGTCAGCACTACACGAAGAGGCCAATAGCACTCTGACCTTTGCACGCTTAGCACCCCAGACCCGCCCCCGCGAGGAAGTGGAGCGCCCAACATTGCGCTCCACTTACTCTCGGGCTGTAACCTGAATTTAGGTCACAGAGTGGGACTTCTGCACAGGGCGCAGGAAGTCGTGCCTTCCAAAGGTTATCACCCTCAAATGGGGCGATACGCAATTTCACACATGGGAGTGATCGAGAAGTAGAAGGCATTTGCTAGATGCAGGCTGGTTAGCAAAGTCAATGTATCACATCTCAACAGTTCCTGTCACTTGAGTGCAATCTTTGTGCAAAATATTTTAATATTACCTTTCAACATGTTACCATGGCAACTTGTTCCAAAAGTGCTTTAGCCATTATGTGGTGCAACCACCCATTCCAACCTATAATCCTTTAATCCCTTCCTAGGGAACCCCAGCTACACTCTGAGAAGTAGCAGCTGCAGAAACCAGAGACCTCAGCAGTATTCCCACTGAGTCACACTTTATCCATCCATTGCTTTCTCACTTGTAAATATCAGCTCAGAGGTACTGACTTGAGAGGGATTATTTAGTCATAGTGAGAGCAGATTAAATGGTGAAACAGAACATGAGCGACAAAAGGCACCTGGGGTTGCGGATAAGGAACCAGCTGTTGTTGTCCTAAGAGAAAGAAGATGCCATCCCTTAGCTGAGAACACATGGGAATTAGAAACATGGAAACATAGAAAATAGGTGCAGGAGTAGGCCATTTGGCCCTTCGAGCCTGCACCGCCATTCAATAAGATCAAGGCTGATCATTCCCTCAGTACCCCTTTCCTGCTTTCTCTCCATACCCCTTGATCACCTTAGTTGTAAGGGCCATATCTAACTCCCTCTTGAATATATCCAATTAGATCTCAGTGGTCCAGAATTTAAAATAAGGAAGCTTGCAGAGCATCAACAGCAACAACTTGCATTTATATAGCACCTGTATCGCTGTAAAATGTCCCAAGGCACTTCACAGGAGCGTTATCAAACAAAATCTGCTGCCTGTATCTTATCCTGTATCAAGGTACAGCTGCCCATGGTGGAGCGATGAAAATCTGGGATGCTCAAAAGGCCAGAGTTAGAGGAATGTATACCTCTTGTAGGGTTGGAGGGGATTACAGAGATAGGGAGGGGCAATGCTATGCAGAGATTTGAACACAAGGATCAGTATTTTAAATTTGCGGCAGAGCCAATCAAGGTCAGGGGTGATGTGTGAACGGGACTTGATGCGACAACCCCTAACGACGCAGTTGAGAAGGTGTCCCATGAATGTGTGGTGGACAGTGGTTCATATGGAGGCATCTCCGAGCTGCCTCTGTGGCATCATAACAGATTTGTGCACAGTGCTGCTGCCATCAACCTGAGAATCTTCCACCACTGAGGAGAAGCAGGATGTCTGGCTTAAATTGGTATACACATGTAGACATTGAGAGGAGGTCCAGTAACAGAAAGGAATAGCACATTCACATGCTTATGTTAATTAAATAATTAATGGCACTGTAAATACCAGTGCAATTGATCTGTTGTAAATGTGATAGCTTGGTTGTGTTTGCCTGAAGTATTTTACTATTTGACCTTAAGCTGAGTTCCCAACCTCATCTTCTCCAACAGAAAGACTGCTTACTTCCACCTCCGTAACATTGCCTACCTCCACCTCTGCTTGGACCAGCTTCTCTGGAAACCCTCATCCATGTCTTTGTCACTTCCTGACTTGATTATTCCAATGCTCTCCTGGCCGACGCTTTATCCTCCACCTTCCATAAATTTTAGCTCACAAATAAAACTCTGCTGCCTGTATCCTATCCTGTATCAAGTCATGCTCACCTGTCATCCTTATCCTTGCTGACTTGATTGGCTCCAAACTTCCATTTAAAATTCTCATCCATGTATTTAAATCTCTACGTGGCCTCACCCCTTCTCATCTCTGTAAGTTCCTCCAACCCTACCTGCTTCCCAGAGCTCTCAGTTTCTCTTACTCATATCTTTAGCGCATGCATCCCTCTTCCCTTCACTCCACCAGTAGTGGTTGTGCTTTTATCTGCCTAGACCCCACACTCTGTAATTGCCTCCCCATCATTCCATCTCCCTCGCCTCCTTTCATAGCCTTCTATAAAACCCACCTCTTTGACCAAACTTTTCATTACCCCTCCAAATATCTCATTAACTTGGCATCATCATAAATGATCTGAAACACCTCAATTAGATCACCCCTTAATCTGTTCTACTCGATGGAATACAAGCCTAGCCTATGCAGCATGTCCTCATTATTTAACCCTTTTAGTCCCAGTATCATTCTGGTGAATCTGCGCTGTTCCTCCTCCAAGGCCAGTGTATCCTTCCTGAGGTGTAGTGCCCAGAACTGAATGCAGTTCTCCAGATGTGGTCTGACCAGAGCTCTGTACATCTGTAACATAACTTCCACCCCTTTGTATTTCAACCCCCTTGAGATGAAGGCCAGCATTTTTAATTATTGTTTGTACCTGTCCACTAGTTTTTAGTGATTTCTGTACATGGACCCCTAAAATTCTCTGCTCCTCCACAATTCTTAGCTTCTCACCATTTAGAAAATACTTTGATCTATCTTTCTTAGGTCCAAAGTGGATGATCTCGCAGTTCCCCATCAATGTCCCTTTGCAACTTTCTGTTCCAATCTACACTATTTACCGTGTCACCTAACTTAGTGTCCTCAGAAAACTTGAACATGCAACTCTCTTATCTTTCATCTGAGGTCTCAGTACAGATTCCTGGGGGACACCACGAGTCACATGCTAATTGTTGTTCACATGGTTACTTTATTGAGAGGAGACAGTTATTGAGTAGGACCCTGATGACAGCACTGAGGATACAATGGACAGGGATCTATTTTATCTGAAGTTGATCCTAACGAGTTGTTCCTGTATCTGGCAGCTGGTAAAGGTTCCTCCTCTTGATTGTGGTCTTCCTTGAGCAGAGCCTTGTCAGCCTGCTTTGCCTGCTGCTTGGGCTCGCCTTCCCTGTCTTCCTCCAGGTCAGTAAAACACAGACATTTTCTGATGGCAAAATTGCAGAGCATGCAGCAGGCCACCCTGACATTAGTAATAGAAGTATAAATGGGTTATTTTTCATTATTTTGCTCTGTTTAAATGGATTTTAATTGACGTAGCATCTACCATCCATAGAAATAAAGTAATCATACAGGAACCATTTGAACCGATGTTTAATACTTTCAACTTCTCCATTCCAATTAGAAATTAAATATTTACATTCCACTTCAGATAGAAGCATTTGAGAGGTAATAAGATATTTAAACATTATTATTGCAGTAAAATCATCACCTCAGTGATTCCTGTTTTACAGAGGGTATTTGCAATTGGATTCCCTCCTGGATTTTTGTTACAATGTGCGAATATGGAACAAAACCATAACCATTTGAGAGGTGCCCATTTGCAATGTCACACTTGAATGGTGCTTGAAATGAATGGACGAAAAGTCTGCTACCAACAGTGGTTTAGATTGGAGCTCCCTCTGCCTGGCAGAAAAATGACAATAGCAATTTACTGCCCCATTCCCACTCTGTTGCCATATTTCCCGAGGCCTTCTGCTGGGTGGCTGAGATGCCCAGTATTACAGTACTGGCCCAGAGCCATGAGCTGCATCGGGACCCTTGTTTAGAACCCACAGCCCGTCGATCAGCTGTCCAATAGTTAAACTCTACCCAGTGAGACAGAGGAGACACAACTTATGAGAATTCTGTGCAAAATTTGAGGATTGAACGCTGAGACTTTGGGAAATACTGCAGCAAATGGTTATAACATCAAAGAAGATAGGTTGTATGTGAGTGGGAGTCCATTGAAATATCACAGAATGAACCAAATGACTATGGCCGGAATTTACCTACCTCGGCGGGTCCAGTGCGGGCGGTGGCCGTGGTGTGTCACAACCCTACTGCTGGCTCTATCCTGTTGCTGAAAATGAACTTACGTTAATAGAGCCTATTAAGGAAGATGGTTGTGGTTGTTGGAGGTCAATCATCCCAGCCCCAGGACATCGCTGCAGGAGTTTCTTGGGTCTGTGTCCTAGGCCCAACCATCTTAAGCTGCTTCATCAATGACCTTCCCTCCATCATAAGGTCAGAAGTGGGGATGTTCGCTGATGATTGCACAGTGTTCAGTTCCATTTGCAACTCCTCAGAAAATGGAGCAGTCCCTGTCCGCATGCAGCAAGACCTTGGCGACATTCAGGCTTGCACGGATAAGTGACAAGTAACATTCGCACCACAAAAGAGCCAGGCAATGACCATCTCCAAGAGGCGAGGGTCTAACTACCTCCGCTTGATATTCAACAACATTACCATCATTGAATCCCCCACCATCAATATCCTGGGGGTCACCATTGACCAGAAACTTAACTGGACCAGCCACATAAATACTGTGGCAACAAGAGCGGATCAGAGGCTGAGTATTCTGCGGCGAGTGTCTCACCTCCTGACTCCCCAAAGCCTTTTCACCATCTACAAGGTACAAGTCAGGAGTGTGATGGAATATTCTTCACTTGCCTGGATGAATGCAGCTCCAACAACATTCAAGAAGCTCGACACCATCCAGGACAAAACAGCCCGCTTAATCGGCAGCCCATCCACCACCTTAAACATTCACTCCCTCCACCACTGGCGCACCGTGGCTGCAGTGTGCACCATCTATAAGATGCACAGCAGCAACTCGCCACGGCTTCTTCGGCCACACCTCCCAAACCCATGACTACCACCTAGAAGGACAAGGGCAGCAGGCGCAAAGGAGCACCATCATCTGCAAGTTCCCCTCCAAGTCACACACCATCCTGATTTGGAAGTATATCGCCATTCCTTCATCGTCGCTGGGTCGAAATCCTGGCACTCCCTCCCTAACAGCATTGTGGGAGTACCTTCACCACAAGGACTGCAGCGATTCAAGAATGTGGCTCACCACCATCTTTTCAAGGGCAATTAGAGATGGGCAATAATTGCTGGCCTTGCCAGCGACGCCCACATCCCGGAACGAATAAAAAAAAAGCCAGCCCAGCACGTTACGTGGCCCAATTAAATGGAGCAGGTCTGGTAACATCATTCATAATGAGTTTAAAGGGACCATGGCCACATCAGATTTGATGTTTAATCTAACATAGTATTGGAGTACTGCAAACACTGAGGCAGAGCGCTGCACCCAGGTTCTCTGATGACTCCCTCCACATGGTTATAGGGAGAGTCAGAGCACGCAGGGAGGTTCCCTTCCCTTCCCATGGGCAGAAGAGACCTCCCCAGGAGACCAAAGCAGCCTGGTTGCAGATGGCAGAGGAGGTCACATGCAGCAATGTGTTTAGGAGGACCTGGGTGCAGTGCCGCTAACGTTTCAATGATCTCATTAGAGCAAAAACATTAGTGCAAAGCCACACTGAACTTCATCCTGCTGTGCCTCTCATCACATCCACATCATTGTGCCTTTCCTATCCTACTCCTATACATCCTTACACCAACATACCTTGCATCTTCACCCATCCCTCTCTCTCTATCTACATTATCACATCCCAAGTCATTAGCCACTCATCACACTCACCCACATCCTAGTGCAAACATACCAACAAGTCCCCTGGACCTGATGGTTTACTTCCTATGGTCTTAAAAGAAGTGGCTGCAGAGATAGTGAATGCATTGGTTGTAATCTAACAAAATTTCCTGGATTCTGGGGAGGTCCCAGCGGATTGGAAAACCGCAAATGTAACGCCCCTATTTAAAAAAGGAGGCAGACAATAAGTAGCAAACTATAGACTAGTTAGTCTAACATCTGTCGTTGGGAAAATGCTGGAGTCCATTATTAAGGAAGCAGTAACGGGACATTTGGAAAAGCATAATTCAATCAAGCAGAGTCAGCATGGTTTCATGAAAGTGAAATCAATTTTGACAAATTTGCTGGAGTTCTTTGAGGATGTAATGAGCAGGGTGGATAAGGGGCAACCAGTGGATGTGGTGTATTTGGATTTCCAGAAGGCATTCGATAAGTTGCCACATAAAAGGTGATTGCACACGATAAAAGTTCACGGAGTTTGGGGTAATATATTAGCATGGATGGAGCATTGGTTAACTAACAGAAAACAGGGAGTTGGGATAAATGGGTCATTTTCCGGTTGGCAAACAGTGACTAGTGGGGTGCCGCAGGGATCGGTGCTGGGTCCTCAACTATTTACAATCTATATTAATGACTTGGATGAAGGGACTGAGTGGAATGTAGCCAATTTTGCTGATGATACAAAAATGGGTGGGAAAGCAAGTTGTGAGGAGGACACAAAAATCTGCAAAGGGATATAGACAGGCAAAAATTTGGCAGATGGAGTATGAAAATGTGAGGTTATCTGCTTTGTCAGAAAAAATAGAAAAGCAAATTATAATTTAAATGGAGAAAATTTCTAAGTGCTGCAGTACAGAGGGACCTGAGGGTCCTTGTGCATGAAACACACAGTATGCAGGTACAGCAACTAATCAGGAAGGCAAATGGAATGTTGGCCTTTATTGCAAGGGGGATAGAGTGTAAAAGCAGAGAAGTCCTGCTACAACTGTACAGGGTATTGGTAAGGCCACACCTAGAGTACTGCGTACAGTTTTGGTCTCTGTATTTAAGGAAGGATATACTTGCATTGGAGGCTGTTCAGAGAAGATTCACTAGGTTGATTCCGGAGATGAGGGGGTTGACTTATGAAGATAGGTTGAGTAGGTTGGGCCTATACTCATTGGCATTCAGAAGAGTGAGAGGTGATCTTATTGAAACATGTAAGATAATGAGGGGCTCAACAAGGTGGATGCAGAGAGGATATTTCCACTCATAGGGGAAACTAAAACTAGGGGACATAGTCTCAGAATAAAGGGGCCGTCCATTTAAAACTAAGATGAGGAGAAATTTCTTCTCTCAGAGGGTTGTAAATCGATGGAAGGTCCGATTTTCAGGACTTTGAATTTGAATGGCACTCAAGAGGGGGTTGGCGGCCCGGCCGAACCCAGGGGCACTGTTTGCTGGCCGATCGGGAAGTCAGCTGACAAAAATTAATAGATGGCGGCTCGGCAGTGGATCCGCACCTTTAAGGTCCACCACATTGCCGGGTGGCACCCAGTGCGGAGAAGGTGCACCGACAGAAAAACCTGTCGGGGGCACCACGCGACGGGGGATCGATGAGTTCAGCTGAATTTATGTCGGTAAGTTTTTTGTTCATTAAAGATAGCGTTTCACTTATCATCATAGGCAGTTCCTTGGAATTGAGGAGGACTTGCTTCCACTCTTAAAATGAGTTCTTAGGTGGCTGAACAGTCCAATATGAGAACCACAGACTCTGTCACAGGTGGGACAGATCGTCATCAAGGGAAGGGGTGGGTGGGACTGGTTTGCCGCACGCTCTTTCCGCTGCCTGTGCTTGTTTTCTGCATGCTCGCGACAATGAGACTCGAGGTGCTCAGCGCCCTCCCGGGTGCACTTCCTCCACTTAGGGCGGTCTTTGGCCATGGACTCCCAGGTGTCAGTGGGGATGTTGCACTTTATCAGGGAGGCTTTGAGGGTGTCCTTGTAACGTTTACTCTGCCCACCTTTGGCTCGTTTGCTGTGAAGGAGTTCCGAATAGAGCGCTTGCTTTTGGAGTCTTGTGTCAGGCATGCAATGTGCCTTGCCCCGCGGAGCTGATAAGTGTGGTCAGTGCTTCAATGCTGGGGATATTGGCCTGGCCGAGGACACTGATGTTGGTGCGTCTGTCCTCCCAGGGGATTTGTTGGATCTTGCGGAGACATCGTTGGTGGTATCTCTCCAGTGACTTGAGGTGTCTGCTGTATATGGTCCATGTCTCTGAGCCATACAGGAGGGCGGGTATTATTACAGCCCCGTAGACCATGAGCTTGGTGGCAGTTTTGAGGGTCTGGTCTTCAAATACTCTTCCTCAGGCGGCCGAAGGCTGCATTGGCGCACTGGAGGTGGTGTTGAATCTCGTCGTCAATGCCTGCTCTTGTTGATAAGAAGCTCCCGAGGTATGGGAAATGGTCCACGTTGTCCAGGGCCGTGCCGTGGATCTTGATGACTGGGGGGACAGTGCTGTGCGGCGAGGACAGACTGATGGAGGACTTTTGTCTTACGGATGTTTAGTGTAAGACTCATGCTTTCATACGCCTCAGTAAATATGTCGACTATGTCCTGGAGTTCAGCCTCTGTATGTGCACAGACGCAGGCGTCATCTGCGTACTATAACTCGACGACAGAGGTTGGGGTTGTCATGGACCTGGCCTAGAGATGGCGAAGATTGAACAGGTTCCCACTGGTTCTGTAGTTTAATTCCACTCCAGCGGGGAGCTTGTTGACTGTGAGGTGGAACATGGCACAAGGAAGATTGAGAAGAGTGTTGGGGTGATGACGCAGCCCTGTTTAATACCGGTCCAGACGCGGATTGAGTCTGTAATAGACCCGTTGGTAAGGATCATGACCTGCATGTCTTCATAGAGCAGGCGGAGGATTGTGACGAACTTTTGGGGGCATCCGAAGCGGAAGAGGACGCTCCATAGACCCTCACGGTTGACGGTGTCAAAGGCCTTTGTAAGGTCAAAGAAGGCCATGTATAAGGGCTGGCGCTGTTCCGTTCATTTTTCTTGCAGCTGTCGCGCTGCAAGAATCATGGCCGTTGTGCCCCGTAGGGGACGAAATCCGCATTGTGACTTCGGGAGGAGCTCCTCAGCCACAGGGAGAAGATGGTTGAGGAGGACCGTAGCGACGACTTTCCCAGTGGCTGACAACAGGGAGATTTCTCTATAGTTGCCGCAGTCGGACTTGTCCCCTTTTTTAAAGATGATCACAATCACTGCATCTCTGAGATCTTCCGGCATACTCTCCTCCCTCCAGATGAGAGAGATGAGGTCATGTATTCGCGCCAACAGTGCCTCTCCGCCATACTTCATTGCCTCAGAGGAGATTCCATCCACTCCCGTAGCCTTGTTGTTTTTAAGCTGTCTTATGGCTTTTTCTACCTCGTGTAGTGTTGGTGTTTCGCTGAGGTGGTGGCGGGTGGCATGCTGTGGGATGGAGTTGCGAACACTCAAGTCAAAGGCAGAGTCTCAATTGAGGAGATCTTCAAAGTGCTACTTCCAGCGGGCCCTGACTGCCTCGGTGTCCTTGATGAGTGTTTCCCCGTTCTTGGCCAGCAGCGGGGTGAGGCCTTGGGTGTTTGGACCATAGTGGCCTTGACTGCGATGAAGAATCTTCACACATCATGGCTGTCGGCCAGCTGCTGTATCTCCTGTGCTTTCTCCATCCACTACCTGTGCTTTAGGTCCCGGGTTTTTTGTTGGACCTCAGTCTTGAACCGTCTGTAATGCTGCTTTACTGCTCCCGTGTTGGGTTGTTGTTTAAGGTTCAGAAATGCCCTGCGCTTGCGATCGATTTGCTCTTGGATTTCCTGATCATTCTCATCGAACGAGTCCTGGTGTTTCCTGGCTGAGTGATCGAGCATCTCTTCGCAGGCACTGGTTATGGAGGCCTGGAGGGCAGACCGAGCGCTGTGGGCATTTTGCATCTCAGGATCATCAAGGCATGACAGGTTAGCTGTGAGACGCTGACTGTATACGGCTCTCTTAGCTGGGTCTTTAAGTGCCCCGGCATTAACTTTTTTGCGGCACTGCTTCTGCTGCCCCCTCCGCTTTGGGGCTATGTTGATGTCAATGATGGATCAGATTAGATAGTGGATCTTCCAGCAGTCGTCAGCGATTCCTGGCTCGGACGATGACATAGTCGAGCAGGTGCCAGTGTTTGGAGCGAGGATATTGCCACGATGCCTTGTATTTGCCCCTCTGGCGGAACAAGATGTTGGTGATGAGAAGTTCATGTTCTAGACATTTTGTCAGGATTAGGGTACCGCTGGAGTTGGATTTCCCTACCTCCTCTCTGCCAATCACACCTCCCTGAGGGCTGCCCTTGCCGACCCTGGCGTTGAAGTCACCGAGGAGGATCAGTTTGTCGTCCTGGAGTTCAGCCAAAATTACCGGGCGGGGATACACAGTCTCCTTTACCCAGACTATACAGTCTCCCCTCATAGATAATTCCTGTCATGTTGAGGTTTCTGTGTGAGAATCGGTTAAAGGGGACTGCACTGGCGGGATCGATGTGGGACTCTGTGTTTACAGGATGCAGTGACCGGGGATTTATCCTCGGTGACTTCAACGCCAGGGTCGGCAAGGGCAGCCCTCAGGGAGGTGTGATTGGCAGAGAGGAGGTAGGGAAATCAGACTGATCAGGGAATGGAACCCTGCATCAATGGCAATATGAAGCAGCCATTATTTGCAGGTAGCACTACAGTTACAAGCAGTCAAAACTCAGGTGCAGTACAGTACAATGCAACGAAAAGCTTTCTTTACTCTCAGGCACAACCTTAGATAAGCATCCCTCCAATATGCCATGTTTCATTTTTTTACACCAGTGGTGTAGCAAGGTGGATGTTCAAATTCCTGAAAATTCTGTGATTTGTTTTTTAACGGAACACTCCTTTCGAAAGAATATTCCGAAGATCAATTGATAGAATGGATGTTCTCTCAGAGCTAGCCAATTTTGTCATTCCGCCAGTGAAAACCGATTAGTTGGGCTCTAAGTGATAACTGGGATATTGCAGTGAATAGCAGCGAAGTTATCGATAGACTAGTGACACATAATCAGTGCTTGGACTTCATGCTTTAAAGTTTTTGTCCGACAAGATACTTTTTTCTTGTCATTTGCTTTATTTGAATTGTTAGATTAATGAAAGTAATAATGTTTCTATTTGAATTTCATTCTAAAATTCCTATTTGAAAAATAGACCTTTTGAACACCCTTAACCCTCGAAGAATAATCGTACCTATGACACTGTCTTACAGCAGCTATCTGTGTGGTTTCTGAATGTAATTGCCAACTTTTACCAAATTAGACTCCCCAAGGTCATTTAATGCTGGACATTTAGGAGAATCTAATCCCATCAATCTCATAGAAACATAGAAATATAGAAAATAGGTGCAGGAGTAGGCCAGTCGGCCCTTCGAGCCTGCACCACCATTCAATAAGATCATGGCTGATCATTCACCTTAGTACCCCTTTCCTGCTTTCTCTCTATACCCCTTGATCCCTTTAGCCGTCAGGGCCATATCTAACTCCCTCTTGAATATATCTAACGAACTGGCATCAACAACTCTCTGCGGTCGAGAATTCCAGAGGTTAACAACTCTCTGAGTGAAGAAGTTTCTCTTCATCTCAGTCCTAAATGGCTTACCCCTTATCCTTAGACTGTGTCCCCTAGTTCTGGACTTCCCCAACATTGAGAACATTCTTCCTGCATCTAACCTGTCCAATCCCATGAGAATTTTATACGTTTCTATGAGATCCCCTCTCATTCTTCTAAACTCCAGTGAATACAGGCCCAGTCGATCCAGTCTCTCCTCATATGTCAGTCCTGCCATCCCCAGAATCAGTCTGGTGAACCTTCGCTGCACTCCCTCAATAGAAGAACGTCCTTCCTCAGATTAGGAGACCAAAACTGAACACAGTATTCCAGATGAGGCCTCACCAAGGCCCTGTACAACTGCATTAAGATCTGCTCCTATACTCAAATCCCCTCGCTATGAAGGCCAACATATCATTTGCCTTCTTCACCGCCTGCTGTACCTGCATGCCAACTTTCAATGACTGATGTACCATGACACCCAGGTCTCGTTGCACCTCCACTTTTCCTAATCTGCCGCCATTCAGATAATATTCTGCCTTCATGTTTTTGCCACCAAAGTGGATAACCTCACATTTATCCACATTATACTGCATTTGCCACATGGTGGAGATGAACCCATGTTACAGGAGGGATCATGTACTAACAGATTGCATCATCCCGTCTCCAAGGAAGTCCTTTATACAGCAGGGTCCCTGATGTTTCCCCAATACAAAGAACCAAAAAACTCATACTTTATTTCCAGCTAAGAGGTTGATGACAGCAGCACATTGTGCTAAATAAAATAAAGCACATGCAAGCTCCTCCTTCTTTAATAAAAAAAAGAAATGTTTTCCCAATTACTGTTTGTGCAGTCTAGCACAGAGCAAAGTATACATAAAAGTATAAAAGTATTAAACTTCATTTTTTGAAAATGTTGTCTGGGAATGAAATCTTCCTATTTCCCCAGTTCTTCTGATCTTTAGGAACTAGTAGCCACCTACGCTAATGTAGTTACTCTGAACTGACGGCAACGCATGTGCACAACATTCCTTCAGAATATCCCAGAATATCCACTTTTCCTGTGAGGAAGTACCCAACTTGCACTCAGCATCTTTCCATGATAGTGCAGCTGAAATCAGGAACTCTGTGGCATAAGGGATTAACCCTGCCTTTCCACATCCCTCCTCCTACTGTCATCATACTGTTTAAAAAAAAATGATAGCGACAGCTTTTGCCCCAGATGAAAACATATCAGGGCCTCATTAAAACAAAAAATATATAGCCTCATAATCCAGCGTAAGCTTTTTTTAAGCTCAAGACAGAGAAATAATTTCAATTCACATCCCCATTTTTTAATCATATCTTAGAGAGACATGTTGCTAAAAGCTTTTTTTTGGTTCCTTAATTATTTTATTCACTGCAAAGAATATTACAGAGCCAGTTCATCATTTCTTAAAAATAGCCTCAACAGACAATCGTATTAATGTAGCATGTAGCATGTTGTAGCCTTTACTAATCTATCCTGGTGGTCTGCCTGAATTGTGTTGTTTTCCAACATTAAGCAAATTCCCATTTACCTTGACACTTTTCCAGCAAATGGCTATGTTCCAATTATATTTTAATCTTTTACTTATCTCTTCCCTCTTCTTGTTATATTTTCTCCAGTCATTTAGTCCTTTCATGCCTCATTGCTATCTCAGTCCTTATCTGTGTGTGTCAGACAGTCCATAATGTAACAGGGAAAGAATTGGCTTGTCAGTGGCTAGCCTGATGACTCAATTGGTAAATGTGCCATGTGGTGTGGTACTGAACCATATAGACTAGAGCAGCAGTGGAGACACTACAATGTTGTTTTTTTTTTTGAACTTTTGTGTCCCAATTTTTGGGTGCAAACAGACGGGATGGGGGGAGGAGATCAAAGGGGGAGAGAGGAGCTCAGAGGGGCAGGCAAAGGACAGAAACTTAGGGGGAGAAGGTCAGAAACTCGGGGATGGACGAGAGGGTTAGGAACTTGGGGGTGAGGGGGTGGGTGGTGAGGAAAAAGGTCAGGAGCTCGGGGCGGTGTGGGGGGGGTGGGGGTTAGGTCAGGAACTCAGGGAGAGAAGGTTAGGAACTCAGGGAGAGAAGGTTAGGAACTTGATTGGGGGGAGCACGGTGAGAACAGTGGGGAGGGGGGACAAACGTGATGCAGGCTTAAAGGAGGGGGGTGGGGGTGACAAGAGGAAGAACATGATCCAGATGGGAAGCTAGATCACGATCACCCACCCTCTGTTAGGCCTGGATCAGGTTCTTCCACCCCTACATCTGCACCATGTTCTCACTCTCCTCCCCACCGACAGCCCCCAACTCCCATCCGCCGCCCCGCCAGACCACAGCTCAAGACCACTCTCTCAAAGGCAATTAGGGATGGACAATAAATAAATTAATTTAAAAAAAATGAGTGTATTCTGTGTTGGTCCTACAAAATGCATAACATTATATTTATGTGTTATTTACTGAATTCGACTATTCCAATGTTGCTCATGGTCCACCCACAACATTTCAGCTGTCTGGAGGTTCCGCGTAGGGCGCTTACCCGCTTCTGAATGGGAGATGTTGTGCATGCGCAAAATTTTGAATAGGCTGCGCATCCCATTAAAGAGACCGCGCACCCAAAAATAAATTAGGGAGAATATTGTCCACCTACATCTTGATGTAAAAATTCTCATCCTCACGTTAAAATCCCTCCATGGCCTCACTCCTTATCTGAACGCAGATGTGAGCATTGTGAATGCTCCTAACCTGGAAGGGTGAGCGCTGTCTGTTCTCTGAAAGCAGTAGTGTTTGCACTGTGAGCTCTGCAGCTTGGCTGTCATAATGAATGGATCAAATTACACATTGCAAAGATCTTGATTACTCCAGCAGGCAGGATCAATTTACACATTTGTTCTCCAAGGGGACCAATCAGAAATTTGGTGTTGCAAATAGACACAACTGGATAAATATTGGTTAGGATACTGGGGATAACTCTGCTGCTCTTCTTCGAAATAATGCCATAGGATCTTTTACATCCTCCTGAGAGGGCAGTCGGGGCTTCGGTTTAGTATCCCATCTGAAAGACAGCGCCTCTGACTCTGGAGTGTCAGCCTAGATTTTTGTGCTCAAGTCTCTGGGGTGGGACTTGAACCCACATCCTTCTGACTAAGAGGTGAGAGTGCTAACCACTGAGCCACGTGTACACGGCTCACTAGAAGCTTTCTGAATTTTTGTTGCGCCTGCCATATTATAGCCCTCCCCCACCCATAATTGTCTCCCTCTTTCACACTTGAATTACGCAAAATTCTCTCCCCTACAGTGATGTTATCCCTAGGCCCATCTGAATTTGCACCTGGAGTTGTGAATAGTTATGCAAATGAGCTTCAGACTGGAGAGTTGAGTTCTATTCGCACTGGAGGAGGGTGAATTTCCGTGGGACCTCTCCTGCTCTGTCGCTGTACCATAATTAGAGTTAATGGATCCAAAATTCCATGGGTCAATTAGATTAGTTTTACATCCATGCAATAAATGGCAGGTTCAGCCAATTTAAAGTGAAAATTAGAGTGTAGCCTTTAAAAAGTCATGTCTGATTGAAGAATGCCATGGCAGGCTGGGGGTATAGTAGGCAAGTAGGGAAATGCTTGGCTTGGTGAGTTACCTGTTAGGTGGCTGTACTGGATTTTTGAGCCATTTTTAAAGAATATCTTTGACTGGAGGATCTGGCAAAGGTAGCCAAAGGGGATAGAAGAGCATTGCACAGACACAGAAAAGAACACTACATTTAAATGAGACCAGCTTGAAAGGAGGGAGCTAAACTGCTGGATTCCAAAGGGAGAAAGCTACAAAAATTTGTCTCTGCCATGTGTTGACAAGTGATGTGCCGCCCCTCACCCCAATCTGCAGACCAGTGTTCCTGGAGGCTCCCTGACTTAACCTGACGAGGGTAGGCAAAGTAACACATTGGGCATTGTCCTTTTTCTTCCTTGGGAGTACCATAGACAGCATAGACTCTAAAGTTAATAACTACACAAGTAATCTTTTGTATTACACTCGGATTAAATGAGCACCAGCTTGGGATCTTACAATATCTTACAATATCTTACAATATCTGTTGCTGTCTCCCTTCACAACAACTACATCCATGCAGAACTTTAAACACTTTTCTTCATTTTAACAGGGTGATACAGACGGAGCTATTACATCAGGTGTCCAATGCCACCTGAATGACAGTTCTCAATTGCAAGGCTTCACCTAATTTACTCAATTTTGTTACAGAATGCCCGTAGAAGCACGACATCCTATGGAGAATTCCTGACATCAGGGAGCTCAATCCCTGTAAAGAGGAGGCCACAAAGCTGCACGGTAATCACTCTGCCCTCGCTGTGAGAGAGAGAAAGATTGCTGGGACAGTGCAGATGGCAGGTTATTGGGTGCACAGCTGCACAGTCAGTATGGCGACCCTGTGAAGCCGCAGACAGCCACAAGTTTCTACACCCATCCCTCTCTGTGTCCTAAATCCCTGGATGGGGGTTATGCTCATCTATTCTTGGCTCACTCACTCCTCTTCTGCAGTGCGTTTCACAGCAACAGGGGAGAAAGGACAGCAATTTAGAAAGAGCAGGAAAATAATGTTGATGGAGGAACAGGATGAACAGGAGTAGAAGAAAAGGAAAATCAAGCATGTTGACTACGAGGACGATGATAAGAACATAAGAACATAAGAAATAGGAGCAGGAGTACGCCATACAGCCCCTTAAGCCTGCTCCACCATTCAATAAGATCATGGCAGATCTGATCATGGACTCAGCTCCACTTCCCTGCCCGCTCCCCATAAGAACATAAGAACATAAGAATTAGGAACAGGAGTAGGCCATCTAGCCCCTTGAGCCTGTTCCACCATTCAACAAGATCATGGCTGATCTGGCCATGGACTCAGCTCCACTTACCCGCCCGCTCCCCGTAACCCTTAATTCCCCTATTGGTTAAAAATCTATCTATCTGTGACTTGAATACATTCAATGAGCTAGCCTCAACTGCTTCCTTGGGCAGAGAATTCCACAGATTCACAACCCTCTGGGAGAAGAAATTCCTTCTCAACTCGCTTTTAAATTGGCTCCCCCGTATTTTGAGGCTGTGCCCCCTAGTTCTAGTCCCCCCGATCAGTGGAAACAACCTCTCTGCCTCTATCTTGTCTATCCCTTTCATTATTTTAAATGTTTCTATAAGATCACCCCTCATCCTTCTGAATTCCAACGAGTAAAGACCTAGTCTACTCAATCTATCAATCCCTCATCTCCGGAATCAGCCTAGTGAATCGTCTCTGTACCCCCTCCAAAGCTAGTATATCCTTCCTTAAGAAAGGTGACCAAAACTGCACGCAGTACTCCAGGTGCGGCCTCACCAATACCCTATACAGTTGCAGCAGGACCTCCCTGCTTTTGTACTCCATCCCTCTCGCAATGAAGGCCAACATTCCATTCGCCTTTCTGATTACCTGCTGCACCTGCAAACTAACTTTTTGGGATTCATGCACAAGGATCCCCAGGTCCCTCTGCACCGCAGCATGTTGTAATTTCTCCCCATTCAAATAATATTCCCTTTTACTGTTTTTTTTTTCCAAGGTGGATGACCTCACACTTTCCGACATTGTATTCCATCTGCCAAACCTTAGCCCATTCGCTTAACCTATCTAAATCTCTTTGCAGCCTCTCTGTGTCCTCTGCACAATACGCTTTCCCACTAATCTTTGTGTCATCTGCAAATTTTGTTACACTACACTCTGTCCCCTCTTCCAGGTCATCTATGTATATTGTAAACAGTTGTGGTCCCAGCACCGATCCCTGTGGCACACCACTAACCACCGATTTCAAATCCGAAAAGGACCCATTTATCCCGACTCTCTGCTTTCTGTTAGCCAGCCAATTCTCTATCCATGCTAATACATTTCCTCTGACTCCGCGTACCTTTATCTTCTGCAGTAACCTTTAATGTGGCACCTTATCGAATGCCTTTTGGAAATCTAAATACACCACATCCATCGGTACATCTCTATCCACCATGCTCGTTATATCCTCAAAGAATTCCAGTAAATTAGTTAAACATGATTTCCCCTTCATGAATCCATGTTGCGTCTGCTTGATTGCACTATTCCTATCTAGATGTCCCGCTATTTCTTCCTTAATGATAGCTTCAAGCATTTTCCCCACTACAGATGTTAAACTAACCGGCCTATAGTTACCTACCTTTAGTCAGCCCCCTTTTTTAAACAGAGATGTTACATTAGCTGCTTTCCAATCCGCTGGTACATCCCCAGAGTCTAGAGAATTTTGGTAGATTATAACGAATGCATCTGCTATAACTTCCGCCATCTCTTTTAATACCCTGGGATGCATTTCATCAGGACCAGGGGACTTGTCTACCTTGAGTCCCATTAGCCTGTCCAGCACTACCCGCCTAGTGATAGTGATTGTCTCAAGGTCCTCCCTTCCCACATTCCCATGACCAGCAATTTTCGGCATGGTTTGACTGAAGCAAAATAATTGTTTAAGGTCTCAGCCATTTCCACATTTCCCATTATTAAATCCCCCTTCTCATCTTCTAAGGGACCAACATTTACATTTACAAGATTCCATTTGCCTTCCTGATCACTTGCTGTGTACCCACATACTAACTATTTGTGTTTCATGCACAAGTGCCCCCAGGTCCCGCTGTATTGCAGCAATTTGCAATCTTTCTCCATTTAAATAATAACTTGCTCTTGATGATAATGACGAGGAGATTGAAGATGATTAGAGAGAAGATGTGGCAGTCAAGCCCACCTATGAGTATATAGACCAAGGTCCTGCTCCATATTCTCTACCACAGCCACCTCCAGCTCATTTCAACCCCTGCATCACTTGCTTTTTAACTCCATGGCCCACCTTGGATACTTTTAGCAAGGCGAGGGGGAAGGAGGTAACATGAGTGAGGATGTGGCATCAGATATTTACAAATCCTGCAGGAGCCAATGGACTGGAGACTGGCTGAAGATTTACCACCTTCCCAGTGAAGGTGCTCATGGCTTCAAAATCTTAGGACACATTGCCTGGGCTCTCATCTGAAAAGAACAATTTTTGAGAAATATCACACCTATGTGCAGGTTCCGTGATCAGTCTCTGAAGATGTGCAGCAACTGACACCTGTAATTGTGGGCTCTACATCCATCATTTATGAAAACATTCGGAAAGTTTTATCTTTGTTACATGAATCATTAGATGTGTGGCAACTGCAAAGGGAACTGCAGCAGCTCCCCACTTCAAAAGTGACCGGGGACCATTCAATGCCACCTCCCCCACTGAAGCACAGACTACATGTCTGGTGATAGTAGGGAACAGATTAGACAGTACCCTGCACACCAGTTTCCATAGCCTGGGGGCTGGGATGTAGGCTACTGACTTTTGGGCTTTTCAAAATATGATAATTGCCATTAGACCAGCCATTCTGCTAATCCCGTGCCCAGTGGCGTCTGGAAGCAACCTGCATGAATCAGAGAATCATAGAAATTTACGGCACAGGAGGAGGCTATTTGCCATTGTGTCTGCCAGCTGAAAAAGAGCTATCCAGCCTAATCCCACTTTCCAGCTCTTAGTCCATAGCCTTGTAGGTTACAGCACTTCAAGTGTATATCCAAGTATTTTTAAATGTGGTGAGCATTTCTGCCTTTGCAGGCTATGAGTCCCAGACCCCCAATAAAAGAACAAAAACATTATCTTCAATTCCCCTCTACGTCTTCTACCAATTACTTTAAATCTATGCCCCATGGTTGTTGACCTCTCTGCAAAGGGAAATGGATCCTTTCTGTCCACTCTATCTAGGCCCTCATAATTTTATACACCTCAATCAAGTCTTCTCTCAGCCTCCTCTGTTCCAAAGGAAACAATCCCAGCCTATCCAATCTTTCCTCATAGCTAAAATTCTCCAGTCCAGGCAACATCCTCGTACATCTCCTTTGTACCCTTTTTGGTGCAATCACATCTTTACTGTAATGTAGTGACCAGAATTCTACGCAGTACTCCAGCTGTGTCATAACTAGTGTTTTATACAGTTCAAGCATAACCTTCCTGCTTTTATATTCTATGCCTCAGCTAATAAAGGAAAGTATCCCGCATTCCTTCTTAACCACCTCATCTACCTGGCTTCCTACCTTCAGGGATCTGTGGACATGTCCTCTAAAGTCCCTCTCTTCCTCTACACTTCTCAGTATCCTACCATTTATTCTTTATTCCCTTGTCTTGTTATCCCTCCCCACATGCATTACCTCACACTTTTTCAGATTGAATTCCATTTGTTACTTTTCTGTCCACCTGACCAGTCCATTTATATCTTCCTGCAGTCTACAGCTTTCTTGTTTTCTATAAACCACAGGGCCAATTTTTGTATCATCTGCTAACTTCTTAATCATGACACCTACAGTGAAGTCTAAATCATTGATACATACCACAAAAAGCAAGAGACCACGTTCTGGGCCCTGCGGAATCCCACTGGAAACAGCATTCCAATCACAAAAACACCAGTCCACCATTACCCTTTGCTTCCTGCCACTTAGCCAATTTTGGATCCAACTTGCCACTTTCCCTTTATCCCATGGGCTTTTTACTTTTCTGACCAGTCTGCCATGTGGTACCTTGTCAAAAGCCTTGCTAAAATCTATGTCGACTACATCAAATGCACTATTCTTATTGACCCTCCTTGTTACCTCCTCAAAAAATTCAAGTAAGTCAGAAAACGCTTTCCTTTAACAAATTCATGCTGACTGTCCTTGATTAATCTGTGCCTTTCTAAATGACGATTAATACAGTCTCTCAGAATTTTTTCCAATAATTTACCCACCACCAAACTTAGGCTAACTCACCTGTAATTACTCGGTCTATCCCTTTCTCCCAGAGATGTATGTAGTAATGACTTCCCCCCAGGAGCAAACTGCCACCTCAGTTTCATGAGCCTTTTGAACCACAGGAGTCGTCAATCACCTCTCATTATACTACTTCTCAGATTACACATAGGGGAAGCACTTGAATAGGAGAAAGAAAGACATATTTAGCCACGCAGGGAAAGTACGGTGTAAGCAGCAGGTTGGTTTCTGTTCATTTTGGAGTTGGTTGTAGTAAAGGCCAATGCTCGCTTATGTCATGCTTTGTTATTCATGGAAATTATAGTCATATAATGAAGGTGGGCTTATATTGCACTGGGTCCATGCAGCAAAGCAGGTCTCCAGTCGTCTTGGATACCCCTTGCCACTGGACCAAGACCTAGCTCTGTCAAGCCCGTGTGGTGGCTGGTGTGCAACGGCCACCACACGTTAAAAAATCCACGCACAGGCATCTTCCTCCCTTCAGGATGTAGCTCTGAACCTGAAATATTAGGTCCTTCATTGAAACACATGTGAACTCATCCTTTTTTGGCGTGGAAGCAAGTCATCCTTGTTTCGAGGGACGGCCTATGATGATGATGGTTTATATTGTGCTGATTTGTTCCGTTCATTAAGCCAAAGAGGTCTGATGTAATGAAATGTTCTAGCAAGGATACTGGATTAAAGGTTTTGCCTTTTATTTGAAGGTGGTGTTGAAGAGATTATGGCAATGGTAGCAACAGCAGACTTTGTTAAACAGATGAGAGTATTCCATTGATCAATCAGTTGTACTCTGATGCCACTTGCAGCAGTCACTGAGAAGTGCTTGGAGTGACAGTCAATCTGATATTCTCTTACATATAGTTCTCCCAGGAATGTATTTCAAGCCTTTTTTTATTGCAAAGTTTTGCATGGCACAGTAAATTCAGGGACAAATTTATCAGATAACATCATATCAATTGGGTAACTGTTTATGTTCCCATTGTGGAACAGGTCAGCAGAATAAAGACTGTTCTGAAGTCTAAAACAATAACTTTATTTATGCTGATGGGATCCTGGTGTTTTTAGTTCATATCATTAAAGAGTAGAATAATTATACATATAGCACAGGTATAATTTTACACAATGGCCTCCTACCTCACTGATAATTGGAGGCCTTACTAGAGCTGGGCCACTCAGTTCTCTCCTTTTACACTTTTACATAGATATATGTATATCTATACAGGAGTTAATTTGCTCTAAGGTAGCTATGATGCTTCAAATGAGAATTCATTTATTTCAATCACATTTGTGTGAACAGACATATTTAGTCGTAGTGCATTCTTTGCTCATAAATGTGTTACAACTAATGCACAAATGAACAATTATTGAGAATATCAGACAATAAATTTTGTTGCATCATCCATTATGTGCACTGATCAGCATACAAGTAATATTATAATTCACAGTGTGTAGAGCAAGTTGTGGCATGCAAAAAAGCAGAATGGTGATGGAGGAATTCATTCACAGAAAGCTAGCCTGCACTGATGAAGCCCTTTAGATTATTGTGGATGGAGTGATGGAATGGGGAAATGCCCTCGATGGGTCAGCAGGGTAACTTGCTACCAAACAGAAATGGAAGGCGATCATATGGGAGGTCAATGCAATTTTTTCCTCCTGGCATGCTGAACAAACATGACAAGAAAATGTCTGAATTGAAGCGAACTGCCAAGGTTTGCAATGTGGATTACTGTTACTGTGTTATAAATGGGCATTGCTGTCAATTACTTTCCATTGTTATACATGAGTCCGAGTGCCAAATATTTAACCTGGTAAAAATAGTTTTCAAAGGAGGTTGCATGTGACAGTCACGTGAATGTTATTAACCTGGTTTCAGCCAATATCTTGGCGTAAATGATGCACAAAGAAATGGTAATGAAGATTTTTTTACACTATTACAACAGACTGGAAAAGGCAGATTTCCTTTCTAACTTTAAAGAAAGATTGTTCACTAACAACAACTTGCATTTATATACCACCTTTGATGTTCTATAATGGTGATCCTGTTGCAGCACTGCTGGGATACTACAGCCGTGTCACTGGTGGACTTACCCAGTTTTCATGGGATGGGTAGCTGCAGTGTTTCTCTCAAACTAGTTTAAAACCATGCCCCGTGCTCTTTACAATGGAGTTTCTCCAGGATTCTCCCTGTATTTGAGATAATTGAATCAGCCTAGCAGAGAGAAAGACCACACCTAGGGGTCTAAACCTGCCATTTAAAAAAAATAATTCTGATAAAGCTGTTGACCTGGATTTTGCGGTGGTAATCATGGTGAAACTGTCAGCCTCCCGGCCATTACTTCTCTGAAAGTGACAGCAAATTCTGGAATCAGCGCATACACAGGTAAACATGGATGTCCAGAAGTTGCTGTCAATCATTCCCTTCTCCTCCACAGGTTGTGCTGTGAAATTCCCCAGAGCCAGCAATCAATTCAAGTCACAATTCCTGATAAAAACTTCCACTATTGCGCTATTGCCCTATTGCCCAGTTGAAAGAGGTGTAAAGGGATTTTTAATGGCGTATTGACTGCTGAACAACCGTTCTAGCCCTGAAAAACAAATTTTATATTTGTGAAATGTCAAATTTTTATCCATTAATATGGTAAGAATTACATGACTTTTAATATAATTTTTTTTTCAAGACTTTTATGATATTTCAGCTTTTACCTTAATCCAAGTTTATGTCCCAATCTTTATTTTGCTCTCTCTAAAATTTATAAAAAGTTAATTATAATCTGTGCATTTTACTTCCTGGTTTACTTTCTGTGAAAATTCTTCAATGTGATTGGCTGCTCAGCCTGCTTGATGACATCACTGTTACTGCCCGCTGGAGATTTGCTTGATTTGGCCCAGATTCAAACTAGCGCTGAAATTCATGCCACAGAGATCGCTAAATCTTTGTGGGCAACTTTCTTCGAGTTCAGTGGCGAGTGCCATCGCTTTGACACAGACCGCAAATTCCGGGCCATTATTTTCTTCTTTAAATAGCATGTATACCGACTAGAATTACCCTCCCCTTTACTTAGAAATTTCTGTTCCAACATAGGAATTTAGATTTATAGGGCCAGAAATTACTGTCAAAATAACAGTGACGCTTGAGCCACACACCGTTATTCATATGCAAATCGCACAGCAACTTCACGCAAGAGTAGATGCATGGTTAAATACAAAAATCAGAAAGTTGCTGTCTGTGATATGCCACTCCACCATTAGCTTCTTAAAAAAAGCATCTCTGCCTGACTCACCATTCAGATGCATTGAACGGCGTGAAGTTGTAGATGCAAACTAAACTCACCACAGAAAGCTAGGGCTTGTCCATTTCAGTCTAAGCATCTTTTTTTTTAACAGCTTAAGTCTTAATTACTGCCAAACCACATCTCTGGCACTGAAAATCAACTTTACAAGTGTGACATTTCATTCATTCAGCATTTAATTGTTGTTGGAGATATAAAAAATATTTTTTAATTCAATTTATTTTTTTACTTTTTCTTTCTCTTTTTTCTCTCATTTAATACAATCTTTCTTTCCCTCTCTTTATTTTGCTTTCTGTACATGATTTGACATTAAATTTATTATTCTAACATAAACTTCCTGGTTCAGACTCTGTGCTGTTCAATTCTCAATACTTCAATCTGATTGGTTAAGGAGATATATCATCATCGTAGGCAGTCCCTTGGAATCGAGGAAGACTTGCTTCTACTCTAAAAATGAGTCTTTAGGTGGCTGAACAGTCCAATACGAGAGCCACAGTCCCTGTCACAGGTGGGACAGATAGTCGTTGAGGGTAAGAGAGGGTGGGTCAGATTTGCCGCACGCTCTTTCTGCTGTCTGCGCTTGATTTCTGCACGCTCTTGGCAATGAGACTCGAGGTGATCAGCGCCCTCCCAGATGCACTTCCTCCACTTCGGGCGATCTTTGGCCACGGACTCCCAGGTGTCGGAGGGGATGTTGCACTTTATCAGGGAGGCTTTGAGGGAGTCCTTGTAACGTTTCCTCTGGCCACCTTTGGTTTGTTTGCCGTGAAGGAGTTCCGAGTAGAGCGCTTGCTTTGGGAGTCTCGTGTCTGATATATAGGATATATATATAGGATATATATATAAGGAGATATATAGTTGCTTGCCAGATGCCCTATAGAGGGTGCTGCTCCATTTTGATCTCCCAGTTACAGAAACTTGCCGTGCAAAGTCTCATGGAAATTAAGTGGACAAGGGCAAGTCTAATTAACGACCCATAATCTTCATATGTTAAGAATAATGAAAATATATAGAAAGGCTTCTATTATTGAAAAATCTGTTTATATTCATTTGTTTCAGTTATTCATTTGTCATATTTACTTTGCAAGTAAACAAAGTAATGCTTCCGCCTCCAGACAGCCTGAATGGATCTCATTAGCCATGTCTTCAGCTACCTACGTCCCATGTTCTGCAACTCTATCCCTAAACCCTTCTGCCTCTCCATCTTCCTCGCCTCCTTTAAGACAATGATGCGCATGCAACTATTTTTCTACTGTTCTCGCTGCTACAGAATCCACTTCACAATATGAAAAGCATAATTTTTACCGTACTTGGAACATGAGACGGCATTGCAAAACTACTTCCTCAAGTCTCAACTGCACTACTCCAACGCCCTGTGTTGAGCAATCCAATTGGGAGATTTCGCTGCAACTCTGGGAGTTGTAAGCTGGCACAGGTTATGCAGGAACCCACCAGAGGACTTCCCTTGCAAGTCTAGGTGAGTTTTAGAATTTGGCATGTGAGGAATCAAGAGCACAAAGTTCTCTGTGCCATAGTATAAACAAAATCAACAATACTTCAAGCCAGCCTAGTAAACCTCTCTTTCCTATTTTAATATTGCTTCTGTCCCATATTATAATAAATTAAACAAAATTTTATTTGGCCTTTCTTTAAAAGGTTATTTTGTATGTCCTGGTGGCATAGTTGGAAAATGCACTGTGTGGTACGGTTCTAAGTGCTCAAACCATAAGGTTGAGGTTTGATGCGTGGTCTATTTTGAGTTGGCTAATCTGAGCCAAGATAATAGTGGGAACGCTATAGCTGGCTTCACAATCGCCTAGACTAGCGATTGGAAAACACATTAAGTTAGGGTTCATATTATTGTTTGATGTACTGTGTCTTGAAAAGCACATGTATTTACAGTGGGGGCAGGGGGATTGAACTTGGTTTTCCGACAATTGAATAGTCTGCCTTCACTTAATGCCTAGCCTCACGTGTGAAGAATGGCCATTAGACAAGATATCAGAGGACAGTCAGTACCTTTGGAAGGGTACTACAGTATGGGTTAGGGTAAAGGTTCTCAAATTGGGGAGAGCAACAACGTTATCGGGGTTGGGGGTAGGGGGGTGCGAGCAGGTGGAGCTGACCTAAACCACCAGGTACAAAAGCGACCGATGCAGCTTGGCATGCCAGAGGAGGAACTTTATGGGCTGATCTCAGTGCAGAATATTTGAATCTCCATCAATTTGTAGAAGCAGCTCTGATAGGTCTGATATCTGCTACATCGGTTGTGTTTTTACTTGTTAGTTCATGCAGCTGCAGCCACCTACCAGGTAAGCAGTGCCTTTTCACAATATTATAATAGTATACTACCAGTCCAGATAGAGCCTTGTCTGAATTGATACACGCACCAATCTGACATTTCAAATTGAGGTGTTCTGAACACCCTAAGAAACTACCAAAAATTATTGGTTTAAGGTGACTTGAAAGGTAGAAAGAGAAGGCACCCATGGGACATGAATCTCCAAAGGGGGGCACAATAAAAAAAGTTTCAGAACCTCTGAGTTAGGGCACTAAGTTTTCCACCTGCTCTGGCCAATCTCTTTAATGGATCCTGCTCAAGTATGTGACCTGTCTTGTACCCACCTCCTCCTGCCAACCTAAAGTGCACCCACTCATATGTGAATGCACGGGCCATCTGTTAGGGCCCAGATGTTCGGCATTCATCAATCGGTGGAAGGGACCAAAGCAATCGTTATTGCTGGCGGAGCCTGCACAAGCACTCACAGAGCACTGCCTCTTTTCAAAAAATTCTGGCCATTTTTTCTGGCAGTACGTATGCTGCCTGCACCACGGTGCAATGACAGGTCCCTGAAGACCGCCATGTCACGACTACACCCTCCTTTTGGCATATATCCCTGGTGGACACTGGGGAGCCCACTTCCCACATACTGATGACAATGGAGTTTGAAATCCAGCCAAGTTCATGGAAGCATCTCTTTGGAAGAGGGAGGGAGAAAATTGGAATGGAAAAAAAATTGTATAGACAAAAAAAATAACAAAATAAATGAGTTAGGATTTGTGGAGCTCTCATTCAACATTGTAGCATGCAAGCCTGCTTTATTTTCTTATTTGCTTCCAAATATTTATCATGCTTGACTGTCGGTGCCAGATCTCGGTATGCTGTTTGATTACTTTGTGACTCTACCAGATAAAAACAATTACTGCATGAAATTGAGGAACTCCACTCTAATCACAGCTTTCATTGCTTTCTCAAAGCTTTAGATACTAACACTCTCAGTCAGTGCACCAGATGGGATTGTGTAATAATCTTTACTTGGCTGACACCTGGCAGAATGAAAGGGTATGCCTCGGTAGATTCTACAGTTACTGCAGCTGTCTCGATGAACCCTTGTTACATTACACTGCTGACGTCAATATGAGGATTCAAATGAATCTGGAGAATCCAAAAAACCTTACAGGAATTGGCTGAAAAGCCAGAACATAAAAGCATTCTGCAGTTTCCTGCAAAGCAAAATTCCAGCAAACAACTGATTTAGAATCTAAAATTATGAATGGAATTACACCAAATTTGGTGGCATTAATAATATTAAGCCTTAAAAAAATAATATTTTTGTCCCTGATGGAATTGTTCCTTACAGATAAGGATGGCCCCAGGAGTGATCTCTCGTGCTGAATTGGCTGATCTCCTTCATGGTGGTTATTGTGTTCCTAACACAGACGAGACTGCACACAGGGAGGTTAAAGTAACAGTGACCTCAGTCTTTATTAAGACACTCCAGAGTGAGGAACAGGCCTTAGGAGCCGGCTTATATACAGTGCTCCCAAGGGATGCTGGGATCCCTTGGGACTTCAGGGGATGCGCTTCCTGGTGGCGGAACATGGGAGTGCATACTTTACAGATACACAATATCACTTCCCCCCACCAAAGTCAAAGTGAAAACTATTTACAAGGTGAGGCGGTCGGGAGCCTTTCTTTCCCTGGTGGACCGCCTCGGTACAAATGTCTGTTCTGATGTGTTGGCTGTGCCCTCCCTGGGCTGGCGTGTTGTTGGCCCTGCAGGGCTGCTGAGTAAGCCTGGCCTTGCTGGGCTGTTGGGCGTGATGGGTTCAATTTCGTGGTTCGGGGTGGTGTCATTGATCCTTTGGGTGTGTGTTGTGGGCTCGAAAAAGTTGGTGTCTGCTGTGGTTGTTCAGGGCAGTCTGTGAACCGCAGCCTCGTTTGGTCTAGGTGCTTTCTGCAAATTTATCCATTGTCTAGTTTGACGACAAACACCCTACTCCCTTCTTTAGCTATCACTGTGCCCGTGATCCACTTGGGACCATATCCATAGTTTAGCACATACACAGGGTCATTCAGATCAATTTCCCGTGACACAGTGGCGTGACCATTGTTTACATTTTGTTGCTGCCGCCTGCTCTCTATCTGATCATGCAGGTTGTGGTGAACCAGCGAGAGTCTGGTTTTAAGTGTCCTTTCCATGAGTAGCTCAGCTGGGGGCACCCCTGTGAGTGAGTGGGGTCTCGTGCGGTAGCTGAGCAGTACTCAGGACAGGCGGGTTTGGAGTGAGCCTTCTGTGACTAGGAAGGCTCTGTTTGATTGTTTTTACTGCCTGCTCTGTCTGCCCATTGGAGGCTGGTTTAAACGGGGCCGAGGTGATATGTTTGATCCCATTGCGGGTCATGAATTCTTTAAATTCGGCACTGGTGAAACATGGCCCATTGTCACTGACCAGTATGTCAGGCAGGACATGGGTGGCAAACATGGCCCTCAGGCTTTCAATGGTGGCGGTGGCGGTGCTTCCCGACATTATTTCACATTCAATCCATTTTGAAAAAGCATCCACCACCACCAAGAAAATTTTACTGAGAAACGGGCCCACATAGTCGACATGGATCCTCGACCATGGTCTGGAGGGCCAGGACCACAAACTTAGTGGTGCCTCTCTGGGCGCGTTGCTCAACTGAGCACACACGCTGCACTGCCGTATACAGGACTCGAATCAGAGTCGATACCGGGCCACCACACGTGGGATCTGGCTTTCATCATTACTATACCCGGGTGTGTGCTGTGGTGATCTGAGATGAACGTCTCCCTGCCCTTTTTGGGTAGCAATACGCGGTTACCCCACAACAGGCAGTCTGCCTGAATGGACAGCTCGTCCTTTCGCCGCTGGAATGGCTTGATTAGATCTTGCATTTCAACGGGGATGCTGGCCCAGCTCCCATGCAGTACACAGTTTTTTACTTGGGATAGCAGAGGATCTTGGCTGGTCCAAGTCCTAATCTGGTAGGCCGTGACACGTGATTTATCATTTTCAAACGTTTCCATGACCATCAACAAGTCTGCGGGCTGCGCCACCATCAACAAGTTTGCAGGCTGCGCCATTTCCACCCCCGTGATGGGCAATGGTAGCCGACTGAGAGCATCCGCACAGTTCTCGGTGCCTGGCCTGTGGCGGATGGTATAGTTATATGCTGATAGCGCGAGTGCCCACCTTTGTATGCGGACTGAGGCATTCGTATTTATCCCCTTGTTTTCAGCGAACAGGGATGTGAGGGGCTTGTGATCGGTTTCCAGCTCAAATTTGAGGCCAAACAGGTACTGATGCATTTTCTTTACCCCGAACACACACACTAATGCCTCTTTCTCAATCATGATGTAGGCCCTCTCAGTCTTAGACAAGCTCCTGGAGGCATAGGCGACAGGTTGCAACTTCCCCACAACGTTAGCTTGTTGTAATACACTCCCGACTCCGTACGACTTCGCATCACATGCTAGCACAAGTCTTTTACACGGATTATACAATACAAACAGCTTGTTGGAGCATAAAATGTTTCTGGCTTTCTCAAAAGCAATTACTTGTTTTTTTCCCCATACCCAGTTCTCATCTTTACGCAATAACACATGTAGGGGCTCTAAGAGGGTGCTTAACCCCGGTAGGAAGTTACCAAAATAGTTGAGGAGTCCCAGGAACGACCGCAGCTCCGTGACGTTCTGTGGCCTGGGCACGTTCGTGATAACCTCTGTCTTGGCGTCTGTGGGCTGAATGCCGTCCGCCGCAATCTTTCTCCCCAAAAACTCCACTTCTGTTGCCATGAAGACGCATTTCGACCTCTTCAGCCGCAGCCCTACGCGATCCAGTCGCTGGAGGACCTCCTCCAGATTTAGTAGGTGCTCGACGGTGTCCCAACCTGTGACCAATATGTCGTCCTGAAAAACCACCATGCATGGTACCGATTTGAGTAGGCTCTCCATGTTTCTCTGGAAGATCGCTGCAGCCGACCGTATTCCAAACGGGCATCTGTTGTAGATGAATAGTCCCTTGTGCGTGATGATGCAGGTGAGGCCCTTCGAAGACTCCTCCAGCTCCTGCATCATGTAGGCCGAAGTCAGGTCGAGCTTGGTAAATGTCTTGCCTCCTGCCAGCGTCGCAAATAGGTCGCATGCCTTAGATAGTGGGTATTGGTCCTGTAGCGAGAAACGATTAATAGTTACTTTATAATCGCCGCAAATCCTGACCGTGCCATCACTTTTGAGTACTGGAACAATTGGGCTGGCCCACTCGCTGAATTTCATCAGCTCTTTGGTGTATGTTCTCAGTTTCGTGTGGATGGGGCACAGGGCTGATCTGAGTGCCTTGTTGCACCACAGTCTCTCAAAAATCTTTTTACTCATGATGGATTGGCTAGCGCCAGTTTCCAGTTCCATGGCTACGGGTAAGCCATTCAATTTTACATTTAGTATTATGGGTGGACATTTCGTCAAAAATGTGTGCACCCCGTGTACTTCAGCACCGGCCTCCTCTCTCTGAGGCTCGAAATTGCTTTGATCCACCATGGACCGATCTTCCTCTGCCACGTGATGGTTAGCAGGTTTTGCAGAGCTTGCAGCTCGTCTGCAAGCTCGTTGGACGTGCCCCATTGTTCCACAGCTCTTGCAAATATACCCTTTGAAGCAGCATGACTAGGCTGAATGATAGCCTCCACAACGCCAACAAGGTGTGAATTGACTTGCATTCATCCTTTGTTGCGGACTCTGTCATCTGGGTCACCTGAGGCCTGCTGGCAGTTGCAGACTCGTGGTTTCTGCCCTGTACATTTCTGCTCGCAAACACAGTTCCAGTTAATTTATGAACATTGCTAGCACTTGTGTGCTGAGAGATTTGTTTGGTGTTATCACTGGTGGACATAAACGCCTGAGCTATCACAATGGCCTTACATAGAAACATAGAAACATAGAAAATAGGTGCAGGAGTAGGCCATTCGGCCATTCGGCCCTTCTAGCCTGCACCGCCATTCAATGAGTTCATGGCTGAACATTCAACTTCAGTACCCCATTCCTGCTTTCTCGCCATACCCCTTGATCCCCCGAGTAGTAAGGACCTCATCTAACTCCTTTTTGAATATATTTAGTGAATTGGCCTCAACAACTTTCTGTGGTAGAGAATTCCACAGGTTCACCACTCTCTGGGTGAAGAGGTTCCTCCGCATCTCGGTCCTAAATGGCTTACCCGTTATCCTTAGACTGTGACCTCTGGTTCTGGACTTCCCCAACATTGGGAACATTCTTCCTGCATCTAACCTGTCTAACCCCGTCAGAATTTTAAATGTTTCTATGAGGTCACCTCTCATTCTTCTGAACTCCATTGAATACAAGCCCAGTTGATCCAGTCTTTCTTGATAGGTCAGTCCCGCCATCCCGGGAATCAGTCTGGTGAACCTTCGCTGCACTCCCTCAATAGCAAGAATGTCCTTCCTCAGGTTAGGAGACCAAAACTGTACACAATACTCCAAGTGTGGCCTCACCAATGCCCTGTACAACTGTAGCAACACCTCCCTGCCCCTGTACTCAAATCCCCTTGCTATGAAGGCCAACATGCCATTTGCTTTCTTAACCGCCTGTTGCACCTGCATGCCAACCTTCAATGACTGATGTACCACGACACCCAGGTCTCTTTGCACCTCCCCTTTTCCTAATCTGTCACCATTCAGATAATAGTCTGTCTCTCTGTTTTTACCACCAAAGTGGATAACCTCACATTTATCCACATTATACTTCATCTGTCATGCATTTGCCCACTCACCTAACCTATTCAAGTCGCTCTGCAGCCTCACAGCATCCTCCTCGCAGCTCACACTGCCACCCAACTTAGTGTCATCCGCAAATTTGGAGATACTACATTTAATCCCCTCATCTAAATCATTAATGTACAGTGTAAACAGCTGGGGCCCCAGCACAGAACCTTGCGGTACCCCACTAGTCACTGCCTGCCATTCTGAAAAGTACCCATTTACTCCTACTCTTTGCTTCCTGTCTGACAACCAGTTCTCAATCCATGTCAGCACACTACCCCCAATCCCATGTGCTCTAACTTTGCACATCAATCTCTTGTGTGGGACCTTGTCGAACGCCTTCTGAAAGTCCAAATATACCACATCAACTGGTTCTCCCTTGTCCACTCTACTGGAAACATCCTCAAAAAATTCCAGAAGATTTGTCAAGCATGATTTCCCTTTCACAAATCCATGCTGACTTGGACCTATCATGTCACCTCTTTCCAAATGCACTGCTATGACATCCTTAATAATTGATTCCATCATTTTACCCACTACCGATGTCAGGCTGACCGGTCTATAATTCCCTGTTTTCTCTCTCCCTCCTTTTTTAAAAAGTGGGGTTACATTGGCTACCCTCCACTCTATAGGAACTGATCCAGAGTCAATGGAATGTTGGAAAATGACTGTCAATGCATCCACTATTTCCAAGGCCACCTCCTTAAGTACTCTGGGATGCAGTCCATCAGGCCCTGGGGATTTATCGGCCTTCAATCCCATCAATTTCCCCAACACAATTTCCCGGCTAATAAGGATTTCCCTCAGTTCCTCCTCCTTACTAGACCCCCCGACCCCTTTTATATCCGGAAGGTTGTTTGTGTCCTCCTTCGTGAATACCGAACCAAAGTACTTGTTCAATTGGTCCGCCATTTCTTTGTTCCCCGTTATGACTTCCCCTGATTCTGACTGCAGGGGACCTACGTTTGTCTTTACTAACCTTTTTCTCTTTACATATCTATAGAAAGTTTTGCAATCCGTCTTAATGTTCCCTGCAAGCTTCTTCTCATACTCCATTTTCCCTGCCCTAATCAAACCCATTGTCCTCCTCTGCTGAGTTCTAAATTTCTCCCAGTCCCCAGGTTCGCTGCTATTTCTGGCCAATTTGTATGCCACTTCCTTGGCTTTAATACTATCCCTGATTTCCCTTGAAAGCCACGGTTGAGCCACCTTCCCTTTTTTATTTTTATGCCAGACAGGAATGTACAATTGTTGTAGTTCATCCATGCGGTCTCTAAATGTCTGCCATTGCCCATCCACAGTCAACCCCTTAAGTATCATTTGCCAATCCATCCCAGCCAATTCACGCCTCATACCTTCAAAGTTAGCCTTCTTTAAGTTCTGGACCATGGTCTCTGAATTAACTGTTTCATTCTCCATCCTAATGCAGAATTCCACCATATTATGGTCACTCTTCCCCAAGGGGCCTCGCACAACGAGATTGCTAATTAATCCTCTCTCATTACATAACACCCAGTCTAAGATGGCCTCCCCCCTAGTTGGTTCCTCGACATATTGGTCTAAAAAACCATCCCTTATGCACTCCAGGAAATCCTCCTCCACCGTATTGCTTCCAGTTTGGTTAGCCCAATCTATGTGCATATTAAAGTCACCCATTATAACTGCTGCACCTTTATTGCACGCACCCCTAATTTCCTGTTTGATGCCCTCCCGAACATCACTACTACTGTTTGGAGGTCTGTACACAACTCCCACTAACGTTTTTTGCCCTTTGGTGTTCTGTAGCTCTACCCATATAGATTCCACATCATCCAAGCTAATGTCCTTCCTAACTATTGCCTTAATCTCCTCCTTAACCAGCAATGCTACCCCACCTCCTTTTCCTTTTATTCTATCCTTCCTGAATGTTGAATACCCCTGGATGTTGAGTTCCCAGCCCTGATCATCCTGGAGCCACGTCTCCGTAATCCCAATCACATCATATTTGTTAACATCTATTTGCACAGTTAATTCATCCACCTTATTGCGGATACTCCTTGCATTAAGACACAAAGCCTTTAGGCTTGTTTTTTTAACACCCTCTGTCCTTTTAGAATTTTGCTGTACAATGGTCCTTTTTGTTCTTTGCCTTGGGTTTCTCTGCCCTCCACTTTTCCTCATCTCCTTTCTGTCTTTTGCTTTTGCCTCCTTTTTGTTTCCCTCTATCTCCCTGCATTGGTTCCCATCCCCCTGCCATATTTGTTTAACTCCTCCCCAACTGCACTAGCAAACACTCCCCCGAGGACATTGGTTCCGATTCTGCCCAGGTGCAGACCGTCCGGATTGTACTGGTCCCACCTCCCCCAGAACCGGTTCCAATGCCCCAGGAATTTGAATCCATCCCTGCTGCACCATTGCTCAAGCCACGTATTCATCTGAGCTATCCTGCGATTCCTACTCTGACTAGCACGTGGCACTGGTAGCAATCCCAAGATTACTACTTTTGAGGTCCTACTTTTTAATTTAGCTCCTAGCTCCATAAATTCATTTCGTAGGACTGAGGGTCGGTGTCTCTACAGTCAAAAGTTTTCGTAGGATGGTCTCGTGGTCAATGCCCAGTACAAAAAAGTCTCTGAGCATTTGCTCCAGGTAGCCATTAAACTCACATTGTCCTGCAAGTCACCTTAGCTCGGCGACGTAGTTCACCACTTCCTGACCTTCAGATCGCTGACACATGTGGAACCGATACCTCGCTATCAGCACGCTCTCCCTCGGGTTAAGATGCTCCCGAACCAGTGTACACAGCTCCTCATACAACTTATCTGTGGGTTTCACCGGAGCCAGAAGATTCTTCATGAGGCTGTAGGTCGGTGCCCCCCAGACCGTGAGGAGGAACGCTCTGCTTTTTGCAGCGCTTCCTTCTCTGTCCAGCTCGTTGGCTACAAAGTACTGGTCTAGTCGTTCGACATAGGCTTCCCAGTCCTCACCCTACAAGAACTTCTCCAGGTTACCGACAGTTTGCTGCATCTTTGCGTTGGATTCGTATATTCGTCGCCAGTTATTGTGTTCCTGACACAAATGAGACTGCACACAGGGAGGTTAAAGTAACAGTGACCTCAGTCTTTATTAAGGCACTCCAGAGTGAGGAACAGGCCTTAGCAGGGCCGGCTTATATACAGTACTCCCAAGGGATGCTGGGATCCCTTTGGACTTCAGGGAATGCACTCCCTGGTGGCGGAACATGGGAGTGCATGCTTTACAGATACACAACAGTGGTGATGGTGGTCACAACCATGTTCTCATAACCAACCTTAACGTCCCAGGTTTTGAAGGGAAAAATAAACTTGGCTAGATATCCTGCTCCTGATCTGTATCCAGTAACCGCCCTGCTGAAAAAGCATGTGTGTGGAGGCTCGGTGAGTACAGAAAAGAGGGCATTAGTGAAAATCGATTCAGCTGAAGAGTCCCCAGCATTCCCTGTCTAGGCTCACACCTGAAGAAAAACTGCCTGGTTGAGGTACCACCGGGCTACTGGCAGCCAAATAACTGTACCCTCGGATAAGTCAGTGTTTTCAGGAGATGAATACAAAGGAAAGAAAATCGAAAGAAACATTTCAAGAAGAATGAAAAACAGTTTTGATTCAATATATATGCAGTAAAGTCAGTACTTTGTGTAGCAGCATATTGTATATTGGCCCAGATTTTGTGGTCAGTGGAGAACAAATGGCTGCCCACAGAGATTTTCTAGGCTTTTGCATGGCAACTTATGGTCATCAGGAGTCCGAAGCGGCGTGACGTCCTCGACCACAAAATCTGGGCCTTTATGTTTTTTTTATGATGGTGGTGTTTCTGTGAATACATCAAACTGTTTACTTTTGGTTTGTAGATTTATCTCAATATTTAATCATTGTGTTACACCATACTTTTCATGCTAAATTTAAGAGGCATAAACTTGGTATGAAAATCATAGTAGAATCTCACTTCAGTTTGTCTGCTCTGCTTACAATAAGGGTCATCTGTATAGGTTGCTCAATACCAGAGTATAAGATAATCTTTGAGGTTGAATTCCAACTTTTAAATCCTTGCCAGGTATTTGTCATTTGGTGGAAGTTGGAAATTTCATACTGACAGAATAGGAAGTGTTTCTGTGAGATTGGGATTCAACAAATCTGTCAAGCTCATTCATTTTGATTGTCTATTTTTGATGTTTCAAACACGTAGAATTAAACATAGTTCTAAATGTTTAAATTAAATTTTATCTCACTCTGCATCTGGCTATGCTACACCTGCTCTGAGACTATCTGGCATTATTACTGTGCCCAAAGTTGTAAAATGTTTCATTTTCCAGTACAGTCATCTTCATGAGCAGATTAACATCATCCCTAATCCTATGAAACTTATTTAATAGTTACTACGATTGTGATGTGGATTGCCATGATCTTGATATTGATTATAATAGTTAAGTGTGGTATTTAGTAAGATGATATATGGTGTCACATAACAGACATTGTACTAGTCTGAGTTTTTAATTTGAACTTCAATTTACATATTATTAGTGTGTATATATACCTATCTTCTAAAATGTAAAAATGATTAACACTTCCTGTTTGTTACACCTATTTCCTGTTCTTGTTATTTAGTCATGCTTTTGTGACATTGACAACATCTAGAGATAACACAAGTTGTAACTAAACGCCTGAAGGGTTGCAAAGATGCCTGCTGTGATTAATTTTAATGTGTAACAGCAACACCTGTTATTCAACCCTCCAGCACTGGTGGTACAATGACACAAGTTGTCCAGCTCTGTCTGTCATTTTGTGTACCCCTGGGCCAATCAGCATGTGAGTTTGCAATATAGAGATTTGATTGTGCTTTCCTACTGCCTGCTTCCAAATATGGGTCTACAGATAAGATTTATTTTGCTGCTATTATACCCACAGAACCTGGATGCTCCCAACCCTTTCCACTTCAATAACCCCTCACTGCCGTGCTGACTCCCAAAATCTCCCACTGGAACTGGCCACCTTTGCACCCTTCAGTACGTTCTCAATGCTTGTGCTCACTACCTGAGCCCACCACTATGCATTGTTTCCCCTTACTACCCTGGCAATTTTATTAACAAATGTGGTCCTGCTCCCAGCTCTGTCCAACCTTATTCTTTGTCCCCATTAAGTTATAGATGATAAAACATCACTGACTCTGCCTCTGGCCCCGCTCATTCCCTTGGTTATGCGCTTGGCCTCCAGCACAAGGCATGTCAATAGTGGGTTAAGGAGAGAGGATTAATAGCATTGATACTTGGACCAGGCAGGTAAAGCAGTAAAGGCATGAAGGCTGTAGTAAGCCTTGTGCTTTCTCCTCATCCTTGTTTTCAAATTCCCCCATGGCCTCGCACCTCCCTATCTCAGTAATCTCCTTCAACCCCACAACCTTCCGAGATATCAGCGTTCTTACAGTCCTGGCCTTTTGAACATCCCCGATTTTAAATTGCTCCACCACTGGTGGTCATCCCTTCAGCTGCCAAGGCCCCAAGCTCTGGAAATCCCTCCCCTAAACCTCACTGCATCTCTTCCTCTCTTTCCTCCTTTAAGATGCTCCTTAAAACCTGTCATCTGCCCTAATATCTCCTTATGTGACTCGGCATCAAATTTTGTTTTATAATGCTCCTGTGAAAAGCCTTGGGACGTTTTAGTACATTAAAGGCACTATATGAATTCAAGTTGTTGTTGCCATGCCAACTTCTATATGAAAGCAAATAAAGAATAGGGAACAAGCCGAATGATAGAGACAAAAGTAAAAATAATAGTTAGGGATAAAGATTACTAAAAGCTAGTGCACTGGTGTAATCAAAAAGGCTAATGGAATGTTGACCTTTACCTCAAGGGGGTTGGAATTGAAAAGTAAATGGAATTGAGGTTCAGATCAGCCCTGCTCTAATTGAATGGTGCAATTAACTTGAGGAGCTGAATGGTCTACTCTCGTTCATATGTTCTTATAGATCACAAGACAAATATAAGGGCGGGATTAAAGCAGAACAAGAGGCCAACTGCCATAGGAAGATGACAAGACAGTAAGAAAGATACTAGGATACCACAACTCTCTTCCCAAAATTCCAACATCCCTCAAATTATCTTCACTAATCGCAGATCACATAAACCCATTGCACCTCCTCCACACCACTTCACTTCATGCCCATTCTATACTGACACGCACTGCTTCCACCTGCTACCTCCTGCCCCAATTGCCCATGCTCTCCTCCCACCTTTTGCCTAAATGCCCATGCCTTCCCACCCCTTGCCACTCACCAATCCTTCTCACTGCCTTCTGTCCCAAGGACCTATACGTTCCCACTCTTACTGCCTGTTTTTGTTCTGAGGAAACTCACGTGTAACCAATTTATGCCGAAATGTAGCTATGTGCGATTTTCTTCAATCATTTGTGCCGCTCCTGAGTTGTGTCTACCAAAATTCCACATTTCATTAACACATTCCACTTCCATAAAAAAGACCAGTTTACTGTTTTATCGCAGTTTTGAACGGCCGTAAACTTATGCCAAAAATTTTAGCCTCAGCAGGATTCAAACTCACTATTGCTAGTGTTTTGTAGTGATTTTTTTTCAGCGCTTTTATTTTTATTGCTACTTACTGAGACTCCTTACTGTATTTTCTATATCCTTGAATGCTTATTTATGGCATCATAAACTGTTGTATTAAAGAGAGAAAAGCTTACATATTGCATTATCTTTATAATGCTGTGCTTAATGTGCAAATATAATGGCTTGATGGATTCAAACTTTAAATTTCATCAATAAGATAAAGAGGGACTTAAAGAAGATAGATGGCATATGTTCCGCTCTTTCCTTGGGTCTCAGTTGTTTCTGCTGGATTTACTCCAGTTTTTATATTCGTGTCTTTGTTCTCGAGAACTTTCGGTGTAATTTGCTGTCGGCAAGATTGACGTAAGTCAGATTGAGGAAATTCCAATTATTATCTTGAGATATGATTTGTACCTTATTAAGAGTATGATTTGGAATTCCATAGTTGGGTTCTCATCCTTCATTAATACAATATAAGTAAAATCCTCTGAACGAATATTTGGCTTGATATATTTGCTTTGTAGAAAGACCATGTTGGGTGCACTCATTTGCTGTTCGTGAAAGATATTTGAAATTAGATAAAGGAAAAAAAATGTATATACTGCAATTCTGAAATTAAAACAGAAAATGCTGGATAAAACACCGCAGATCAGTCAGCATCTGAAAGAGACATAGAAATATAGAAAATAGGAGCAGTAGTAGGCCATTTGGCCCCTCGAGTCTGCACCGCCATTCAATATGATCATGGCTGATCCTCTATCTCAACACCAGAAAAAAAAAAGTTACATTTCAGATAAATTATCAACAATTTCTGTTTTGTAATGAGATGTTCAATAAAACTTTAATGTGAGAAAGCTATGAATTTCGCATTTGAAAAGAAAGATTTATATAATGGTATATCGCATCCAGACATCCATCCTAAAGTTCTGCTTATTGAAGTGTGCTAACTGTTATGTATGCAAATACAGCATTCGTTTTGGACACAGTAATATCACACAAAGAGCAAACAAGATGGATGATCTTTTATTCTGTTTTTGGTTATGCTGTTTGAGGCAGGAATATTATATAGGAACAGGAGTACGCCCTTCAGCCCCTCAAGCCTGTTCCACCATTCAGTTAGATCATGGCTGTTATGTATCTTAACTCCATCTACCCATCTTAGTTCTGTAACCTTTAATACCCTTTCCCAACAAAAATCTATTCATCTAAGTTTTGACATTTCAATTGACCTGGAAACTGGGAGAACTTGTTCTTCTTCAACTAGTGCCATGGGGTCTTTCACATATATTGGAACAGAGAGACAGGGCTTCAAAAACAGCAAATACAACAGTGTAACACTCCCTCTGAACTACATTGAAATGTCATCTTAGATTTTGTACTCTGGAATTTGATCCCACAAAAATTTGTTAATAATGTTAAAGATTGATGTATACACATGTAAATAATAGATATGTCTAATGGCACATAGGAGCTGAATTCCGCCCCCCCACCTCCTTCTTCACTGAGCACATACAACGTCTGCTCTGCTTGAAGGGACCTCAGTCGACAGGTCCCATTTACAGGCTGAGGTTATTATTATTACCGCAACATTGACCCACTGCAGGAATGCCCTTTAGAAGAGGCTTACACCCTAAAACGGGGGAGGAAGGTGCATCCCTGCAGCGGTAGTAATGGTCACTGGAGCCTAATGACGCTGTCCAAAAACAACAAACCTGCAGCCTTGATAACCCTCCTGATGGTTCTGCAACAAAAAAAAACATTTACATAATGGGATGTGTGAGGAAGTTACTAGCAACCCTTCTCAGATCTTACAGTTTGAGAGGGCTGGGCACATCTTTCAGTCAGCCTTCCGTTCTTTGGGACTCTGCCAGGCAGAAGCCAAGGAACATGGATGGGATATATGTTGACATCATGCCAGACCTAATTAGCATGGCATTTAAGTACTTCTACTCCAGATAAAAGCACTCTGCTCTCCCTCAGGAAAACAGATGGAAGTGTGCTTAAACAATTGCTGGGACTCAAAGCAGAGGAAAATCACCCCCACCCCTTCCACAAAACGTGTATATAATTTGTCAATCTTTGAAAGAGTGTTATGTGATTAGATTTTTTTCTTACTCCAGATTATTTTGACTCTCATATCTTACATCATTCTCATGGGTAAGTCCCAACTCCCCTACCTTTAATAATACATCTTTGCTTTGAGATCTCGGTAAGCTTTTGGTAATGTTGCAGGAAACAAACTGCAATTTCTACCTTGTAATTGCGTTCAGCTACAAGATTTCTCCTATACATCCAAAAGATCTTCAAAAGCAGTCAAGTTTCATATCAGATTTTGTCTTTAAGTTTAAAATATCAAGTGAATTTATTTTGTAAAAAATGAACAAGCACGTAAATAACAGCCATACAATATAGTTTTAAATAATAGTGACCACACTGTGCATTGCACTGCTTTTACGTCAATGGAAAGTTAATTGTGCCCACCAATGTTCTGGATAGGTATTTTTAAAAGAATTTCCTGGGTCAGCTCCCTTTCATATCCATTGGAGTAGTGATTGACATAAAACCTGTGTAAAATGTGAGTAATCTGCAGTGGTTCTTTGAAATTAGAATGCAGTCTTTAAAAATGCATTTCTGTCTGAAGATTGCAGCAGCAGGCTGGCAGAACAGAAGACACGTAAGGAACAGTGGCTGGCTCAGTCAGTTGACTGTCGGGTAGCTTGACTACATGCCTCAGAACTGTTTTTGTGTTGCTTTACAAGAATGTCTAATCTAGTAGAGGCAAACGAACAAGGAAAAAGGACATGGCATTGAAGCAGAGAAAAAAATGCCATAATTTCACAGACTCTGATCAGAACCCCCCCCCACGCCTCCATAAAATAAAGCAGAGGACAAACACCGTGCTGGGTATCTAAGAAAATGAACAAAAAGGTTCATTGTGGAAGGAAATGGCATTGGCAATGTACCAACTCACTCACCCCCAGGATTTCAGACTAGTACTGCTCAAAGTTCAATGACCTGAATAGGGCAGCCAAGGTCCCTTTTATTCCTCAGGCAACATGGGCACCACCACGCTCTCCATCTCTTAAAAATTACAGTGCGACCACTAACCTATCATAATCCACACTGATTAAGGGGATCACTAACTTGAGATCTCACAATATGACTCCCTATCCCCCTTCGTAGCAATTACATGCATGCACTTTCCTCAAGCTCCTGCTCCACTTTAATAGGGTAATACCACCACATCTCTTCTTTCAACTCTCCTATGCCACTAAGCGCACACTCTCAACTGCTAGCCTTCACCGAATTTACTGAATCTTGTTGTGGAAGAAAATGGTGCAAAATGCCTTGACTGGCAGGCCACAGAAGGGAACATCCCCAATGTGAAACATCTCATGCGCTACATGGATCAGGCATGGGAAGACGTTGTACTCTTACTATGGGAGATGGCAAGGTTAATGGCATATTGCCAGCACCAGGTTAGTGACTGAACACCTACATTATCACCGTGGCACCCATGTGTAGTGTCACACAGCCACAAACTCCATTCCCCTTCTCCTTAATCCCAATAGGGTAATGCTCACCCATTCTTGGCTTGTATCCTCCTTTACTGCCAATCCACCATAGCAACAGAAGGCACAGGAGGAGGAAGATCATGATGATGTAGAGGAGTATTAGGGAATACATTCCTTGTGTCGACTATGACAAGTATGATGAGGAACCGAATAATGAAGATTGACTACACAGGATTCCTTCGAGCATAATGCTTCTTCATGTTCCTCTGCCCCAACCGCTCTCAATGTCACACAGTGCATCATTTGCTTACTCACTCCCATGCACCAGTTCAGACACTTTCACCCATGGGAACTTAGATCATGTTGGTGATGATGTGGCACCGGAAGATTCACAGAGCATGACGGAGCTGGTGGTGTGGGGAGCAGGTGAGTAAGTGCCACTTTCCAGGGAGGATGAGGAGATGGCTGCACATGGCTTTAGAGCATTAGAACCTAGAACACATTGATACCTGAAAAGAAGGCTATTTGATGAACCTATGCACTTGATTTTAAAGTCAGTCTCCAAGGATTATGCGGCAACTAACGTGTGACTTGAGTCTATAATTCTTGTATGCAGAAACATCAGGGAAGCTTTTTCTTTGTTGCAGACAGCAAGAACCAAACTTCACTGGAATCTGACCCCACCTAAGAAGCAGTCAGGGACAATTTACAGCATATGTTGCATTGACAAAGGATCCTTTCCATTTTGTCACACATAATCTGTACATTCAAGGAGTGGAAGCCATTCCTGTTGAGGAAGTTAAAGGGGCTTCCTATAGGGACTCACAAAGCAAGGTGGGTGCCATTTATTGCACCCTGGATCTTGGGAAAGTTGGCAATGCATAAACCTGTGTGGCTCTATCTTGTTGCTGGCTTGTTGTGATGCTACGGGTAATGAATTCCTAAACTTGTCTCTAAAGTGCATCAGGCACCTGGTGAATCCATGCCCATAATACGCTCTGGCTGATACTACATAGATTCCTCAGTGGCTGACTGAAATGGTCCTGTGCCATAAGAATTGAGTGCAATCATCACCTCATAGCCACAAAGGGAGCAGTGCAGGCAAATGACTGTGGCTTTGGGTTATTATGCATTAGATGGCAAGGTTGTCTTCTATGGTGAAATGCCAGTTATCTTATACACATCTCCTCAGTAAGGTCCTCATGTAGTATCAGCCAGAGCGTATTATGGGCATGGATTCACCAGGTGCCTGATGCACTTTAGAGACAAGTTTAGGAATTCATTACCCGTAGCATCACAACAAGCCAGCAACAAGATAGAGCCACACAGGTTTATGCATTGCCAACTTTCCCAAGATCCAGGGTGCAATAAATGGCACCCACCTTGCTTTGTGAGTCCCTATAGATATTGTATTGGAGAGATAATATATTGTAGGGTCTAGGTCTAGAAATTGGGCCATTTACTGAAACCCGTTTGAGCCACTGTCCTGGCGAAAAATGGCACCGCCACTCTAGCGCCCTTCTCGAGCATGGGACTCGGCGGTGGCCATTTTGGTGAGGGCCTTAGCGCTACTGATAGCAGCGCTAGCCCTGGACATGTAAATGAAGAGAAGGTGACGTCATTTAACATCACCTCAGCGAATTTCAACCTTAGGGCTGACTTCAGTGCTGGGTCCTAAGCTCAGTGTTCAGCAGACTGACAGAGACACTGTCAGCACCTCTTAAAGGGACACACGCATCTTTCAAGTGATTTTCCATTTAAGCTTTTGGACTGGATTTTGTTTATTTTATTGAAGTCGTGGCATGGTGCAATGCATGTGAAAAGTTTTTTTACGTGTATAGGGAGTGCAGAGAGTGCTGCTGGATGCTTGCAAAGCCTCGGATGGTAAAGGAAGACATCTGAGAAGACAGAAAATGCTGCAAATGCTGAGCAGGTCAGGCAGCATCCGTGGAGAAAGAAACAGAGTTCACTTCTCAGGTCGAGATGGTGCCTGACCCATTGGGTATTTCTAGCATTTTATACTTTCATTTCAGACTTACAGTATCTGCTCGTAGAGGGAAGAACAAGATGCAGAAGAGGAAGCAGAAGAGAAAGATGCAGAAGAGGAGGAAGCAGAAGGAAGGATGCAACCCAGACAATCCATTTCTGGCCGGGATATCCGGGATAAAATCATCAGCCTGCGTACCAGTGACCACGTCCCCAATTCCCCTTTCAACATTCGTCCCACACCCTACCTTCCCTCTGTTACTGACCATCAAAACGTCCTCTTGGCCACAATGCTGAAACAGCGCCCATTTTTTGGTCCTGCCAGCGCCACCAGTTATGGCGGACATTAACCCCCAGCTGCAGTGGCAGCGGCAGCGTTTATGGCGGTCACGAGTTTCGAGGCCCAATTTCCTTAAATGCTGCCTAACTCTCGTTTGCTCCATCCTGGTGCTGCTCCTTCTCCTCCATGATAATGGCGTACAAGGGTATTACCATATGGAAAAACCATACCTGCTTCTGAGAAGTGTTAGATCTCTTAATTCTTAATGAGATTCGAATTCCGGTTGTAGTTTAAAGTGACTTTATTTCAGCAGCAACAAGCTTCTTGGCAGCATGCCAGGTCTTTGTTATACTGGGAACACATGGCTAAAATGACTGAATTTATACCTGGATCAACTTACAACAATGAACCCGACCACTTTGATCTTATTGGCTCAATTGATTCAACAGTATGTGTTGTTAACCCATGGTTGGCTCACAGTCCAAAGTCCTGAGATGTCAAGTGTGATTGATGGCCTAATGCATCATGCCAGTTCACACGTACACATCTAACTGCTGTCTGTGTTTCTTCCAACTTAACAACTTGCTTGTATTCTCTATCAATTCTCCCTTTGATTCTTTCAAAAACTGAATCATAAAACATCAGTTATCACTGGTTAAACATTCTACAAAATACTTTCATACATGTTAATAGAGTTTCCTTCTAAAATTTGTTGATGTGTTTCGCCACATGTCCGGACTAGTAGCTTCCACACAAATTTACAGCAACCCGAATTCCATCGTGGCCACAATGAAAGTCTGGTTTTAGTAGGTTAATTAACCTCATTCCAATTTAATCCAAATCAGTATCTTAATTCAATCAGTAAACATCCTACCCTTAAACATAACATACTCCTATGCCACATACAGATGGTCTGCTGGGACCTGCTAGGCGTCTCACCTGCGGGACAGCAGCTGCAGCCGCCTGGTTGCAGCAGCATTTAATCAACATAAACAAACAATATAAAAGTAAAATAATTACAACGAATAGAATTAAACCTTCCACCAATGAAGTTCCTATTGAACCTAGCCATCCAGTGGCCCCGCTCCACAAAGTGAATGATGGGGGTTGCTTAAGTTTTTCTACCTCCTTTTGGATATGCTCCGCTAAGTGGGTAATTTCTTCGGAGCTATCTGGGATATATGTGCAACACTCAGTTCCGAGTAGGACGCAAGTACCTCCCTTTTCAGCCAGGATGTAGTCAAGGGCCATTCTATTCTGAAGGGCTACTGTGCAGATTGCTACCATTTCTGCATTGATTTTAACAAGGGCCTCTGAGGTATCATTGGCTACCTGTTCCACAACGGGTGCCATATTAATGGATTCCCTTGCCAGTTTGGTGGTCCCATACCCAGGGACCAGAATGGCAACCTGCCACGAAAGCTGCTTTCAGGGGTCCAAACTCTTGTCCATCCATTTCCTCATCCGTATGATTCATACCCCAATATTCTAGCCACGTGCATCTAAACCGCTCGTCATACTCCAGGACCTCCTCTGTTCCTTTCTGTTGGCAGGCTGCTATTTTTCCCCAGTCTGTCTTAGCTAGACTGAAGGCTTGCAGCCAGTGTTTAATCGCATCCCACCCTGTGTCTATTTCTTGCTCATCCTTCCCCAGAGCTTCTTCTACCTTGTCGTACAATTATCTTCCTTGTGTTTTTGGCACCATTATGGTCAAAATTTGCACTCCGTCCCAGGGATGAAGTTGATATATATTTCTTCAGAGCTCCAATTGTTCCCACGTTTTCACTCCTACTTTCTTTGGATTGGGCAACTCCTTGGACCATTTATCAATTTTCTCTGGGTCTGCCGGATCATGAACTAAGTATTTTGCATACACCCTTTTCTTAGTTTTTTTGCTTCCGTCCTCATCCGTAGTCTCTTCTGATTTGACTACAATTCGTCTTTTTTTAAACGGGGCAAAGCGCATCCCTAATTCTTCATCCTCCGACCCTGTTGCGTCGGAGGACTCAGAATCCGTATCTATTACTTGGTCGTGTCTTCGGGTTTGCGCTTTTAATTTATCCAAACATGGGTACCCTGGGAATTGACCGATACATTTTCCTTTTCCTATTACTGTCTCTTGACCTAATGATTTTTTCCATTCTTTAATTTCACCTTTAAGATCTTTAACTTCCGCTTCCGACTTTTCAAATTCAAGTTTTTTCTGTCTTAGTTGTTCACAAACCGCTTGCAATTGGCCCTTTGTACTAGTCATGTCCCTATCATGTTGGGACCGCGTCATGATTTCATTCCGCTGTCGGATCTGTCCCATAACGGCTAGGGACCATCTGGTTCATTCTTTATTTTTCATACGGATCGTTTTTCCCCAGACCCTTTTGATCTCGTCCAAGGACCATTGTCCTTTGGAGGTACCGTACTTTTGTTCGATCTTGATACAGGTTTTAGATAAGTCGAATTGTTGCTCTATGTATTCTTTCAACTGTTGGAGGATTTCATCTATCGAAACCTCAGGTGGGGCCCGCCAGCCTTTAACAGTTGTAGGCAATTCTTTGCTCTTATTTTCTGCTGCCATAATACTGATTTCTTTACTGGGGTCTCGAGTCATAAGAACATAAGAATTAGGAACAGGAGTACGCCATCTAGCCCTTCGAGCCTGCTCCGCCATTCAACAAGATCATGGCTGATCTGGCCGTGGACTCAGCTCCACTTACCCGCCCGCTCCCCATAACCCTTAGTTCCCTTATTAGTTAAAAATCTATCTATCTGTGATTTGAATACATTCAATGAGCTAGCTTCAACTGCTTCCTTGGGCAGAGAATTCCACAGATTCACAACCCTCTGGGAGAAGAAATTCCTTCTCAACTCAGTTTTAAATTGGCTCCCCCGTATTTTGAGGCTATGCCCCCTAGTTCTAGTCTCCCCGACCAATGGAAACAACCTCTCTGCCTCTATCTTGTCTATCCCTTTCATTATTTTAAATGTTTCTATATGATCACCCCTCATCCTTCTGAACTCCAACGAGTAAAGACCCAGTCTACTCAATCTATCATCATAAAGTAACCCCCTCATCTCCGGAATCAGCCTAGTGAATCGTCTCTGTACCCCCTCCAAAGCTAGTATATCCTTCCTTAAGTAAGGTGACCAAAACTGCACGCAGTACTCCAGGTGTGGCCTCAGCAATACCCTGTACAGTTGCAGCAGGACCTCCCTGCTTTTGTACTCCATCCCTCTCGCAATGAAGGCCAAGATTCCATTCGCCTTCCTGATTACCTGCTGCACCTGCAAACTAACTTTTTGGGATTCATGCACAAGGACCCCCAGGTCCCTCTGCACCTCAGCATGTTGTAATTTCTCCCCATTCAAATAATATTCCCTTTTACTGTTTTTTTTCCAAGGTGGATGACCTCACATTTTCCGACATTGTATTCCATCTGCCAAACCTTAGCCCATTCGTTGAACCTATATAAATCTCTTTGCAGCCTCTCTGTGTCCTCTACACAACCCGCTTTCCCACTAACCTTTGTGTCATCTGCAAATTTTGTTACACTACACTCTGTCCCCTCTTCCAGGTCATCTATGTATATTGTAAACAGTTGTGGTCCCAGCACCGATCCCTGTGGCACACCACTAACCACTGATTTCCAACCCAAAAAGGACCCATTTATCCCGACTCTCTGCTTTCTGTTAGCCAGCTAATTCTCTATCCATGCTAATACATTTCCTCTGACTCCGCGTAGCTTTATTTTCTGCAGTAACCTTTTGTGTGGCACCTTATCGAATGCCTTTTGAAAATCTAAATATACCACATCCATCGGTACACCTCAATCCACCATGCTCGTTATATCCTCAAAGAATTCCAGTAAATTAGTTAAACATGATTTCCTCTTCGTGAATCCATGTTGCGTCTGCTTGATTGCACTATTCCTATCTAGATGTCCCGCTATTTCTTCCTTAATGATAGCTTCAAGCATTTTCCCCACTACAGATGTTAAACTAACCGGCCTTTTGTCTGCCCCCTTTTTTAAACAGAGGCATTACATTAGCTGCTTTCCAATCCGATGGTACCTCTCCAGAGTCCAGAAAATTTTGGTAGATTATAACGAATGCATCTGCTTTAACTTCCGCCATGTCTTTTAATACCCTGGGATGCATTTCATCAGGACCAGGGGACTTGTCTACCTTGAGATCTATTAGCCTGTCCAGCACTACCCCCCTGATAGTGATTGTCTCCAAGTCCTCCCTTCCCACATTCCCGTGACCAGCAATTTTTGGCATGGTTTTTGTGTCTTCCACTGTGAAGACCGAAATAATTGTTTAAGGTCTCAGCCATTTCGTAGGCTTTCCAGCTGGGTCAGTGGGTTGGTAATTAATTAACTAACACACTGCCAAAATTAGACGTCTATATGAGACCTCAAGCCGACTACCAACCGGAGGGTTCGCAAACCGGAGGCTTTCGGAATCGTGTGGGGTGGGGAGGGGGGGGGGCTGAATTTAGACAATTGACCGAGGACTTTTCTAAAGAGGAGTCCTTACCTCAGTATGTAGGTCCGATATCCAAAATTCAGTTTCTTCCCTCAGCGATCCTGTTCGTGACGCCAAAATTGTTAGATCTCTTAATTCTCAATGAGATTCGAATTCCAGTTGTAGTTTAAAGTAACTTTATTTCAGCAGCAACAAGCTTCTTGGCAGCATGCCAGGTCTTTGTTATACTGGGAACACATGGCTAAAATGACTGAATTTATACCTGGATCAACTTACAATAATGAACCTGCCCCCTTTGATCTTATTGGCTCAATTGATGCAACAGTATGTGTTGTTAACCAATGGTTGGCTCTCAGCCCAAAGTCCTGAGATGTCAAGTGTGATTGATGGCCTAATGTATCGTGCCAGTTCACACGTACACATCTAACTGCTGTCTGTGTTTCTCCCAACTTAACAACTTGCTTGTATTCTCTATTAGAAGTGCCCACTATGGGTGGAGTGTGGTGAGTGAAAACCTCTAGGTGACCTCATACTGCCAGAAACAAGTGGGGAAAATGCTGAAAAAATTACTGCAAAGTTGTTCTCTGCTGAAGAAATCACTGCTGGACCTCTCCAAACATTTCAGGCTTAGGCATTCATCACTTCTACCTATCTCCACTGAGCTTGGCAACTCTGTGCCTTGTTATTCTCAATCTGACTTACCCCAAGTGGATTGTGAGTGTAAAAGCAGGAAGCTCAGAGCTATAGTGCCACTGGTCCATCTTAAAATATATTTAAATGGGTTCATTCAGAACCGAGCAGGTGATTTGCAGAAAGGGAATTTGAGAGTATTGATCTTGGGCACTGGAAAACTGGCATAAACAACTTTGGTCTTATTTCGCTGCTAAAAAAAAGGTACTTGCCCCAATTGTGTGCTGAAATTTCTCCAAAAACGTCATAGAAATTTAGGCCAGTGGTTTTTGTCCCACTGTGGTGGTCTAATGAATCTAAATTGTTTCTTGGAAATTCAAAACGATGTTTCTCTCTTTTAAGAGTGTCAAACTGATTGGTTCCTTCTGAAATTTTAACCTGGTTCTTTGCTTGGAATAGAACAGCAATACTTATATCCCAGGAAAGAATTCCCTGGAATTCCTGGATTTTGAATATCCCACCAATCAAATTTTTAAAACATAACTGTCAATTAATATACAGGCTGCATCAATCTCACAAAATGTTTAAGTTTGAAGTATTCCTTTCTCCAGCCCATAACCAACTAAATTTACAACGCTGCATTTAAATGAGCTTGGTGCAAGAATGTACTTTTACAGACCATCATCTGCTGTCTTTCCTAGTGTGCTGCACTCAATTAATTTATGCATCTGAAAAAAAGGTCTGCAAAATTTCTCCCCAACTTGCAGGGATAGTTTAGCAAAATTCTATATTGTCTATCCATAGTTATACTTCCATGATTCAGAACTGGCTAACTGCTTTCTATAGATGACTTTTCCATGGTGCCAAAGTCACAGGAACAATTGACCTCCATGGATTATTTGATCATCTCTGTCTATACTTATTACCTCAAATTTCTATTGCATTCTTACCACATATTTCCCCAGCTCTTTCTTGAACAGTTAATCAACATAGCATTAATTACTTTTGCCATGAGTCTGTTCTTCTTTCCGGTCTGTTCTAACAGCGTAAGTCAATTATCTTGGCCACATCAACATTATCCATGTATCTTTATTCTGAACACCAGGAACATCTTGCCTCCTATTCCCATCACCAGTGGGCACATTCATTTCTAAGTCTTTCTGTTTTCACAGTAATACCATACAAAAAACACAAGCAAATAGTGAAAAAAGAGTAGCAGACAAACAAGTCAACACACACACAGGGAAATCAATATGTATACAATCACACTAAAAGTAAATTCCTGGGATTGTATTACTATAGATTACTTATTCTCAAAGCCTAGTTTTGATCTATATATAGCCAGTAGTGATATTACCAAGCCTAGATATGTTCAGTTTCTTTATCTGGCCCATTGCATTTAATGGGCATTTAACTTAGCATAGTGTGATTGCCATCAATGTATTAATATATTGTTGTGATTGTCTCTGATATATTAGCTTTAAATATATTCATGGCATTTTCTCTCCTCTTCTCTTGTCTTCTTGCAATCAATTTAATATTCATACATAATTTGGATTTTTCAGCACACATTTGGATCAGCGCATTAGAATCCGAGAACGCCACTAGGGAGAGAAAAGGTTAGTGCAGCACAAATATTCCACAACATCCTCCCCATAGCAAAATACTTGTAAGTAAAATGATTTCTTTAACCATAGCACTTTTTGTTCAGAAAACAGATGTAATCATTACCATAATTATTTACCAAATAAACAGCACAATGAAGCATGAGAAGTAAGCAATAACAACAGACCCAATACCATACAGGGCTGAAGAACTTACATCCTGCAAGAGGTTAATTTTCACTTTTCAAATTCTTTCTGCAATCCTGAGAAGGATCTTGGCAGACTGAAATAGCATTCTTCTTTCAACAGTAAAGGTTTAATTTCATACTAATATAGTAGACATTCAGACCGGGACACTAGTTCGTGAGCCCTTTTTCTTACAGCTTTCTCAAGTAGATGATACTCCCAAACGGCAATAAAACCTTACTTCTTAAGCAGAAATTTCCTTTGATGTCAGAATTGAAAATCAATTCAACTTCAGGAAAACAATATTATTTTCATATGTTACAATGACGCACTAAAGTTAAACATGTTACAAAAAACACTGCAGAATACCATTGAGAAATTATGATGTATACTGTCTGGAAGCAAAGCATAGGCACACGTGTGTATGCAGCTGCTTCCAACTATTGACATTTCCAAGCAACAATGCATAAATTTGCACTTTACCCCCTACAGATTGGACGATGAACCAGCTGCCTTAGCAGACGAATAGACTGTAATGGCAATCAAGAGATTTGTCCCTCCAGAACCCCAATTATCCTAGCCTACCATCAATTGCATTTTGAACGCTCCTTCATATTTTTGTCTTTACTTCCTTGCCTGATTACTCCAAGCATTTATCACCTTTAAGTAAAGAAGTGCTTCCTAATTTACTTCTCACTAATTTTAATTTATACCTTCTGCTCCTATGAGCATGATATGCTTTCAAGTAATATTCTGGCATTTATACTATTTTTTTTATATGGATATAGATAGGTAAGGGAGAGGGAGAGAGAGAGAGAGGGATAAATATCTAGTTATATATATTCTAATGAGGTCACCCCACTCTTTTGATAACATCCATTTCTACTTTTCCACAACCCCTCGCGACCCTAGAATGTCTCCGTGCCACCCAACATCAATGAGTCATAATATCTTCCAGGTCAACATCTGTGTGAAGTGCACGCAGCACATGCTCCCCCAGTACTGTCCTCAAATGGCTATCGGGATCTTACGTACGTCATAGGACTCCTGTTTGCATATCACAAGGGCCTACCACCTTATCTACCAAAGTTGTTGGCAGCAGGAACGGGGTGGTAAGCTGTTTCTGCCCAGCAGCATCAGTGAAATGTACCACATTGCGTTCCGTCGCCACAATAAACTCCGTTCTCTTGCCATAGAATCTATTCCTTCTCTCCCTATAAGCAACCTCTCAGGTTTAGCCAGACCCTTGCAACCTTTGACCTTGCAGGTTTGACCTTGAGCTGAGCTTTAAACGCCACCTCCTATTCATCACCAAACTTACTTCCATGCACCTCTGCAACATTGTTCACCTCAGCCCCGCCACCACTGAAACCCTTAGGCCCCAAGTTTCCACATGATTTGCTCCTGATTTTTAGGAGCAACTGGTGTAGAACGGAGTATCTTAGAAATCGGAATTCTCGTCATTTAGTTTGCTCCAGTTCTAGTCAGTTAGAACAGTTTCACTTTGGAACAGAATGTTTTTTTCAAAAGGGGGTGTGTCCGGCCACTTACGCCTGATTTCAAAGTTTCGTGAGTGAAAACTTACTCCAAACTAACTTAGAATGGAGTAAGTGAAGATTTTTGTACGCTCGAAAAAACCTTGTCTACACTTTAGAAAATCAGGCGTAGGTTACAAATCAGGCGTAGGGAATGGTGGGGGGGGGGGTGTGTTTAAAGGGAAGTTTACAAACATTAAACACTTCAGTTTTACAAATAAAGAGCCATCATCAATAATAAATGATAAATACATCAATAAATCAACCAATAAAATTAATCAAAAAAAATTAATAAGAAATAATTTTTTTTTAAATCAATAAATAAAACATTTTCTACTTACCGACTGCAGCACCGGGAGCCCTCCAACAGCGTGCTGGGATGCCCCCCTCAGTGTGTCTCTGTCAGTGTCTCTATCTCTCTGTCTGTCTGTGTGTCTCTCATTCTCTGTCAGTGTCTGTGTTTCTGACAGCGAGGGGAGGGGGAGAAGGGTGGTAGAGGGAGAGGGGGGGGAGCAGAGGGAGGGAAGGGGGAGGGATGGGGGAGAAGGGGAAGGGATGGGGGAGAGATGGAGAAGGGGGAGGGATGGGGGAGAAGGGGGAGGGATGGGATGGAGAGAAGGGGGAGGGATGGGGGAGAGGAGGGGAGAAGGGGGAGAAGGGGGGAGGGGGAAAGAAGGGGATAAAGGGGAGAAGGGGGAGAAAGGAGATGGGGGGGAAAGGAGAGGGGGGGAAAGGAGATGAGGGGGGGAAAGGAGATTGGGGGGGGAGAAGGAGATTGGGGGGGTGGGGGGGAAGGAGAAGGGGGAGGGAGGCTGAACGGGTCGGGCCCGAGACTTCGGGCAGGGCCCGTCCCCAGCACCAGATTTACAGGTAGGTGGCGTTGGGTCGGGTCGGCGGGGTGGTGGGAGGTCGGTCGGTTCGGTTCGGGTCGGGGAGAGGGAGGGAGGGAGGGAGAGGGAGGTCAGGTCGGATCCAGTCCGGAGGCGGGGGGGGGGTCAGCAGGTGTCGAATCCGGTCCGGGGGTGGGGGGGGGGGGGAGGGGTGGGGAGCGAGTGTCGGGTCCGGTCCGGGGGCGGGGGAGCGGGTGTCGGGTCCGGTCCGGGGGCGGGGGCGGGGGGCGGGAAGCGGGAGTCGGGTCGGGAGGAAGCAGGAGCTGGCCGTGGGAGGAGCCTTATTCACGCTGCCCCAGTGAGGCCATTCAGCCAGGGCTAGGGGCTGCGTGCTTCGGGCCCCTCCCACACAGTTTCGGGCGCCTGGAGCTACTGCACTTGCGTGCCCACTGTAGCGCGCATGTGCAGAGGTCCCGGCACTGTTTTCAGCGTAGGGACCTGGCTCCGCCCCCTACAGCTCCTGCTGCGCTGCGCCGAGGGCCAGAGGACCTGCAGGGAGGTGGAGAATACGGAGGGTTTTTTTAGGCGCACTTTGTGGCGCGAAAAACGGGCGTCCAGGTCGGGACTGCGCCGTTCTGGGCACGGCTCGAAACTTAGGCCCTTAAACATGTCTTTGCCACCTCCAGATATCGCTGCTGTAATGTTTTTGTCATTGGCCTCCTATCCTCCATCGACTTCCACTTATCCAAAACCCTGCTGCTAAGTCCTGCTCACCCATCATCACCTTCTCACAGACCTACTGGCTTCACATTCCCCAACACCAAATTTTAAATCCTCATCCTTATCTTTAACTCCTTCCATGACGCTCATCCAGTCGTATTGCTGCAACCTTTTTCAGGCCAATAGCCCCTCCAAACACTCCATTCCTCTGACTCTGGCATCCACGTCCCTTTGCCCGATTATTGGTGGCATATCCCTTTGCTGAAATTCACTCACCAAACTTCATTGCTACTCTGTAAAAAAACTCTCTATAAACATTTATGCCTCTCCACCTTTGAAAACACATTCCTTTGAACGAGCTTTTGGACCTCCCTCTAATTGCTCCCTCCTGACTTGTCGTCCATTTGCTTGCATTATTTGTGAAGCTCCTGGGACATTTCCTTATGTTAAAGGTGCAATACAAATGCAAATTATTGTTCTACTTCTTTCTGGACAGTATAATTCAATCTATCCTCTTCCCTACACCCTTTCTATCATTTTTAATGACCAGAATTGAACACCGTGTTCCAAGTGTGGTCTAATTGGTATGTTGTAAAGCCTTAACATAACCGATGTAGATTTGTACTCTGATGTTCTGGCCCTGTATCCCACATTTTTATAAGCTATTTGAATTGCTTTGCCACATTAACTACATATGGAAAATTATGTGTCTATGATTATTCACAGATCTCTTTCATGATCTCCCTGTGCCAATTCTGTTCCATTCTTATACCTAACGTCACAGAGGTTTTTTTTTTGCTCAATGTACAATGCATTACAAATATTTATATTAAATTTCATTTGTCATTAGGTCTGTCTAATTAAAAACTGATCTAAATCCTTCTGAAAATCTTTAACTCGGCCACTAATGATCCCCGTGTTTTGACCTAATCTACAAAGTTTGCAAACTTACAGTGGATTTTGGCATCCATGTCATGTATATAGATTAGTAATAACAGGGGTCCAGGCACAGATCTCCTGAGGGACTCCACTCAACACTTTACATATCTAACTGCTTATGAATACTCTTTGCTTTCTATTTTAACCAACTTATCCTGCCCCATATTTTATCCTGTACTTTTAAATTCATTAGAAGTCTTTCATATGAAATTTTGCCAAAGGTCTACCGAAAGTCCAAACAAACTATATCATAGATAGTTCTACTATCTTATTTATCTATGACATCCTCAAAAAAGTCAAGCAGGCGAATCAGACAGCATTTCACCACCTAAATCAATGCTGCTGTTTCTTATTACTTTATTGCTATACAAATATTTTACCTGCATACTACTTGGAATGATTTCCATTATTTTACCTGTTATTAAGATAATCTTGGTTGTTGCAGAAAAATCTGTATTAACTTTAGAATACACAAGCATCACCAGACAGTATGCCAGTGATGGAGCAGGTGGATATTGAGTTCAATGACAAAGGTACTGATCAAATTGATTGCTCTTCCCTGGATGGCATTGAAACTCTTTTAGGGCCTGGATGGCATTGAGGTTCTTGAGTGCAGTTGCAGCTGTACCCAGCCAGGCTAATGTTGAGCATTCCATCACATTCTTAAATGTGTAATTCAGTCTTGTTGATAGTGGAGATGCTTTGGGGATCAGCAGGCAAGTCACTCATTGGAGCCTTTGCCCTGCTCTTGAAATCACAGTGTTGACATGTTCAGTAGAGCTTCTGGCCAGTGGTGATCTCTATCATGTTGATAGTGGGGCTTTGGCATAGTGCTGAAGACCAGTGCACCCAGAAATGGCAGCCTTGGACTTATAATTTGATAAGAAATCTTTCAGGTGGAACTCTGTTAAAGGTCTTCCGAAAGTCCAAATAAACTATATTATTGGTAGTTTACTTTTTCAATGTAGCTCTGACACTAACATCTACCCAACAATGTAGAACAAAATTGTCCATGTAAAAACAGGACAAATCCAACCACTCTTTCAGCCTTCTTGTAAACATCAGAAAAGTGGTGGAAAGCATTATCAATAGTGTCATGGGGCAACCATCATCATAGGCAGTCCCTCGGAATCGAGGAAGACTTGCTTCCACTCTTAAAATGAGTCCTTAGGTGGCTGAACAGTCCAATACGAGAGCCACAGTCCCTGTCACAGGTGGGACAGATAGCCGTTGAGGGTAAGGGAGGGTGAGACAGATTTGCCGCACGCTCTTTCCGCTGCCTGCGCTTGATTTCTGCACGCTCTCGGCGATGAGACTTGAGGTGCTCAGTGCCCTCCCTGATGCACTTCCTCCACTTAGGGCGTTCTTTGGCCAGGTACTCTCAGGTGTCGATGGGGATGTTGCACTTTATCAGGGAGGTTTTGACGGTGTCCTTGTAACATTTCCTCTGCCCACCTTTGGCTCGTTTGCCATGAAGGAGTTCCGAGAAGAGTGCTTGCTTTGGGAGTCTCGTGTCTGGCATGCGGACAACGTGGCCTGTCCAGTGGAGCTGATCAAGTGTGACCAGTGCTTCAATGCTGGAGATGTTGACCTGGTCGAGGACGTCAATGTTGGTGCGTCTGTCCTCCCAGGGGATTTGTAGGATCTTGCAGAGACACCTACTGATCAAAAACCTACTCGATGACAGTCAGTTCATATCCCAACAAAACCACTGATTTTCCCTCCCCAGATGCTGAGACCAATCAAAGTACCTCTACTACGGCCTGGGTGAGATCTGCTGTCACAGCAGAGACTCAGACTTCCGAACTTGGCTTTCTGAGTTGCACACTGGGCAGCAAATTTACCAACTGAAACATTGGATGAATTTCACTGCTGTATCATCTGTTAAACTATTTATAATGAGAAGTTCTTATTTCAAACGTTAGTTATTAGTTGCAGCTAAGAGGACAAGCAACCTGCTGGTAGGTCTCCACCTGTACTCCTGCTCAACTGACCCCAACATGTGCAAGAGTAGCCTGATGATAACTCTGTCAATTTTCATTCTGTAAAGCATTGCAGCTGATTTCAGGAACTGAGTGGAGTGGGAGAAACCAACTTGTGTCCCATCACCATGTGGCAGCGCTTATTGGTGTTCCTTTCGGCTGCACTACCTTTAATAGATTTCAGCTTATTTGGAAACACATTCACTGAAAATTTGTCAGATTATATGAAATATGGAAGACAAATAAATAGAAGTCAATCATGTGTATTTCAAAGCTGGGAATGATGGAAGCCAGATGGCTCGCGAATGCAATTGTATATACAGACTAAAGATTATACAAACAATTACTTTTCAAGGAGATGGGAACTAATAAGCATCTGAAACTGTTTGAACAAAAGGGCTTATTTTAAAGCCATTGTTGATGGATCAGCAGCATAGATTCCATTAAACAGTCACGAAACTTTAAAAATGTATTTGATGGAAGCAGTTAAAAGGGGCTTGTAAATCCTGTAGGGTTGGTTGTATGGAAAGGGTTGAAGCAGTATTTGCAATTATATATGATGCAAATACTTCTTTGGTATTTCAATGGGTTCATCATATCGCGCAAAAACTATTTTGCTTTCACATAGCATTGCCCTGATGCAAATAGTCATGGCTCTTCTGGGCTCTTTGCCTCCCCAAGCTCATGACAGTTTCCCTTTAAAAGACTCTTGAATTCTTGTAAATTTCATCCCCTTTTGTTTACACTGGAAAATCTTCTCAATATTGTTGGTATGATTTGCCACATGCAACATGAAATCTGATGATTAAGATTTTTCTGAAATGAAGGAAAAAAAAAGTAATAGAAATTTAATCATATAGCATTAAATAATACTACATGATTCCTACTTCAGGTTCTTGCATAGTTTTGAATGATTATGCTCATCAAACTCCAAGGGGATTGGACTTTGGGAGGAAAGGTTCCATTGAGATCTTACAAGAGTTAGAATTACTATTTTGTGTTCATGTAAAGTCCTGTCCCCTCAGTACAGATTCACACAAGGCATGTAGTGAAGTCAAGGTCACTCTGGACCTGCACCTTTTATTTCACAGCTCTGGAATGCTGCACTAGCCTGAGACCTGTGCTTATATACCTGTCTCTTGCAAGTGCACCTCCGGTGGTAAGGTATGCTGGTGGTTACAGGTCATATCTTATTACAGTATAGCATGTTGGGATACAGTTATATATAATAATGTATGATACATGACATCACCCTCCCCCAAGGTCTTACTGTCTTTATAAGTTCAGTCTCTCAGGTGGTCTACACTCTCGCGTGGAGTGTCTGAGTTGTGGTTCAGTTGTTTGCCTTGGTGTCTGTTTTTCTTTGGGTGTGGTTGCTAGTATCTCGCCTGGGCTGTCTGTTTCGATTGGTGTGATTGTTGTTGACTCGCCTGGGCTGTCTGTTGGGATTGCCCTTTCCTCAGGTTGTTCCCTCTGTCTGTCCACCAGGTGTGGTGCGAGTTCCACATTGTAGTCTGCCTCTGGTTCCGCAATGCTGTTGGTAAATCTGCTTTTGACTTGGTCTACATGCCTCCGGCAGGTTTTGCCATTGTCCATTTGTACTACCAGTAGCCTGTTTCCTTCCTTGCCCGTTACTGTCCCTGCAAGCCATTTGGAACCCCTGCCATAGTTTAGTACAAACACTTTGTCCCCTATCTCATTCCATCTCCCCCTCGAATTTCTGTCATGGTACTCAGTCAGCTTACGGCGCTTTACCTCAACAATTTCGTGCATGTCTGGGAGGATTAATGAGAGCCTTGTTTTTAAAGTCCTTTTCATCAACAGTTGCGCGGGGGGGATCTCAGTCAGTGAGTGCAGACGAGATCTGTAGGCCAGCAGCAGTCGCGACAGGCGACCCTGCAGCGTGGGACCTTGGATTTTAAGCATGCGTTGTTTAATAATTTGCACTTCTCTCTCCACCTGGCCGTTGGAGGCCAGCTTGAATGGTGCCGTCTTGACGTGATTTATGCCGTGGTCAATTATAAAGTCTTGGAATTCTGCGCTGGTGAAGCACGGACCATTGTCACTGACTAATATGTCAAGGATTCCGTGCGTTGCAAACATGGTTGCGAGGCTCCCCACAGTGGTGGAGGTTGTGCTCGAGTTTAAAATGGTGCATTCGATCCACTTTGAAAATGCATCTACAACTACGAGGAACATTTTGCCCATGAATGGGCCCGCACAGTCTACGTGCACCCGTGACCACGGTTTGGTAGGCCAGGGCCAGGGACTCAGTGGAGCCTCCTTGGGGGCATTGCTGAGTTGGGCACAAATGGTGCACCTTCGGACGCAGAGCTCCAAGTCCGCGTCAATACCAGGCCACCAAACGTGGGATCTGGCTATGGCCTTCATGAGAATGATCCCTGGGTGCTCGCGGTGGAGCTCCCGGACAAATGCCTCTCTGCCTCGCAGAGACATGACTACTCGGCTGCCGCACATCAGGCAGTCTGCTTGTAGTGATAGCTCATGCATGCGCCTGTGAAAGGGTTTTAATTCCTCGGGGCAGGCATCGCGAGCCTCTGTGCAGTCACCGGTTAGGACACATCTTTTTACTAAGTATAACGTGGGGTCGCTGGCCGTCCAGGCTCTGATTTGGCGAGCCGTCATGGGCGAACCTGTGGACTCAAAGGCATTGATTGCCATGACTATCTCACAGTCCTGTTCGTCAGACCCTTCCGTGGTCGCCAGGGGTAGCCTGCTGAGCGCGTCGGCACAGTTGTCTGTGCCTGGTCTGTGCCTTATGGTATAGTCGTAGGACGCCAGCATGAGTGCCCACCGTTGAATTCGCGCCGAGGCGTTGCCGTTTATTGCCTTGCTCTCGGATAGGAGGGACGTGAGGGGCTTGTGGTCGGTTTCGAACACGAACTTGGCCCCGAAAAGTTATTGGTGTATCTTTTTGACACCATACACGCACGCGAGCGCCTCCTTCTCTACCATTCCATACCCGCGCTCCGCCCGCGAAAGTGACCTGGAGGCATAAGCTATGGGTTGTAATTTGCCCGCAATATTGACATGTTGCAGAACGCACCCGACCCCATACGCTGACGCATCGCATGTAAGAACTAGCTTTTTACCTGGATCAAAGAAAGTCAAAACACTGTTGGAACACAGAAGGTTGCGTGCCTTATTGAAGGCACGTTCCTGGGCGTCCCCCCAAAACCAATCACACCCCTTCCTGAGTAGCACGTGGAGAGGCTCCAGCACGTGCTTAAGTTCTGCATAAAGTTCCCAAAGTAATTGAGTAGCCCGAAAAAGGCGCGCAGTTCTGAGACAGTCCGGGGCTTGGGTGCCAGGCGAATTGCTTCTGTTTTGGACTCTGTTGGGCAGATTCCATCAGCGGCAATCCTTCTGCCCAAAAATTCAACCTCAGGTGCGAGAGACAGGCACTTGGATTTCTTGACTCGTAGGCCTACCCGATCCAACCGCTTTAGTACTTCCTCCAAATTACGGAGATGGGAGTCGGTGTCCCTGCCCATGATAAGTATGTCATCTTGAAATACAACCGTCCACGGGATGGACTTGAGCAGACTCTCCATGTTGTGCTGGAATATGGCAGCTGCCGACCTGATGCCGAATGGGCATCGATTGTACATGAAAAGGCCTCGATGTGTGTTGATGGTGGTGAGTAGCTTGGATTCCTCGGTCCATTCTTGCGTCATATACGCAGATGTCAGGTCTAATATTGAGAAAAGTTTACCTCCAGCCAATGTGGCAAATAAGTCCTCCACTCTGGGCAGCGAGTACTGGTCCTGTAGGGAGACTCTGGTTATGGTAGATTTGTAGTCCCCACAGATTCGTACGGATCCATCAGGCTTCATGACTGGGACGATGGGACTTGCCCAGTTGCTAAATTCCACAGGTGATATAATGCCTTCCCGCAGAAGCCTGTCTAGTTTGCATTCAATCTTTTCCCTCATCACATAGGGTACAGCTCTGGCCTTGTGATGGACCGGTCTAGCATCCTGTGTGATGTAGATTTTGACTTTGGCCCCTTTGAAAGTGCCCACACCTGGCTGAAAGAGATGTTCAAATCGCTTTATAACTGTTGAGCAGGAGGTCCGTTCCTTGAATGACATGGCATGGACATCATCCCATTTCCAGTTTAGTTTTGCCAGCCAGCTTCTCCCCAGCAGTGCTGGGGGGTCTCCGGGGGCAATCCATAGGGGAAGTCAGTTCACTGTCCCTTTGTGTGTGACAGAGAGCATGGCGCTGCCGAGGACTGGTACGATTTCTTTGGTATAGGTCCTTAGTTTGGTGTCGACCCTTGTGACCCGTCTCTTTTATGCGGCCACAGTTGTTCAAATTGTTGAGCGCCCATGAGAGATTGACTCGCTCCTGTATCCAGCTCCATGTTGACAGATATCCCGTTGAGTTGGACCCTCATCATTATCGGAGGCATCCTGTCGTAGGAGCAGCGGCCATTGATCGTGTTGACCCGCTGTACATCGGTGTCCCGGGTACTGTCCCCACCGTCTTCTGGTCCGCTTTCTGACCCATCTGATTCGTATACCAGCCGAGCTGCCGTTTTTTTGCACATGCGGGCCAAATGCCCTGTATATTCACAGTTCCTGCAAACAGCCTGCTGAAATCGACATTTTCTTGACGAGTGCCCACCCCCACACCTCCAGCACAGACTGCTTGCAAAGAATGAGCTGCATCTGGCTGATCTCTCTTGAGCTTCTCTCAGTTTGTAGTTGATTGCTCGCATTGTGGATTGATGAGGTGTGAACGGCCGTTCCTGTGGCCCTTGATGGCTTCTGTTGCCACTGCTTGCTGTCGAAAGCCTGTTCTGCCGGTTTTGTCTGTGGGGGGTAGCAGCTTTTCTAATGCTGTGAACTCCTTGTTCCATTATTTCGTTAGTTGTCGTACCTGCATTGTAAATCAACCTCGTTTCTTCTTCCCCTATCAAGAATGTCTGTGCAACCAGTGCTGCTGCCTCTAAGGTCAGGTTCTTGGTCTCTATGAGCTTTCGGAATATGCCTGCGTGGCCTATTCCTTCAATGAAAAAGTCTCTCAGCATTTCTCTCCTCAGTTCATCAGAGAACTCACATAAACTAGCCATCCTCCGAAGTTCCGCCACGAAGTCGGGTATGCTCTGACCCACACAGCGTCTGTAGTTGTAGAACCTGTGTCTGGCCATGTGTAGGCTACTCGCTGGCTTCAGGTGGTCTCTTACCAGTGTGCTCAATTCTTCAAACGACTTGCTTGCTGGTTTCTCGGATGCCAACAGATCCTTCATTAAAGCATATGTTTTCGAGCCACAGCTGGTCAAGAGATGGGCTCTTCTCTTGTCTGCCGTATCATCGCCTAACCAGTCTTTGGTTACAAAGCTTTGCTGGAGCCTTTCTATAAAATCCTCCCAATTGTCTCCCGCATTGTACTTTTCATCTGATTCGTTGTTCGCCATTCTGTGGATTCTGTAATCCCGTAACCCGTCGCCACTGTAAAGTCCTGTCCCCTCAGTACAGATTCACACGAGGCATGTAGTGAAGTCAAGGTCACTCTGGTTCTGCACCTTTTATTTCATAGCTCTGGAATGCTGCACTTGCCTGAGACCTGCCCTTATATACCTGTCTCTTGCAAGTGCACCCCCGGTGGTAAGGTATGCTGGTAGTTACAGGTCATATCTTATTACAGTCATGTATAGCATGTTAGGATACAGTTATATATAATAATGTAAGATACATGACAGTTAGTAATTTCCTGCTCATGCTGTTGGATATCCCTGTGCCTGCTGGGTTGCAGTGCAGGATATATTGAGTAAAACACTTGCAGCTGCATGTGACACTATAGACATGTGCTGTGCTACTTTATACTTTCTTGTGGTTACACACCAAAATTACGCTACAGAAAATATTCAATTAAAAATTGGCATTAGAAGTAAAAAAAATGCTATATAACTAAAGGAAAATCAGAAACGGTGAAGGTTTAGTAACACATCCTTGATACAATTTTACTATGATGTAGATTTATTATTAATACATGGAATGAAATTTCAAACCTGGACACATTTATGTATTATCAATGCAGTTGAAGCCAGCAAGAAGTTAATAAATCTGGATATTTGTACCAGGATGGATGCCTTAATTTGCCTTCTATTGCAGGGCAGGGAATGTGCACTGGTTGGTAGCAGTCAAAGAGTGAGTAAAGGGAGACATTCATCGGTCTAAATTTTCGTCTGTGCTGCCTAAATACCTGCACCGATCTCTATTTTCTTCCCACCACACCAGCATGGAACGCTACTGGCTGCACTTTCAGCACCCTACTACATGTAAACGATGGTGGGAGGTGGAAACCTGCCCGATTTCCCTGCTTTTGCCATTATCGCTGACCCCAGGAGCTGCCAGCAGAGCGGTGATGGTAGTCACTGGGACAGGAGCAGGAAGAGGCTTACTTAACCTCCATTTGGAGGGAGAAGGCCCAATGATGGATATGTCTCCCTCTACGTGGGCCTTTTTTTAGCCTTCAGCTCAGACTGAGGCCTAAATAGAAATCAATCCTCATGACTTTGGGGTTCTCCTGACCCTTTTAAACTTGTCCCCAACTTTTCTAGTGCTGGAGCAGATGTCCCTCTGCAGCACTGCTACATCTTTTTCCTCAGCCGTGACAGACTTGGTGACGGGAGTCCCGCCTAAACTCGACCCTGCAGAACCGACTTTAAAAATTGGTTGAAGTCACGGCCTGGTCAGAGTGGTGGGCAAAAGTCCCATCTGACATTTCTCCAATGGCAAACCCACACTGGCCGAACATCCGGCCCATAATATCTGAGGAAGAGAAGGAAAATAATAGCTCAGGCACACTTTGCATGGAGCCAAATGACAGGGTATGCTAGATAGCAAATTGTCCCTTTATTTTTTTTCTTCAATCATATTGTTTTGCTGCATTGATGTTCTTGTTTTGCTAGATTTGTGATGGTCTCATTTCTAAGAATCCATTGTAACCTTCTTATTTTTGAGCCACTCTTATTTTCTATGGACATTTCCGCTGAACGCTGCTGTTTCCTGTGGGCCTTCTTAACCTGTGTTGCAGTTTCCCATGGACTGTCCAATATCACACCACCGTTGTCATGGTGGTCTTGTTAATGCTCTTGATCCTTAGACAGATTCCCTAAGATGCTCATATATTGGGGGAATTTGTTGTGATACTCTCAATGCTTGTTTGAAGCAAAACAATTTTGAAATCTTTTTCTTTTCTTCAGAGATGTGTAACTATTCTCTCTCTTCTCATACAGATTTGTGATTTTTTTGTATTATTGAGAAACCTCGGTGATTGGCTAGCATTCATAGTTCTGTGTGGTGTGATTCAATAGCTTCCTCTTGCTTCTAGTGAGAATAATGATTCACCCCAACGCAACAGGCATTTGTTGCAATGTGTCTGATGGTCTCGACAATCTTGAATTTCATTGTAGGTTTGCCACATGCTCTCTTCTCACAGTAGTTACTGTCACATTTGTGATGTTTACTGGATTTCAGTAATATATTATCACACTTTCCTTCTCTTGTCTTGATTTATCATGATGCTTATGTACTTCATAGAAACCAGTGTAGTCTCAAGGCATTTTACAGAAGATCTTTCCTTTTATACTCATCAAGATAAGAGTTGTCAATGCTGGGAGATTGAATACTGTTCAATATTGGGCACCAAATGTTAGCATTGGTTGTTCCCAAGTCAAGTACAGAATGGGTTGAATGTAGGATGGTAATTTTGACTCTGGCCCCAACAATGTGCCTTAATCGCAACCTCAGAAGAGTTCATTAGTGTAGCACTTTTTTTTCATTTCTTTGTAGCCTCTTTTCATCAGATTGTCAATGTAATCTCCATTTTGTTTGAAACTGCCCCAAACTAATTTTATTGAGGATTCTTTCATGCTATAAGTCTCAGCTTGATTTCAACTAGGTACCAGAAGTGAAAAGAAGGTTGAAAACTCAAGAGTGACAGTTAGGGGCCGAGATTCAGCCTCCCGATATGGCCTGTTATCGCAGGAAAGCAGCAGCCACGCAGCAGTGTCCACTGGCTGCCGATTTATAGTCGAATGGCCGCCGCTCACGAAATTCTCCCCAGTGGTTTTTTTGGCGGTCCCCACTTCCGCCTGCTGCGGCCGAACCCTCTTAGGTGCGTCATCAAAGTGTGTACCGCCAATGTCCCACCCTGCAAGCAAAATTCACCTTACAAAATCTTCCGGCCGCCACTCGGTGCCCCCGACAGTTTTTTCTGTCGGTGCACTGTGTTTGCAGTGTGTGTAAAATAGCGGTGCAGCCTCCATTAAAGTGGAAGGTGCACTGCCTTGGCTGCCATCATATTTTTTTTTGTCGGCCAACTGCCAGGTCTGGCCGACAGTTATGCCCCCGGGTTTGGCCGGGCCACCAACAGGCAGCCTGCCACCCCCTCTTGGGTGCCAGGCCGTTGGCCCGGCCGAAACCCTCCCTGGTGGCCCAGTGGACTTAACTTAAAAAGCTGCAGAGCTCGCAGTGGCCCTTCCCTTTAACTGAAGGGGAGAGACATGTTGATGCGCCAGCACGATGATGTCACCAGCCTGGCACTGATGACTGACAACAGTGGACACTTCTGCCCCAATTAAGACTGATTTCCACCCCGCTCGGAAAAAAACCGACAAAGAGGTGAATTTAGCATGATTGGCTGCCACAACCAAACACAAGAAAAATGGTCGGTGCTACCCATTTCGGGCGGGGTGTGAATTTCGGCCAATTAGTCTTTTTAACTTGTAGGAACTAAATGCATTATTATAATTTTTACATAGAATTTTGCTACATAGAAACAGACCATTAATCGCAACAGGTCTATGCCGGTGTTTATCAGCCACACAAGCCTCCTCCCACATCAGTCATCTATAACCTCTTTAAAACTGCTATTATATTGCAACACAAGTTTGGAAGAGCAACCTAACTGTTTTTAATTGTAGTTAGTGCAGCCTGTATTCCTGTAAACTGGCTGCACTGTGGGGCTCACAATTCCATACAGAATGATCATAACATTTTGGCTAATGTCCATGCAGTGATGTCATAATGTTGCATCTAGCTGTCACTACAGAGAGAATATCTGAGAGCATGCATAATCTCGGCAGGATATTTCACCATGATTCACCGTTGAAGGCAATGTGACTGTCAGAAGAAAACTGTCAAACGAGTGGGGCAGATTTTCTTTGTTTTTGCACTCTAATGCAAATAATCGCTGCAGCAGAGCGTATAGAGGAAGTTCAGGTGTGAAGTTGTGCAGTTACTGATTTGCTAAATCATTCCCTCTCTGCCACCTTTGTCCCCACTAAAACTCTCTCACCCTAGTCCTTCCTCCGGTATACCCCTCAACTCTGCTCCCTTAAGTCCAAAGGATGCAGACTTGAACGTCTTTGGCAGACTACTGGTTTAACCATCCATCACCAAATATGGTTGGATCTATATAGCATTATCGGGTCCTGCTGTCCATTGCTAAAACTGCCCACTATTCTAAGATCATCCAGGAAGGCAATGATAACACTCGACTTCTCTTCTCCATCTCAAGGGAGATGCTGGGTCTGTTTTCTTTGGAACAGAGGAGACTAAGGGGCGACTTGATTGAGGTGTATAAAATTATGAGGGGCCTGGATAGAGTGTATAGGAAGGACCTGTTCCCCTTGGCACTGGGTGCCCCAGGGGGCATAGATTTAAAGTAATTGGGGGAAGGTTTAGAGGAGATATGAGGAGAAATGTCTTCACCCAGAGGGTGGTGGGGGTCTGGAACTCACTGCCTGAAATGGTGGTAGAGGTAGGAACCCCTTAAACACATTAAAAAGATACTTGGATGTGCACTTAAAATGCCATAACCTACAGGGCTACGGCCAAGAGCTGGAAAATGGGATTAGGCTACGGCCAAGAGCTGGAAAATGGGATTAGGCTGGATAGCTCTTGGTCAGCCGGCGCAGACACGATGGGCCGAAATGGCCTCCTTCCGTGCTGTAAATTTCTATGATTCTATAATCTGTCTTCTCAAACCACCCTCCCCTGCCTCCTGCTCCCTCACCTCCAATAATAAATGCAAGGAGCTCATGGACTTTTTGTTAAAAAGATCGAGAACATACGTTAACTGCCTCTGCCATTTCTCTCCCATCCCCTAGCCCGGGCCTAACTTCCGCTCAGTTTCCCCCTTGGCCTAACCCTGAATTTGCATATTTCTTCACTTTTTCCCATATTTCCTCTCATGCCCTTTCAAAGCTCATCTTGTGAATGAGACCAGTCTCCTGTTCTCTCGACCCTATTCCTACTAAACTGTTGACCACCCAACTTCCTTTCCTGGCTTCCATGTTAGCTGATATTGTTAACGGTTCTCTCTCCTCAGGTACTGTCCTCCTCTCCTTCAAATCTGCTGTCATTACCCCACCCTTCAAAAAAAACAACCCTTGACACCTCTATCCTTGCAAATTATCACCCTATCTCCAACCTTCCTTTCCTCTCCAAAGTCCTTGAACGTGTTTTCACTCTCAAATCTGTGACCATCTTTCTCGGAACTCCTTGTTTGAATCCCTCCAATCAGGTTTCTGCTCCATCACAGTACCGAAATGGCTCTTACCCAGGTCACAAATTACATTCTAGTTGACTGTGACAAAGGTAAACTATCCCTCCTCGGCCTTCTCGACCTGTCTGCAGCCTTTGACACAATCGACCAAAAATTCTGCTCCATAGCCTTTCCACCGTCGTCCAGCTGGATGGGACTGCACGCGTCTGGTTCCATTCCTATCTTTCCAGCATAGCCATAGAATTACCTGCAATGGCTTCCCTTTCCTCTCCCACACGGTCACCTCTGGTGTCCCCCAATGATCTATCCTTGGCCCCCTCCCATTTCTTATCTACATGCTACCCTTCAGTGACATCATCCAACGACACAGTGTGAGTTTTCACATGTACGCTGATGATACCCAGATTTACCTTTCCTCCACCTCTCGCAAACCCTCCACTGTTTCTACACTTATCAGACTACTCGCCCGACATCCAGTACTGGATGAGCAGAAATTTCCTCCAATTAGATATCGGGAAGACTGAAGCCATTGTCTTCATTCCACGCCACAAAATCACTTCCCTTGCTTCCGATTCCATCCCTCTCCCTGGTAATTGTCTGAGGCTGGTGAGTTTGTTCGCAACCTTGGTGTTGTATTTGATCACAAGTTGAGCTTCCTATATCCGCTCCATTACTAAGGTCACCCATTTCCACATCTATAGCATTGCCTGTTTCGGCTCCTGCCTTAGCTCATCTGCTGCTGAAACCCTTATCCATGCCTTTGTTACTAGACTTGACTATTCCAAAGCACTCTTGGCCGGCCTCCCTAGTTTTATCCATTTAAAATCTGCCGCCCGTGTTCTAATTCACATCAAGTCCTGTTCACATATCTCCATTGTGCTCGCTGAATTACATTGGCTCCCGGTTAAGCAATGTCTCAATCTTAAAATTCTTAGCCTTGTTTTCAAATCCCTCCACAGCCTCACCCCTCCCTATCTCTGTAATCTTCTCCAACCCTACAATCCCTCGAGATCGCTGCACTTCACCAATTCTGACCCCTTGAACATCCCCAATTTTAATCGCTCCACCATTGGCGGCCGTGCCTTCAGCTGCCTAGATCTTAACCTCTGGAATTCCCTCCCTAAACTTCTCTGCCTCTGTATTTCTTTTTCCTCCTTTAAGACACTCCTTAAAACCTACCTCTTTGGCTAAGCTTTTGGTCACTTTCAAATGTTGTTTTTGATAATGATCCTCTGAAGCAGATTGGGATGTTTTACTATGTTAAAGGTGCTGTATAAATTTAAATTGCTGTTGTTGTTGAAGGATCGCATGCACAATATTCCATTCTTTACCTTAAGTGGAGTGAAAATCAGCAGACTCTGTTACAGGTGTGAAATCCTCCCCATCTGATTTGCCTCTATACAGGTAATTATTTATGGCCAAGCACAAAAGAGAAAAATCTGCCTTGCTTTTTCCTGCACTAAGAATTGTGTTGACACTTTCTAATGTCATATTACATGGGACATTTATATTCTGGTTTGACTTTTTCTAACACTTTTTTCTCATGTTAAGCATTTTGTTAATAGTTTCTGTAACCAGAACATGTACCTCTTAAAAACAGAAATGTGTGTATTTTACACTCTACTGTACCAAGTTAGCTCAGTCCATGTCGAACAATTAACCTTGATCACAGTAAGTTGCTGATTGACGAGGACATAGAATTTCCACATAGACTGTCCATCCGGAACGTGGAAAGTATCACAACAATAGGTTACCTTCAGGCGAGACAACTGATCAGAACAATGTATAAATGAAAAATAATAGAATAAAAATTGGTCATCATTTAATCCGTTTGGCAGACATAAAATGGGGGGAAAAATGGGCAATTTTGCAGGGCGATGCTCTGCACCGCAAGGAAGCCTGAAAAACATTCAACAGACATTAGGCTCCTTGCAAATGCTAATGAGGGGCCTAATGCCTGCTTTAGGTCCCGTCTTAGAAATTGGGCTGCCCCGAGTGGAGCAGGGGCAAGGCCTACTCCACTTAGGTTTTCCTGGCATGGATGCGGCCTAGGAAGTGGCTGTCACCAAAAAAGGTAAAGAGTGCTCCTCTCAGCTCCACAGTGCTCCTACCAGCCTCAATCACACCAGCCCCCTCCCACCCCAACCCCGCCTCGCCCATTATGCTCCTTCCAGCACTAACCTCAGGGCTGCTGTGGTCGGAAATCTATCTGCTGAAATGGGTGAGCTGTTGGCTTCTGGCACAACTCAACAGGTAGCCATGATTGAAATGGCCCAATTTTGGCCCACTGGTTGCCTATACAGTGCCAATTCAGATGGGGTTAATCTGTAATATAGAACTCCATCTAGTGAACTACTGTAGTAATGCAACTGCTGCTGTAAATATAATAAAAGTCACATGATGTATTGGAGCCATCTTGTAGAATGTGTGTGTTAGTGATGTCGTAAAGAATTTATCACATTGGCAACGTAGGACAGGAGTCCCTATCTGGAATTCTGGATTCCCTAGCTGAAATTTTTGTTGGTGAATGATCCAGCCGCGCGACTTTGAAGGTTCTTTGTTTTGCCGCACAGCTAAAAATTCAAGGTAGATTACAAGAACACTTAGCTGAATTGTCAGAATCCAGATGGCTTGCCTATGGGAATAATAGGGTGCTTGAGTGAGTTCCATGGTGACCGAGAAACCTTCGGAGCATATGTGGAGTGACTAGATATGTTTTTCACTGCGAATAATATCATCGAAGTCCCCGATGATGAAAACCGTAACCGGGTGGTTTTAGAAAGAAAACGGGCTATTTTCCTGACTGAAGCAGGCCCCGAGGTGTGTGAAACCCTGAAAAATGTGCTTGTTCCCATCAAGCCGAAGGACACGCCACTGACAGAGATTCAGCACTACAGTCCTGAGCACCTGGAAATTGCTGAAAGTTATCGCTTTGGAATATGGGATCAATTAATTGACGAGAGTATCAGTGAGTACATTGTAGCTTAAAAAAAACGATCCATTCACTGTCATTTCGGAAACTTTCAGGACCAAGCATTGCGTGACCGCTTTGTTTGTGGCATGAAAAATGAAGCAATTCGAAGAAAGTTGTTGACAACGCCTGACTTGACTTTTGATTTAGCTTGTCAGACAGCCATGTCGATGGATATGGCCGACCAATACTCCCGAGAATTTCATGCCATTTCCAGTAGTCAGCCAACTGAGGTGAATTGCCTTCAGGTTAAAAGTAAAAGGCAGTTGGGCCCCAAGACCTCAGCAACTGGTCAAGGTAACAGTGCATTGAAGTCATTCTATTGGTACCTGGGACAACACATTGCTCAAAGCTGTCCAAAAGTGAAGGCAGAGTGTTTCCATTGCAAGAAAACTGGGCATGTTGCGAAGGCCGACTGAAGAATAAACCTACTTTCAATGCTATAAGTAGAAATCGCCAGACAATGCATAGCATTGTAGAGAAACAACAGGACAATGAGGTTTTGGAGATACATGTCATCAGGAGCATTAGAGTACCTAACAACAATTCGCGAAGTATCATCATCCAAGTAGACATTACAGGAACCAGGATACTCATGGAAATCGACACTGGTGCATCCGTGAGTGTAGTATGGTAATCGCTATATCTCGACAAGTTGAGTAATTTTCCACTGGAGAAGTCGAAGATAGAGCTACGAGGCTAATCAGGAGAGCAAATCCCTGTGGTAGGACGTATAACCATACCGGTGAAATACAAGGATCAGTTTCAGAGCTTGCCTCTTTTAGTAGTGTCAGGAGACAAGCCTGCCTTGATACGTAGAAATTGGTTGGTGTAGTGTGTGAAGAGTCAGACTGAACACTGTGAACTCAAAGTGTGACCTTAGTTTTTTATTGCAGGTCTCCAGAGTGCCTCTCCAACCTGTGAAGCCTTCTTAAATACCTGTGCTCCCAAGGGATTATGGGATCCCTTGGGACTCCGGGGAATGAGTAAATACAAGTCCACATATATAACAACATTCCCCCACAAAGTCAATAGTGTAACTATTTACAATGTGAGTCAATCTGGGGCCCTTCATGCCCTGGTTGATCGTCTCGGTGTGAAAGCTGGTGTTATTGAATCATTTGTTGGGCCCTCACTGGGCTGCTGTGCAGCTGGTCTTGCTGGGCTGCCTAGTGTGTTGGGCCCTGCAGAGCTGCTGTGGATGAAGGGATCTGCTTCGTGGTCAACCGTGGTGTCGGTTGCTACTGGTGTGTATGTTGGGGGATCAAAAAAGGTAGGGTCCAAGGTGGGTTGCTCAGGGTAGTCCGTGAATCTGAGTTTGATTTGGTCCAAGTGTTTCTGGTGAATGAGTCCATTTGAAAGTTTGACCCGAAACACCCTGCTCCCCTCTTTGGCCACGACAGTCCTGGGAAGCCACTTGGGACCTTGTACATAATTTAAAACAAATACAGGATCATTGATTTCAATCCCGCATGACACATTTGCACTATCATGGTATGCACTTTGTTGATGCCACCTGCTCTCTACCTGTTCATGTAGATTAGGGTGAACTAATGAGAGCCTTGTCTTGAGTGCACTTTTCATGAGCAGTTCAGCGGGTGGGATCCCAGTGAGTGAGAGGGTCTCGTGCTAAGCAGGACTCTGGATAGGCGAGTCTGCAGTGAGCCTTCAGTTACCCTCTTCAAGCCTTGCTTGATGGTTTGCACTGCTCTCTCTGCTTGACCATTGGACACTGGTTTAAACGGGGCAGATGTGACATGTTTGATCCGGTTACGGGTCATGAATTCTTTGAACTCAGCACTGGTAAAACATGGCCCGTAGTCGCTCACCAGGACATCGGTAAGCTGTGTGTGGCAAACATGGCCTGCAGGCTTTCAGTGGTGGCAGCAGACGTGCTAGCTGATATTATCTCACATTCAATCCACTTGGAGTACGCATCTACAAACACAAGGAACATTTTACCCAAGGACGGGCCTGCATAGTCGACATGTACCCTAGACCACGGTTTGGAGGGCCAAGACCATAAATTTAGCGGCGCCTCTCTGGGTACATTGCTTAACTGCGAACATGTATTACATCTGTGAACGCAGGACTCTAAGTCTGCATCGATACTGGGCCACCATCTGTGGGATCTGGCTATCGCTTTCATCATTACGATACCTGGGTGGGTACTGTGGAGGTCATTGATGAAGGTGTCTCTGCCCTTCTTGGGGACCACTACTCGATTGCCCCACAGAAGGCAGTCTGCCTGTATAGACATTTCATCTTTGCGCCGCTGGAACGGCTTTATCTCTTCCTGCATTTCCACTGGGACACTGGACCAGCTCCCGTGAAGCACACAGCTTTTGACTAGAGATAATAAGGGGTCCTGGCTTGTCCAGGTTTTAATCTGCCGGGCAGTGATGGGTGATTGCTCACTCTCAAATGCTTCCATAACCATGGCTAGATCTGCGGGCTGCGCCATTTCCACCCCCGTGGTGGGCAATGGCAGCCTACTGAGAGCATTGGCGCAGTTTTCTGTGTCTGACCTGTGGCGAATGGCATAGTTGTACGCGGACAACGTGAGCACCCATCTCTGGATGCGGGCCAATGCGTTGGTATTTATCCCTTTACTCTTGGAAAACAGGGATATAAGTGGCTTATGGTCAGTTTCCAATTCGAATTTTAGCCCAAACAGGTATTGATGCATTTTCATTACCCCATAGACATACGCTAACGCTTCTTTCTCAATCTTGCTATTGGGTCTCTCAGCCTTAGACAGACTCCTGGATGCATAGGCAACCGGTTGCAGTTTCCCGAAGTCATTAGCTTGTTGCAATACACACCTGACGCCATATGACGACACATCACATGCTGGTACCAAACGCTTACATGGATCATATAACACAAGCAACTTGTTTGAGCATAATAATTTTCTTGCTTTTACAAAGGCATTTTCTTGGCTTTTGCCACAAACCCATTCGCCCCCTTTTCGTAATAAGACATGTAGTGGTTCTAGCAGGGTGCTGAGACGCGGTAAGAAGTTACCAAAGTAGTTCAAGAGTCCCAGAAACGACCGCAGCTCCGTCACGTTCTGTGGCCTCGGTGCATTCTCGATTGCCTCCGTCTTCGCGTTGGTGGGCCTGATGCAGTCCGCCGCAATCCTCCTTCCCAGGAACTCTATTTCAGGCACCAGGAAAACGCACTTCAAGCATTTTAACCTGAGTCCCACGCGGTTGAGTCGACTAAGAACCTCCTCCAGGTTCTGCAGATGCTCGACTGTGTTCCAACTTGTGACCAAGATGTTGTCTTGGAAGACCACGGTGTGCGGGACTGACTTCAGTAAACTTTCCATGTTTCTCTGGAATATCGCCGCCGCAGATCAGATTCCAAATGGGCATCTGTTATAAAGAAAAAGACCTTTGTGAATGTTGATGCAGGTGAGGGCCGTCAATGAATGCTCCAGTTTCTGCGTCATGTAGACTGAAGTCAGATCCAGCTTCGTGAACGCCTTTCCTCCTGCCAGCATTGCAAAGAGGTCGGCGGCTTTTGGTAGTGGGTATTGGTCCTACAGGGAGAAATGATTGATAGTTACTTTGTAATCACCACAGATTTTGACAGTGCCGTCTTCCTTGAGGACTGGGGCAATAGGACTGGCCCACTCGCTGAACTCGATCGGTGAAATGATGCCCTCTCGTTGCAGCCAGTCTCGCTCGATCTCTACCCTTTCTCTCATCATGTACAGTACTGCTCTCGCCTTGTGATGGATGTGTCACGCCCCCGGAATTATGTGGATCTGCATTTTTGCTCCTTGGAATTTCCCGATGCCTGGTTCGAACAGCGAAGGAAATTTGTTTAAGACCTGGGCACACAAAGTGTCATCAGCGGGCGATAGCGCTCGGATGTCGTGCAAGTTCCAGCATATCTTTCCCAGCCAGCTCCTGCCAAGCAGCGGGGACCATCGCCCGGTACCACCCAGAGTGGTAGCTTGTGCACCGCTCCATCGTAGGAGACCTTTACGGTTGCACTGCCAATTACAGGAATTAGTTCTTTCGTGTAAGTTCTTAGTTTCGTGCGAAGTGGAGTTGAGACTGGCCTTGAGCCTTGTTGCAGCACAACCTTTCAAAAGTCTTTTTGCCCATGGTGGAGTGGCTTACGCCCGTGTCCAGCTCCATTGACACTGGGAGTCCATTTAGTTCAACATTTAGCATTATCGGGGTACAATTCGTCGTGAATGTGTGTATCCCATGTCCCTCTGCCTCCTCAATCTGAGGCTCTGTTTCGTCGTGATCCTCTTCTGCAACATGGTGGTTTGCAGGTTTAACAGGTTTAGCCAGATTGGGAGCGAGGACAGTTGTACGGGCAAGATTCCAATATTTACCCATATCTTGCCCAGCAAATGTCCTCAAAAACCTTGCGCCTGAAAAAGCAGGCGCATAGCCTACTTTTATAGGCACAAGTGTTTTAAAACACACAAAAACATATTAAAATAAAGTTATGAAAACATATTTTATTGTTAAAAACCTTCCCCGTTATGGTAAGTTTATTTTAAGGCATAATTAAAAAAACGTTTTTAAAAATCGGGAAAATATATATTTTTTATAAGATATTAATAACTTTAATTTAAATAAATCTTAAATGTGTAGTGTATATTTTCTATTTTTTATTAGTGTTTTGGGTGTTTGTGGGGTTCTCATTCATAGTAATAGGAATTTCGAATTTACAAAACTCCTATTACTATGAATGAGAATATACTATACCTAATTGCTTGCCCAGAGTCATGTGACTCCAGCTCCAGGCCTGCGCACGTCCTGACGTGCACACACTGCGACGCGCATAGAGAGGAGGCTTGTGGATCGGGAAATCGAGCAGCGCAGTAGCTTCAGGTAGGTGCGCATTTTTTCTCTAAAATCCAGTCGAACGCCCGCGGGAAGGAGAAAGCGGAATTTTTACACCATTATCTCTAAGGTAGAACTAAGTAATTGGGCTGCACACATTGTAAGGTAGATGGTAATGCTGATGCTATGTCCAGGTTGCCATTCTCATCACAACTTACACCCAAGAGGGAAGAAGTGTTCTATTTTTCATACCTGGATGAACTGCCAGCCACAGCTGAAGAGATTGATAGAACAACCAAACGTGACCCAGTTATATCAAAGGTGTATGATTACATAGTAAATGGCTAACCAAACCAGGTATCAGAGAAATATATTCATTCATACTTCATTCATAGGAATGAATTATCAATGGATAAAGATTGTATCATGGGTAGTTATCCCAAATAAGTTCACATCCAAAGTGTTCGGAGATCTTTCTGACCAACATCTGGGAATGTACTTGACCAAGAGTTTTGCATAGAGTTACTTAGGGTGGCCAGGATTAGATAAAGATATCGAGTATATCATTAGTCAGTGTACAACATGAATCAGTAAGCAAGAAACCACCATCAGTACCATTACAGCCATGGAAATGGCCTCACAGGGAGTGCCAAGGTTACATGTAGATTTTGCTGAGCTAGAAGGACAACAATTGTTCATTGTGATTGATAGCCTGGGTAGAGGTGTTTCATCTAGATAATTTGCGAAAATTGTTTTCTTCATATGGCCTCCCAGAAGAAATTGTGTCTGATAATGGGCTGCAATTTTGTTCAGAGGAATTTGCACAGTTCATGAGCAGAAATGGTGTGAAACATACCAAGGTTCCACCGTACCACCCTGCTTCAAATGGTGCAGCAGAGCGCACTGTACAAATTGTAAAACCTGCTCTCATCAAGCAAATGTTGGATCCAAATCCAAAGAAATGGCAGTTGTCAATGGACCACAAATTGGCAAATTTTCTAATTACTTATTGTAATACTTCTCATACAACTATTGATAGAACACCAGCAGAATTGTTTCTCAAACGACAGCCACGAACCAGGTTCTCGTTGTTAAAGCCAAACTTGGCACAGTCAGTAGAAGAGAAATAATTAAGACAGAAAGAGAGTCATGATAGAGGCAGAGTAGGAGAGAGAAATGTGAAATTGAATCAGAAGGTTAGAGTGAAGACCCATCACCATAAATGATTACCAGGAAGAGTAGTGAAGATATGTGGCCTTCGCACATATTTGATCAGGATGTTTGTTCATGGAAAGATTAGGTTTATTCACATCGATCATTGTTTACCGACAGATGTGGAAGGAGTTGAAAGTTGGAACGATTTATTATTTCTGATGAGTCAGATAGTCTTGTTACAGGTAGAGTACCAGGAGGAGGAATTTCTTCTCTCAGAGGGCCATAAATCTGTGGAATTCTCTGCCTCAGAGAGCTGTGGAGGCTGGGTCATTGAATATATTTAAGGTGGAGATAGACAAATTTTTGAACGATCAGGAAGTGAAATGTTATGGGGAGCGGGCAGGAAAGTAGAGCTGAGCCCAAGATCAGATCAGCCGTGATCTTATTAAATGGTGGAGCAGACTCAAGGGGCCAAATGGCCTACTCCTGCTCCTATTTCTTATGTTCATATGTTCTAGTAGCAAATCCTACATCAGATGTGAGAGGAACAAGTCCAACAGAAAGTCAGAATTTAAGTCGAGTCCGAGTCAGGCAGACAAACAGTCTGAAGTTGTAGAGAGTCCGAATGTAGATCAAGGTTTGCCTTTAGAGAAAAACTCTCCTCAGGCTCAGCCTAGAATGAGTCTAAGTTCGACACCAAGTTTAGAAAGTCCCGTTCGAGAGTGAAGGTATCCTCTTTGAGACAGAAAACTAGTGGTTAAGTTTGATTTGTAAAGATGGCAAAAGAGGTCCTGGGGCTAGGACTTCCACTTTTTTTGTATGCTTAACACCCATTTAACGCCAATTTTACCGCTGAAATGACGTATAATGCCCATATATCACCCATTTTGGCACAAAATGGAAACTGACGGGCTTTTTTAGGAGACATGTGCTTAATGCCGGAAAAAATATTACCGCCCGCCCACTTTTTTTGGGCGGAATCAGCAGAATGGGCGAAATCAATGGCCATAATATCGCCCAGGGTTACTTTCCGCACAGAATTAACACCGAGATTCAATATGCACGCCCGCTCACTGTTTTTTGTCGTAAGGAGCATATTCACCCAAACTAGCGGACATAGAGATTGCCCATCGTCAATTTCAGCACCTCGTACACATATCGGCCAGAATATCGCTCGCTCAAAAAAACGCCCACAAAAAGTGGAACTAACCGGAATGAACGCCAGTGGTGTGGCTGGCATTTGTTAAATCCAACTCTTACGTGAGGAGCTGATATCTGAAAGATTTGTCTGAAAGAGCACTGATGTGAGTGACAACGCTGACACACTGCTGCGTGTGTGCAGCTCAGACATCAATAGTGTCCATCACCTGGTGCCAGTTAAAGTTTACATTGATTGATGTTAAGTTGTATTTAACCCTTCCATGGTAAGGAATCACCAGTGTGTAATGCTCCAGCTATCTGAGACAATGCGCAACAAGGTTATGTTCAGTAACAAAAGTTTAATACCAACATTGGTCTGAAATCATAAGTATCACAGGCAATAACACCCAACCCCTGCCCACACCCAACTTTTTCCACCATTGACTAAATCACATGTTCAACATGTCCAGCAACACAGAATACAAAGGCAAAGCAGGAGCATGGTCCCCAGCCCCCATACATTACAACAAATTGCATACACTCAGATGGAGATATAACATAGCCATCAGCTGCGCACATGCACCTCACTTTCCTTCCCCCCTCTACCCCTTCCCCTCCTCGCTCCACAGCACCTGGCCGAGAAGCTCCTCAGGCGATGCCTCATTGGGGGGGATGAAGGCAGATGCAGTGATTGCACGGGTACGGGAGCGGGGAGTGTTGAGGGGTAACATTCTCTGATGCAGAAGCAAGATCTTGGTCCTTGCTCTCATCTGTCGTTCGCAGTGGTGGTGCGGAACCTCGGGGTGCAGTGCCGCGCTCGGGGACCACTGGGAGGCCTGTGGCAGCAGTGTTCCTGGCTATTGCATCCAGGGACTCTACCATGCGTGCAATGTACTCGGTCATGGTGGCCAGCTGTCGGGATATGCCCCCCAATGCTTCGATGAACTGGTCACTAATGTCTACGGTCCTCCTGGACAACTGTACCATCTCTCCGCTCTCATGTGGCGCTCGTGGAACGGACGTACCGCGTCCATGAGGCCTCCGCGGGGTCGGTGCCGTCCTGGGGCCAAATGGGGTGCCCTATGGAGAGGTGCTTGAGGCTGGTACCTCCAGAGTGGACGCGGGAATGACCGGAGGACCACTAGATGGCCTTGGGGTGGAATGGGTTCTGAAGCATGGCGTTGCAGGTTCCTCGAAGTCCGCGCTCTCATTCATCGAGAATAGACCCAGTGGATGGACGGACGAGAATCGGAGCTCCTCAGCATCAGATGTAGTAGGATCGTCCGCCGAGTCCTGCCCCACGCCCCCACTTCTGGCCTCTGTGGTCTTGCCTGGGGCCGCGCTGCTGGCTGAGCTGAAAAGCACAAATGAGGTTATTAGAGGAGAAGAGGATGACAAGGTGAGTCCAGCGCTACAACAGCATATGCACGACAAAAGCACCACCGCTATCAAAATCATCACAGACATCACATTTCATGACCATCAACACATTGTGCATTGCAGTGATTTTCATTAGGCCAGCATTATTTCTATGAAACTTTTAGAAATCATCTATCAAATATGATTGTTCAGATATGAGTGGGTGTGACATCTATAGACTTTACATCATGCAATGGTGTAAGCTTTACTCACGTGCCATCACTTCAGGGTCTGCAGATGCGTCTGTGGCTGTCCGGGGGTGATTCCCGATGAGTGTGAGCACTCGCTCCTCCCTCTCTGTGATGTTGCTGGGGACTGGTGGCCCCCCACCCGTTCGCCTCTGCATGGACCTCATCGTTGATAGCTTCTTCTGTAAAAGGTGACAGGACGACATGGCATGAAATCATTGCGTGACATCATTGCTAGGTACTGTTACAGACACTGATACAACACATAACCGACAGATGTAATCATGATTATTATGATTATTGTCATTCTTTGCCTAAAGATGTACACCGTGACCGCAGGCTTTGAGTAAAACATTCCCTGTAAAAGTGCAAAACCTCAAATCTGCTGATAGTCACTCATGACAGTTACAAATCAAATTATATAAATACATAAGTACATGTAAATCAATGTAATACTTACTCTTACGGATCCCACAAGGTCGTTCCATCGTTCCATTGGTTGCCCTCACGAACCTCGATGGTTGCCGACGAGACCACCTCTGCTATCTCGGTCCATATCTTCTGGTAGGCCTTTGGGGTGGGCTTCCCACGTCCTCCCTGTGTCAGATCACCCCACCGTAACTCGACCTCCTGCAGGAGGGAGGCATTTGCCTCGTCCGAGAACCTCCTGGCTCTTTTGCGCCCTCCAATGTGCTCCTCTCCCAACTCACTGCTCTCTCCAGCATCAGTCTCCACAGCATGCTGTGATGCCTCCTCCTCGCTCTCCATTACAGGGCAAATTCAGTCAAATATGTGGCTGGTAACAGCTAATTTTTGTTTGACTACCTGCTGTGAAGCTCTAAAGTCTCCCTCCTTCCTCCCAAAGCAGCCACACCACACCCAGCCACGCCTTCATTCTCTCTGAGCTCCCTCTCTCTCTGTCTCCTCTTCTGCGCATGTCATGGTGACCCTTGACCTCAGAATCGCTGTAATTGAGTGTTGCCATGCCGTTGCTAAGGACGGCCAAACTTTACGGCAGAAGGTCAAAAAATGTTAACGCTACCGCCCATTTGATATCGCTCGCGGTAATGCCTATTTTCAAAAATGTAAACTTGGTGATTTGAGAATAGGCGAGAAGCTGGCGATCAGAAAACCCTTTTTTAATGCCCATGCCGGAAATAACGCCCATTTTTGGGCGATAAGCATAAAAGTGGAGGTTCTAGCCCCATATCTTTTGTTGTGTATACCGTGCATAAGTTACATAAGAATTAGGAACAGAAGTAGGCCATCCAGCCCCTCGAGCCTGCTCTGCCATTCAACAAGATCATGGCTGATCTGGCCGTGGACTCAGCTCCACTTACCCGCCAGCTCCCCGTAACCCTTAATTACTTTATTGGTTAAAAATCTATCTATCTGTGATTTGAATACATTCAATGAGCTAGCCTCAACTGCTTCCTTGGGCAGAGAATTCCACAGATTCACAACCCTCTGGGAGAAGAAATTCCTTCTCAACTCGGTTTTAAATTGGCTCCCCCGTATTTTGAGGCTGTGCCCCCTAGTTCTAGTCTCTCCGACCAGTGGAAACAAATTCTCTGCCTCTATCATGTCTATCCCTTTCATTTTAAATGTTTCAATAAGACCACCCCTCATCCTTCTGAACTCCAACGAGTAAAGACCCAGTCTACTCAATCTATCATCATAAGGTAACCCCCTCATCTCTGGAATCAGCCTAGTGAATCATCTCTGTACCCCCTCCAAAGCTAGTATATCCTTCCTTAAGTAAGGTGACCAAAACTGCACGCAGTACTCCAGGTGCGGCCTCATCAATACCCTATACAGTTGCAGCAGGACATCGCCGCTTTTGTACTCCATCCCTCTCGCAATGAAGGCCAACATTCCATTCGCCTTCCTGATTACCTGCTGCACCTGCAAACTAACTTTTTGGGATTCATGCACAAGGACCCCCAGGTCCCTCTGCACCGCAGCATGTTGTAATTTCTCCCCATTCAAATAATATTCCCTTTTACTGTTTTTTTTCCCAAGGTGGATGACCTCACAATTTCCGACATTGTATTCCATCTGCCAAACCTCAGCCCATTCGCTTAACCTTTCTAAATCTCTTTGCAGCCTTTCTGTGTCCTCTACACAACCCGCTTTCCCACTCATCTTTGTGACATCTGCAAATTTTGTTACACTACACTCTGTCCCCTCTTCCAGGTCATCTATGTATATTGTAAACAGTTGTGGTCCCAGCACCGATCCCTGTGGCACACCACTAACCACCGATTTCCAACCCAAAAAGGACCCATTTATCCCGAGTCTCTGCTTTCTGTTAGCCAGCCAATTCTCTATCCATGCTAATACATTTCCTCAGACTCCGCGTACCTTTATCTTCTGCAGTAACCTTTTGTGTGGCACCTTGTCGAATGCCTTTTGGAAATCTAAATACACCACATCCATCGGTACACCTCTATCCACCATGCTCGTTATATCCTCAAAGAATTCCAGTAAATTAGTTAAACATGATTTCCCCTTCATGAATCCATGTTGCATCTGCTTGATTGCACTATTCCTATCTAGATGTCCCGCTATTTCTTCCTTAATGATAGTTTCAAGCATTTTCTCCACTACAGATGTTAACTAACCGGCCTATAGTTACCTGCCTTTTGTCTGCCCCCTTTTTTAAACAGAGGCATTACATTAGCTGCTCTCCAATCCGCTGGTACCTCCCCAGAGTCCAGAGAATTTTGGTGGATTATAACAAATGCATCTGCTATAACTTCCACCATCTCTTTTAATACCCTGGGATGCATTTCATCAGGACCAGGGGACTTGTCTACCTTGAGTCCCATTAGCCTGTTCAGCACTACCCCCCTAGTGATAGTGATTGTCTCAAGGTCCTCCCTTCCCACATTCCTGTGACCAGCAATTTTTGGCATGGTTTTTGTGTCTTCCACTGTGACGACCGAAGCAAAATAATTGTTTAAGGTCTCAGCCATTTCCACATTTCCCATTACTAAATCCCCCTTCTCATCTTCTAAAGGACCAACATTTACTTTAGTCATTCTTTTCCGTTTTATATATCTGTAAAAGCTTTTACTATCTGTTTTTATGTTTTGCACAAATTTACTTTCGTAATCTATCTTTCCTTTCTTTATTGCTTTCTTAGTCATTCTTTGCTGTCGTTTAAAATTTTCCCAATCTTCTAGTTTCCCACTAACCTTGGCCACCTTATACGCATTGATTTTTAATTTGATACTCTCCTTTATTTCCTTGGTTATCCACGGCTGGTTACCCCTTCTCTTACCGCCCTTCTTTTTCACTGGAATATATTTTTGTTGAGCACTATGAAAGAGCTCCTTAAAAGTCCTCCACTGTTCCTCAATTGTGCCACCGTTTAGTCTGTGTTTCCAGTCTACTTCAGCCAACTCTGCCCTCATCCCACTGTAGTCCCCTTTGTTTAAGCATAGTACGCTCATTTGAGACCTGGGTGTCATGGTACATCAGTCATTGAAGGTTGGCATGCAGGTACAGCAGGGGGTTAAGAAAGCAAATGGCATGTTGGCCTTCATAGCGAGGGGATTTGAGTACAGGGGCAGGGAGGTGTTGCTACAGTTGTACAGGGCCTTGGTGAGGCCACACCTGGAGTATTGTGTACAGTTTTGGTCTCCTAACTTGAGGAAGGACATTCTTGCTATTGAGGGAGTGCAACGAAGGTTCACCAGACTGATTCCCGGGATGGCGGGACTGACCTATCAACTGGGCTTGTATTCACTGGAGTTCAGAAGAATGAGAGGGGACCTCATAGAAACATTTAAAATTCTGATGGGTTCAGACAGTTTAGATGCAGGAAGAATGTTCCCAATGTTGGGGAAGTCCAGAACCAGGGGTCACAGTCTAAGGATAAGGGGTAAACCATTTAGGACCGTGATGATGAGAAACTTTTTCACCCAGAGAGTGGTGAACCTGTGGAATTCTCTACCACAGAAAGTTGTTGAGGCCAATTCACTAAATATATTCAAAAAGGATTTAGATGAAGTCCTTACTACTAGGGGGATCAAGGGATATGGCGAGAAAGCAGGAATGGGGTACTGAAGTTGCATGTTCAGCCATGAACTCATTGAATGGCGGTGCAGGCTAGAAGGGCCGAATGGCCTACTCCTGCCTATTTTCTATGTTTCTATGTTTCTATGAGACACTACTTCCTCACCCTCAATCTGTATTACAAATTCAACCATACTGTGATCACTCATTCCAAGAGGATCTTTTGCTAGGAGATCGTTTCTTATTCCTGTCTCATTACACAGGACCAGATCTAAGATAGCTTGCCCCCTTGTAGGTTCTGTAACATACTGTTCTAAGAAACAGTCCCGTATGCATTCTATGAATTCCTCCTCCAGGCTACCCCGTGCGATTTGATTTGACCAATCGATATGTAGGTTAAAATCCCCCATGATTACTGCCGTTCCTTTTTCACATGCCTCCATTATTCCCTTGATTATTGTCCACCCCCCGTGAAGTTATTATTTGGGGGCCTATAAACTACGCTCACCAGTGACTTTTTCCCCATACTATCTCTAAACTCCACCCACAATGATTCAACATTTTGTTCATTAGAGCCAATATCGTCTCTCACAACTGCCCTGATATCATCCTTTATTAACAGAGCTACCCCACCTCCTTTCTCTTCTTGTCTATCTTTCCGAATTGTCAGATACCCCTGTATGTTTAATTCCCAGTCTTGGCCACCCTGCAACCACGTTTCTGTAATGGCCACCAAATCATATCCATTTGTAATGATTTGTGCCGTCAACTCATTTACTTTATTTCGAATGCTGCATGCATTTAGGTAGAGTGTTTTAATACAAGTTTTTAAACCATGATTTTTAGTTTTGACCCCTCCTGCAGCCCCTTTATATTCAGTGGCCCTTTTTGTTTTGTGCCTTGGGTTTCTCTGCCCTCCACTTTTACTCATCTCCTTTCTGTCTTTTGCTTTTGTCTCCTTTTTGTTTCCCTCTGTCTCCCTGCATTGGTTCCCATCCCCCTGCCATATTAGTTTAACTCCTCCCCAACAGCACTAGCAAACACTCCCTCTAGGACATTGGTTCCGGTCCTGCCTAGATGCAGACCGTCCAGTTTGTACTGGTCTCACCTCCCCAGAACCGGTTCCGATGCCCCAGGAATTTGAATCCCTCCCTGCTGCACCACTGCTCAAGCCACGTATTCATCTGAGCTATCCTGCGATTCCTACTCTGACTAGCACGTGGCACTGGTAGCAATCCTGAGATTACTACTTTTGAGGTCCTCCGTTTTAATTTAGCTCCTAGCTTCTTAAATTCGTCTCGTAGGACCTCATCCCTTTTTTTACCTATATCGTTGGCACAAGTTATGTATGATGATTATTTTTAATATTACTTCTTCATTAAGGAGTGAGATGTGTAATATGGAGCTCCACCTAATGGACTACTGCTCTACCTAATGGACTACTGTGGTAATGCAACTGCTGCTGTAAAAGTCACATGAAGTATTGGAGCCATCTTTTAGAAAGTGTGTTCGTGATGTCATAAAGAATATACCTGTACTAAATGTTAGACTTTCTGTGGTAATAATGGTGCACAAATGTGCTTTAAGCATTTCTTATAGTTTCTTTGAATGGTATAATTTATTTGGATGAATCAGATGAGACTTCTTTTTCCCTTGGTAAACCATATGTACTCTTCAAGTACAGCGTCGATTTTGTCTGGTATCCCAGTAGGTTCCCAGCAGGTGTAGTGTATCTTAGGTATGTTGTGCTGAGAGCTTACAACTGCCCATGATTTTCCTCCCCAGGTGCTGACAACCCCCTTGCACCTAAAAAATCAATCAGGCAATGTGACCACAGCTGCAAGCCTAATAGTAGATTCAGCACTGTACAGCCTGAAGCTGCACTCCAAGCCGCTTTGATCGAGGCCTTGTCACTACTAATGGGCATCAGTCTTTGATCACTGCCACCCAGCCTCACTGGCTGCTCTGCTGGTGGGAAAGTGGCTGCTTAACTTTCCTGCCATGCTGAAGCAGGTCAGCAACTGTCGGGAGGCCAAAGAGGTTCACTGACGTAAGTTGAAATCTTTCCTTTGTGGGGCTAGGTGGAGCAGAAATGCTCCTCCAGGCACCACACAGAGAGTTGTGGACTCCCCTTCCCTTCTGCAAGAGCCTTCTGAAACCCCCGCTCCGCGACTTACCTTCTTGCCAGTGAGCCTTCCTTTGTTGTTGGCCGGTGGCGTCTAGCTGATTGAATGTCGCTCCCGCCCACCAGTCTGCCGCTGCCTTCCGCCCATTCTGGGAAGGCAGCTGACTGGCGATTTGCAACTCAAGCCCAGGAATTAAAATGCTCCAGGCATGAAGTTTGGGCTTGTGACTGCGTAGTAAGCTTGCCACACCCTCCCCATGGAATGAAAGATTGAAAAGTTATATATTTTTGTATTTTCATTGTAAATTCTTATGCCCCCATTTTGAATCTATGTAATCTTACCACACTGTAATTGCACTCTCCTGCCAGTGGTCGACTGCACTGGGTGGAGAGTGTAATTACAGCCTGGCTTGTTTTACATAGGAATTTATAGTGGAAAAGGTTGACAGGAAATTAACATAAGATTTTTAATATATTACTAGTTGATAGCCTGTGAGATGGTGCACGGTAAGTCAGACAATATAGCCACTCTGTCTCTGTTTTCTTTATTTTCCAGTTTTTCTCTCTCTCTTTTTCTTCTCTTTGGCTTCTCTCTCCAAACACTTCATACTGTAATCTCATGCATTTCTCCTATCTCCCAGTGGGTGGATTGATAAACATTCTAGTGAGCCAAGGCTGAACATAAACCAAGAAACTAGTTTATTTTATGCAAAATATGGGACTGAACAGAATACTGTTCAATCTATTTCATATCACTTCTCGTAACATGGAAAATAACAAAGTATTCCATTGTACTCTTATGAAACTCTTTTAGAACAAAATATTCCATTGTACTCTTATGAATGGGCTAAATATACTTTACAGCCGAGCAATCATTAGACAGATTTCTCGCCTTCTTTCCAGATCGACTGTAAACCAAAGACTTGACTTCCGATCTGTCCCTCAGCTCTCTGTGTCAAGGTTTGGCTCATTGAGTTGCCAATCAAAATATTTTACCTCAAATCAGAAATGTTTCCTCTCCAACACCTCTCCCCCGCACCCCTGCCCGCGCATAACAATTACATGACCTGTTCAGTTAAGATTCTTGCCGAGCTCAATAATTTGAAACCATTCTAACATTACATTCAATTTCCTCTCTTGCTAATGAACTGCATTTTCTCATTATTATAGCTTGCAAGAAACACAAATCCTAGGTACTTCAACTAGTCATGGCCAATAGATATAATCCGCATTGCCAGGTAGCTTGAGGATTGTATGGAGTTAACTCTTTATTTGCTGAATTTAACTTAATAGCATCATCTTGATAAAAACAAACCTAAAATCTCTCTGAGGCAATATAACCAGAAACCTCAAAATGTGGCACCTACCTTGTAGGCTTTGAAGCTATTAACCATTTTCCTCATTTGCTCCCACGTGCTCTGGATATTTGAGACTGCATTTTCTTCAGTGGTCACCTCCTGCCAAGCAGCCTGGGTATTTATATGTGAGGAGGGCTCCAGCATGGGATGCCAAAGAAGGCAACCCCACACCAGTCACCCCCACCCCGCACCTCCCCCCACCCCCCGCACCCACTCCTAATTTGCTGCACTTCTTCCGCAAGCGCCTCCAAACATACGTCACAAATTGAGGTTGTTAGTGCCTTTCTACAGCTATTGCTCTTTTTTAACGCAGCAATAGAAGCAGCGCCTTTAAACAGCAGCTACAGCTTTTAAACTCTTTCCTGCTTCCCGCTAACAGCAAGTTCACACAGGCTTGCTCAGTTTGGGCTGGGAGCTCGTTATGAATAGCTAATGAGGTCAGCCTTGAAAAAATTCTCAGAAGATCAGCCTGAGATGTTTTTTGGTGAGGTTTATTCAATATTAGGACCTTGACCAAACGCCTGGCCAAGAATGAGATCCAGCATGACCAAACAATAAAAATAAAAATAAAATCAGTAAATATTAGAAATGCACAGCAGGTCTGATGAAGGATCCCACCTGAAACCCTTTGGGAGTGCAGATAAAATCAATAAGGTGAAAAGGTTATTAATGCAGTTTAAAATGCACATGTTTGAAACCTTGATTCTCCATCATTATTAAATATATTTTTTTTAATGGAGAAGCATAGACGAAAGGCCAAGCCCAGAATGCAATACATTACTAGGGTTGAAGAGAATAGAAGAGAAGACACAACGTATTAAAAAGTAGTAGCGAGGTGAGGCGAAGCTTAGGTTTTCAAAGCCTCTTGATTATAAGAGGAAGAGATGACTGTGGTTCCACAGTTTTGAGATCCTGGGAAAGAATGAGTTAAGAATAGGAAATCAGTAGGCAATGCAGCTTGACTTGAACAAAATATAATGAGAATCCAGGACTCAATCTGATCTCGACTATGTTGTAACATTTTCAAAATTATATTAATTTCAGTACAAGTTTATGTCACTAGGTTTTGCTGAGTGTGCACATGTGCCAAATGAAAATGTTCTTTCAATACCTGATATGAAGCCTAATGTAAAAAGAGAAAGTAGTGACAAAATCCCAAACACAGTGAGCGCCATAAAACTATGTGAGGGCTAGATAGAAGAGTAGAAAGAGAGTTGCAGAATACTCTTGAGCTATGTTTTTATTCAAGCTAGTATCCGCAAATCCGAAGGCATTCTCTTTGATTCCATTTCCATTAACCTCGCCAGTCTGCACACACAGGTTGATCCAGGCAGTGCGCAACCACCTCTTCAACTCGCAGAGGTAATTCTTACCCCAAACCTGCCAGTTCCCACGGCTGCATTTTCCACCCCTATAACACTTCCCACAACCACTACTGTTTCTCACTCTCTGCTGCCAAAAGCCTAATCCATACCTTCATCGCTATGTGGCTCAGGATCTAAAGTTCATGTTTCCAAAATGATAGATGTGAATACACAATATTAGTTAACAAAACTGTTGAATCTTGCCATCTACTGGTGCAACTGTGTAACTACTGTTCATTTATACCATGTATTATTTTAATGCTGGGCACTATGATGTAGTGTGTGATCACCGAATGAGACAAGAAGTGGGGGTTGCAACAAGAAATGCCAGAGGGGATTTCCACTGGGTTTCTGCCCAGTAATGGCACCACTGTAGCTTCCATCACAATCTGGGTCCTTTCACGTGTGCGCTCGCCTATGCTGCTGGAAGCTCTTTATCATTAAGTGAAGATGACCAGTGCTGAAGTCCCCAAAACCCATGCCTTACACTCCCATTGCACTAAAGATAATTAACAATGAGTTTTAACAAAGGTATATCTGTTGTCACCTTCAGTTGAAACTGGTGGAAAGGCAGAAAAATATAAAGTTCTACACATAGGAAGGATAAATAGACAGCACAAATACTTCCTGAATGGTGTGGAAATAGCTGTGGAAAAAACTGAAAGGAATCTTAATAGATTCAATATCCAACCAATACAGAGCAGAAATTAACAAATGCAATAGGATATTGATCCATGTAGCCAAAACAGTAGAATATATCATGCTTTGACGAGGCCGCACCTGGAATATTGCATTCAGTTCTGGTTGCCAAGAAATCAGAGAGGCATTAAAGCATTAGTGACAACGGTGCAGAGAAGAGCTACCAGAGTTGATCGCCACTGTTAGGGGTGTGAGTTACGAGGAAGGATTGGGGCTTGTCAGAAACATAGAAACATAGAAAATAGGTGCAGGAGTAGGCTATTCGGCCCTTCGAGCCTGCACCACCATTCAATAAGATCATGGCTGATCATTCCCTCAGTACCCCTTTCCTGCTTTCTCTCCATACCCCTTGATCCCTTTCGCTGTAAGGGCAATATCTAACTCCCTCTTGCATATACCAATGAACTGGCATCAACAACTCTCTGCGGCGGGGAATTCCATAGGTTAACAACTCTGAGTGAAGAAGTTTCTCCTCATCTCAGTCCTAAATGGCCTACCCCTTATCCTAAGACTGTGTCCCCTGGTTCTGGACTTCCCCATCATCGGGAACTTTCTTCCCGCATCTAACCTGTCCAATCCCGTCAGACTCTTGTAAGTTTCTATGAGATCCCCTCTCATCCTTCTAAACTCCAGTGTATAAAGGCCCAGTTGATCCAGTCTCTCCTCATATGTCAGTCCCGCCATCCCAGGAATCAGGCTGGTGAACCTTTGCTGCACTCCCTCAATAGCAAGAATGTCCTTCCTCAGATTAGGAGACCAAAACTGAACACAATATTCCAGGTGAGGCCTCACCAGGGCATTGTACAACTGCAGTAAGACCTCTCTGCTCCTATACTCAAATCCCCTTGTTATGAAGGCCAACATACCATTTGCCTTCTTCACCACCTGCTGTATCTGCATGCCAACTTTCAATGACTGATGAACCATGACCCCCAGGTCTCGTTGCACCTCCCCCTTTCTTAATCTGCCGCCATTCAGATAATATTCTGCCTTCATGTTTTTGCCCCCAAAGTGGATAACCTCACATTTATCCACATTATACAGCATCTGCCATGCATTTGCCCTCTCACCTAACCTGTCCAAGTCACCCTGCAGCCTTTTAGCGTCCTCCTCACAGCTCACACCGCCACCCAGTTTAGTGTCATCTGCAACCTTGGAGATATTACACTTAATTCCTTCATCTAAATCATTAATGTATATTGTAAAGAGCTAGGGTCCCAGCACTGAGCCCTGCGGTACTCCACTAGTCACTGCATGCCCTTTATCCCGACTCTCTGCTTCCTGTCTGCCAACCAGTTCTCGATCCACGTCAGTACATTACCCCCAATATCATGTGCTTTGATTTTGCACACCAATCTCTTGTGTGGGACCTTGTCAAAAGCCTTTTGAAAGTCCAAATACACCACATCCACTGGTTCTCCCTTGTCCACTCTACCAGTTACATCCTCAAAAAATTCCAGAAGATTTGTCAAGCATGAATTCCCTTTCATAAATCCATGCTGACTTGGACCGATCCTGTCACTGCTTTCCAAATGTGCTGCTATTTCATCTTTAATAATTGATTCCAACATTTTCCCCACTACTGATGTCAGGCTAACCGGTCTATAATTATCCGTTTTCTCTCTCCCTCCCTTTTTTAAACAGTGGTGTTACATTAGCTACCCTCCAGTGCATAGGAACTGATCCAGAGTCGATAGACTGTTGGAAAATGATCACCAATGCATCCACTATTTCTATGACCACTTTCTTAAGTACTCTGGGATGCAGACTATCAGGCCCCGGGGATTTATCGGCCTTTAATCCCATCAATTTCACTAACACAATTTCCCGCTTTATAAGGATATCCTTCAGTTCCTCCTTCTCACTAGACCCTCGGTCCCCTAGTATTTCCGGAAGGTTATTTGTGTCTTCCTTCATGAAAACAGAACCAAAGTATTTGTTTAACTGGTCCACCATTTCTTTGTTCCCCATTATAAATTCACCTGAATCTGACTGCAAGGGACCTACGTTTATTTTCACTAATCTTTTTCTCTTCACATATCTATAGAAGCTTTTGCAGTCAGTTTTTATGTTCCTATTAAGCTTCCTCTCATACTCTATTTTCCCCCTCCTAATTAAACCCTTTGTCCTCCTCTGCTGTCTTACAAAATTCTCCCAGTCCTCAGGTCTGCAGCTTTTTCTGGCCAATTTATATGCCTCTTCCTTGGATTTAACACTATCCTTAATTTTCCTTGTTAGCCACGGTTGAGCCATCTTCCCCATTTTATTTTTACTCCAGACAGGGATGTACAATTGTTGAAGTTTATCCATGTGATCTTTAAATGTTTGCCATTTCCTATCCACCATCAACCCTTTAAGTATCACTCGCCAGGTATTCTAGCCAATTCACTTCTCATACCATCGAAGTTACCTTTCCTTAAGTTCAGGACCCTATTCTCCGAATTAACTGTGTCACTCTCCATTTTAATAAAGAATTCTACCATATTATGGTTACTCTTCCCCAAGGGGCCTCGCACAACAAGATTGTTAATTAGTCGTTTTTCATTACACATCACCCAGTCTAGGATGGCCAGCCCTCCAGTTGGTTCCTCGACATATTGGTCTAGAAAACCATTCCTAATACATACCAGGAAATCGTCCTCCACCGTATTGCTACCAGTTTGGTAAATCAGTCAATATGTAGATTAAAATCGCCCATGCTGTATCTTTATTGCACGCATCCCTAATTTCTTGTTTGATGCTGTCCCCATCCTCATTACTACTGTTTCGTGGTCTGTACACAACTCCCAATAGCGTTTTCTGCCCTTTGGTATTCCGTAGCTCCACCTATACAGATTCCACATCATCCAGGCTAATGTCCCTCCTTACTATTGCATTAATTTCCTCTTTAATCAGCAACACTACCCCACCTCCTTTTCCTTTCTGTCTATCCTTCCTAAATGTTGAATACCCCTGGATGTTGAGTTCCCAGCCTTGGTCACCCTGGAGCCATGTCTCCGTGATGCCAATTACATCATATCCGTTAACTGCTATCTGCGCAGTTAATTCGTCCACCTTATTCCGAATACTCCTCGCATTGAGGCACAGAGACTTCAGGTTTGTCTTTTTAACACCCTTTGCCCCTTTAGGATTTTGCTGTAATGTGTCCTTTTTTGCTTTTTGCCTTGGGTTTCTCTGCCCTCCACTTTTACTTTTCTTCTTTATATCTTTTGCTTCTGCCCCCATTCTACTTCCCTCTGTCTCCCTGCATAGGTTCTCATTCCCCTGCCATATTAGTTTAACCCCTTCCCAACAGCACTAGCAAACACTCCCCCTAGGACATTGGTTCCGGTCCTGCCCAGATGCAGACCGTCCGGTTTGTACTGGTCCCACTTCCCCCAGAACCGGTTCCAATGTCCCAGGAATTTGAATCCCTCCCTGCTGCACCACTCCTCAAGCCACGTATTCATCTGAGCTATCCTGCGATTCCTACTCTGACTAGCACGTGGCACTGGTAGCAATCCTGAGATTACTCCTTTTGAGGTCCTACTTTTTAATTTAGCTCCTAGCTCCCTAAATTCGTCTTGTAGGACTTCATCCCATTTTTTACCTATATTGTTGGTACCTATATGCACCACGACAACTGGCTGTTCACCCTCCCTTTTCAGAATGTCCTGTACCCGCTCCGAGACATCCTTGACCCTTGCACCAGGGAGGCAACATACCATCCTGGAGTCTCGGTTGCAGCCGCAGAAACGCCTATCTATTCCCCTTACAATAGAATCCCCTATCACTATAGCTCTCCCACTCTTTTTCCTTCACTCCTGTGCCACAGAGCCACCCACAGTGCCATGGACTTGGCTGCTGCTGCCCTCCCCTGATGAGTCAACCCCCTCAACAGTACCCAAAGCGGTGTATCTGTTTTGCAGGGGGATGACCGCAGGGGACCCCTGCACTACCTTCCTTCCACTGGTCTTCCTGTTGGTCACCCATCCCCTATCTGGCTGTCTAACCTTTACCTGCGGTAAGACCAACTCACTAAACGTGCTATTCACATCATTCTCAGCATCGTGCATGCTCCAGAGTGAATCCACCCGCCGCTCCAGTGCCGCAATGCGGTCTGTCAGGAGCTGCAGCCGGATACACTTCCCGCATATGTAGTCATTAGGGACACTGGAAGCATTCCTGACTTCCCACAAAATACAGGAGGAGCATAACATGTGTCTGAGCTCTCCTGCCATGACTTAACCCCTAGATTAACTTAATTTGGCAACAATAATGCTAAAGATTATTTACTGATAAAGAAAAGAAAAAGAAAAAACTACTCACCAGCCAATCACTTACCCCCTTGGCTGTGATGTCACCTTTCATAGAAACATTGAAACATAGAAAATAGGTGCAGGAGTAGGCCATCCGGCCCTTCGAGCCTGCACCACCATTCAATAAGATCATGGCTGATCATTCCTTCAGTTCCTGATTTCTCTACATACCCCTTGATCCCTTTTGCCACAAGGGCCATATCTAACTCCCTCTTGAATATATCCAATGAACTGGCATCAACAACTCTCTGCGGAAGGGAATTCCACAGGTTCACAATTCTCTGAGTGAAGAAGTTCCTCCTCATCTCAGTCCTAAATGGCTTACCCCTTATCATACGACTATGTCCTCTGGTTCTGGACTTCCCCAACATCGGGAACATTCTTCCTGCATCTAACCTGTCCAGTCCCGTCAGAATTTTATATGTTTCTATGAGATCCCCTCTCATCCTTCTAAACTCCAGTGAATACAGGCCCAGTCGATCCAGTCTCTCCTCATATGTCAGTCCTGCCATCCCAGGAATCAGTCTGGTGAACCTCCGCTGCACACCCTCAATAGCAAGAACGTCCTTCCTCAGATTCGGGGACCAAAACTGAACACAATATTCCAGGTGGGGCCTCACCAAGGCCCTGTACAACTGCAGTAAGACTTCCCTGCTCCTATACTCAAATCCCCTTGCTATGAAGGCCAACATACCATTTGCCTTCTTCACCGCCTGCTGTACCTGCATGCCAACCTTCAATGACTGATGAATCATGACACCCAGGTCTCACTACACCTCCCCTTTTCCTAATCTGCTGCCATTCAGATAATATTCTGCCTCCGATTTTTGCCCCCAAAGTGGATAACCTCACATTTATCCACATTATACTGCATCTGCCATGTATTTGCCCACTCGCCTAACCTGTCCAAAGCACACTGCAGCCTCTTAGTGTCCTCCTCACAGCTCACACCGCCACCCAGTTTAGTGTCATCTGCAAACTTGGAGATATTACACTCAATTCCATCATTCAGATCATTAATATATATTGTAAAGAGCTGGGGTCCCAGCACTGAGCCCTGTGGCACTCCACTCGTCACTGCCTGCCATTCTGAAAAGGACCCGTTAATCCCGACTCTCTGCTTCCTGTCTGCCAACCAGTTCTCTATCCATGTCAGTACATTACCCCCAATACCATCTGCTTTGATTTTGCACACCAATCTCTTGTGTGGGACCTTGTCAAAAGCCTTTTGAAAGTCCAAATACGCCACATCCACTGGTTCTCCCCTGTCCACTCTACTAGTTACATCCTCAAAAAATTCCAGAAGATTTGTCAAGCATGATTTCCCCTTCATAAATCCATGCTGACTTGGACCAATCCTATCACTGATTTCCAAATGTGCTGCTATTTCATCCTTAATGATTGATTCCAACATCTTCCCCACTACTGATGTCAGGCTAACCGGTCTATAATTACCCGTTTTCTCTCTCCCTCCCTTTTTTAAACAGTGGTGTTACATTAGCTACCCTCCAGTCCATAGAAACTAATCCAGAGTCGATAGACTGTTGGAAAATTATCAGCAATGCATCCACTATTTCTAGGGCCACTTCCTTAAGTACTCTGGGATGTAGACTATCAGGCACTGGGGATTTATCGGCCTTCAATCCCATCAATTTCCCTAACACAATTTCCCGCCTAATAAGGATATCCTTCAGTTCCTCCTTCTCACTAGACCTTAGGACCCCTAGTACATCGGGAAGGTTATTTGTGTCTTCCTTTATGAAGACCGAACCAAAGTACTTGTTCAATTGGTCTGCCATTTCTTTGTTCCCCATTATAAATTCACCCGAATCCGACTGCAAGGGACCAACGTTTGTCTTCACTAATCTTTTTCTCTTCACATATCTATAGAAACTTTTGCAATCTTTTTTTATGTTTCCGGCAAGCTTCCTCTCATACTCTATTTTCCCCTCCTAATTAAACCCTTTGTCTTTCTCTGCTGTATTCTAAATTTGTCCCAGTCCTCCGGCTTACCACTTTTTCTGGCTAATTTGTATGCCTCTTCCTTGGATTTAACACTATCCTTAATTTCCCTTGTTAGCCACGGTTGAGCCACCTTCCCCGTTTTATTTTTACTCCAGACAGGGATGTATAATTGTTGAAGTTCGTCCATATGATCTTTAAAGGTTTGCCATTGCCTATCCACCATCAACCCTTTAAGTATCATTTGCCAGTCTAATCTAGCTAATTCGCGCCTCATTCCATCAAAGTTACTTTTCCTTAAGTTCAGGACCCTAAATTCTGAATTAACTTTATCACTCTCCATCTTAATAAAGAATTCTACCATATTATGGTCACTCTTCCCCAAGGGACCTCGCACAACAAGATTGCTAATTAGTCCCTTCTCATTACACATCACCCAGTCTTGGATGGCCAGCTCTCTGGTTAGTTCCTCGACATATTGGTCTCGAAAACCATCCCTAATACACTCCAGGAAATCCTCCTCCACCACATTGCTACCAGTTAGGTTAGCCCAATCAATATGTAGATTAAAGTCGCCCATGATTACTGCTGTACCTTTACTGCACACATCCCTTATTTCTTGTTTGATGCTGTCCCCAACCTCACTACTACTATTTGGTAGCCTATACACAACACCAACTAACGTTTTCTGCCCTTTCGTATTCCGTAGCTCCACTCATACCGACTCCACATCATCCAAGCTAACGTCCTTCCTTACAATTGCGTTAATTTCCTCTTTATTCAGCAACGCCACCCGACCTCCTTTTCCTTTCTGTCTATCCTTCCTAAATGCTGAGTACCCGTGGATGTTGAGTTCCCAGCCTTGGTCACCCTGGAGCCATGTTCCGTGATGCTAATCACATCATACCCGTTAACTGCTATCTGCGCAGTTAATTCTTCCACCTTATTCCGAATACTCCTCGCATTGAGGCACAGAGCCTTCAGGCTTGTCTTTTTAACACACTTTGACCCTTTAGAATTCTGCTGTAAAGTGGCCCTTTTTATTTTTTGCCTTGGGATTCTCTGCCCTCCACGTTTACTATTCTCCTTTCTATCTTTTGCTTCTGTCTCCATTTTATTCCCCTCTGTCTCCCTGCATAGGTTCCCATCCCCCTGCCATATTAGTTTAACTCCTCCCAAACAGCGCTAGCAACACACCCCCTAGAACATTGGTTCCAGTCCTGCCCAGGTGCAGACCATCCGGTTTGTACTGGTCCCACCTCCCCCAGAATCGGTTCTAATGTCCCAGGAATTTGAATCCCTCCCTTCTGCACCACTGCTCAAGCCACGTATTCATCTGAGCTATCTTGCGATTCCTACTCTGACTAGCACATGGCACTGGTAGCAATCCTGAGCTTACTACTTTTGACGTCCTACTTTTTAATTTAACTCCTAGCTCCTTAAATTCGTCTCGTAGGACCTCATCCCGTTTTTTACCTATATCATTGGTACCTATATGCACCACAACAACTGGCTGTTCACCCTCCCTTTTCAGAATGTCCTGCACCCACTCCGAGACATCCTTGACCCTTGCACCAGGGAGGCAACATACCATCCTGGAGTCTCGGTTGCGGCCGCAGAAACGCCTGTCTATTCCCCTTACAATTGAATCCCCTATCACTATTGCTCTCCCACTCTTTTTTCTGCCCTCCTGTGCAGCAGAGCCAGCCACGGTGCCATGAACCTGGCTGCTGCTGCTCTCCCCTGATAGTCATCCCCCTCAACAGTACCCAAAGCGGTGTATCTGTTTTGCAGGGGGATGACCGCAGGGGACCCCTGCACTACCTTCCTTGCACTGCTCTTCCTGTTGGTCTTCCATTCCCTATGTGGCTGTGGACCCTTTACCTGCGGTAAGACCAACTCACTAAATGTGCTATTCACATCATTCTCAGCATCGTGCATGCTCCAGAGTGAATCCACCCGCAGCTTCAGTTCCGCAAAGCGCTTCGTCAGGAGCTGGAGGCGGATACACTTCCCGCACATATAGTCGTCAGGGACATCGGAGGTGTCCCTGATTGCCCACATGGTACAGGAGGAGCATAACACATGTCCGAGTTCTCCTGCCATGACTTAACCCCTAGATTAACTTAATTTGGCAACTACAATGCTAAAGGTTACTTACTGAACTAGAAAAGAAAAAGAAGAACTACTCACCAATCACCAGCCAATCACTTACCCCCTTGGCTGTGACGTCACCTTTCGATTCCTTTCTACTTCTTTTTTGCATTCTCACCTCGCTGCAGCTGCACAAGCTCGCCTTTAGTATGCCTGGGACGCTGCCGCTCTGCCTCTCGACCTCCAGCTGGGCCTCTCCGACTCACGCTCGCCTTTAGTATGCCTGGGACGCTGCCGCTCTGCCTCTCGACCTCCAGCTGGGCCTCTCCGACTCACGCTGGCCTTTAGTATGCCTGGGACGCTGCCGCTCTGCCTCTCGACCTCCAGCTGGGCCTCTCCGACTCACGCTAGCCTTTTGTAGGCCTGGGACGCTGCCGCTCTGTCTCTCGACCTCCCGCTCGGCCTCTCCGACTCACGCTGGCCTTTTGTAGGCCTGAGACGCTGCCGCTCCGCCTCTCGACCTTCCGTGGGGTTCGATTTCTTTCTACTTTTTTGCTTTCTCTCCCTGCTGCAGCTGCACCAGCTGACCTTTATAGGCCGCTCCGACGTCCCCAAATCTCTTGCTGTGACGTCAAACTTCGTTTTCTTTTCCTCCCAGGTCGGGGAGTCAGCACTGGTGGGGAAAACAAAACAAAACAACACCTCCCGCTCCCACTTGCCCGAACTCTCCCGCTTACCAAACTCTTATCTTTGCACTCTGACCTGCCGCTGCACTCCAGCCTAGAGAGGAGATGTCAAAGAGGTAATCTTATACAGGACTCTAAGATTGTTAAGAGTATAGAAAAAGTTAACCCAGAGTATTCAAATTAAACTGCGGAATTAGAAATGGAGGACATGTGTTCAAAGTAATGGAAAGTAACTTTAGGACTGACACCAGGAAATTCTTCTTCACACAAAGAGTAACCAACATGTGAAATAAACTTCCAGATAAAATGGAGACAAGAACTTTAGAATCACTGAAGAAAAAAAATAAATGCTACAATGGGGAGGAGACATGGTATTAGGATTTCTCTCAGATGGATAAACAAAAATTAGCTGAATGCCCTTCCTCATCTGTAATTATTTTGTGATCTTGTGAAGTAGAATCCTTTGGCACCAGCAGCCTAAATAAACTTTGAAAAGTGTTGGCTGGATTTACAAAAGAACATTTAAAAGTGTTTTTTTTTTTGCCTTGCATATGGACAGAGCTGGACATGCCTTTAACAGCTTGAAAGACCACCGTGATATGCTTATTCGCAGCCACAGTGAGAAGTTCTAAATATTAAGTATCGGATTTTTAATCGGAATTCCATTGTTTGTCATTTTAAAAGAAGGAGGAAATTGAACATTACAGGATGGTGGAAAGGAGAGTGATGCAGCTTATGAGAAGGATGTGCACTAGAAGTTATAAAAGAAAGAAAGACTTGCAGTTATATAACGCCTTTCACAACCGCAGGACGTCCCAAAGCGCTTTACAGCCAATGAGTTACTTTTGAAATGTAGTCACTGTTGTAATGTAGGAAACATGGCAGCCAATTTGCGCACAGCATGCTCCCACAAACAGCAATGTGATAATGACCAGATAATCTGTTTTAGTTATGCTGGTTGAGGGATAAATATTGGCCAGGACACCGGGGATAACTACCCTGCCCTTCTTCAAAATAATGCCTGAGAGGGAAATAAAACCTCAGTTTAAAATCTCATTGGAAATATAGCACCTCCAACAGTGCAGCACTCCCTCAGCACTGCACTTGAGTGCCAACCAAGAATTTTGTGTTCAAATCCCTGGAGTGGGGCTTGAACCCACAACCTTCTGACTCAGAGGTGAGGGTGCTACCAACTGAGCCACAGCTGACACTCCCACCAAAGACTTTATGGGCTACACAGATCTTATCAAGACTTTAAAAAGGGGTTGTGCATCAGAAGCATGTGCTTCACTAAAGAAGCTATAAGGGAACTGTGCCAGTTACTACATGAAGATCTGTGGACTCACTGACTGGCCCTGGGCTGTTTCTGAGGTGGGGGTGCTGCAAATTCCAGGGAAACTGCCACATGCTCCATTGATGCCTGCATCAAAGAAAAAATCTTCCTTCATGTTACGGCAAATGATCGCTGTAGACTCCAGAGTCGTAGCTGCCAGTTATTTCTCTTTCTCAGAAACTGACCTCAGAGCCTTCTCATAGGTCTAATGTTTATCAAACATCCTTCTTTTAAGACGAGTACACATGAGTTCTGGGTTATAATCCAAAACCTTGGGCAGACTTCTCTCTGGGAAGGTGATACATCCTCACTAAAAGTACCTAATTCTCACTAGGTGACAATATCTGAACTGGTGCGTGATAGTAGAAAACAAGTGAGGTACAGGGTGGCATTGAGGAGGCTGTGACAGAGGAATCTGAGGTGGAATGTTGCTCCAGGGGCTCCCGTGTGTCCTTTTCTTCAGCATTCAGCTCCTCATCATTGTCATTGTCATCATCATCATCGTCGACGAGGAAGGAATTTCTACCCTCCTGATCCTTCTCCTTGTTATCCTGTTTCTCATCATTTGCGCCCTGCCCCATCAGCAGGAAAGGCCTTACCCACCAGCACCCCCCCCCCCACCCCCCACCTTATAATTAAGGAAACAGAGAACGGAGTGAAAACTTCTGGCTGTGTACTACTTCGCAAGGATACCATGGCAGTGTCTAGATGAGTACCCACTAGCCTGCCACCTGCACTGCCCTACCAAACGCATCATCTCCCTTGGCTAGGATAGAGTCCCTCCCCAGCAGATCTATGGCCTGCTCCTCATTGGAGGTCAGTTCTCTGATGTCCAGAATGCACACTCTGGTCTCGTGTCTTTCACAAACATTCAGTGCACCTTTTTCCTGTACTGTTGGGGAGGGAGTTCCAGGATTTTGACCCAGTGATGATGAAGGAATGGCAAATTATTTCCAAGTCAGGATAGTGTCTAAATTGGAGGGAATGTGCAGGTGGTGCTGTTCCCATGCACCTGCTGCCCTTGTCCTTCTAGTTGGTAGAGGTCGTGGGTTTGGGAGGTGCTGCCGAAGAAAACTTGGCAAGTTGCTGCAGTGCATCTTGTAGATGGTACACACTACAGCCACGTTGGTGGAGGGAGTGAATGTTTAAGGTAGTGGATGGGCTGCCAATCAAGCTGGCTACTTTGTCCTGGTGGTGGTGTTGAGCTTCTTGAGTGTGGTTGGAGCTGCACTCATCCAGGTAAGTTTAGAGTATTCCATTACATTCCCGACTTCTGCTTTGTAGATGATAGAAAGGCTTTGGGGAATCAGAAGGTGAGACAGTCACTGCAGAATACCCAGCTTCTGACTCGTTGTTGTTGCCACAGTATTTATGTGGCTGGTCGAGTTAAGTTTCTGGTCAATGGTAACCTCCAGGATGTTGATGGTGGGGGATTCGGCGATGGCAATGCCATTGAATGTCAAGGGGCAGTGGTTAGACTCTCACTTGTTGGAGATAGTCATTGTCTGGCACATGTGTGTCGCGAATGTTACTTGCCACTTATCAGCCCAAGCCTGAATGTCGTCCAGGTCTTTCTGCACGCGGACATGGACAGCTTCGTTATATCACCCTGTTAGAATGGAGGAAGGGGTTTTAAAGTTCATGAAACTAATTGCTGCTGGGGAGATAGCGACACATATAAGATCCCAAGTTAGTAACCCCCTTTAGCCATACTGTAGTATGAAAGGTTACTTACGCAGCATGTGAACAGCATGTTGGTGCCCTTGGAAGGAAAGGCAGAGCCAACTTGTTACCTTGCCTGACATTGTCAATCATTGAACTTTTTCCAGCACTGGTGTGCCGTTCTGGAAGTGACATGGCATGCAAGTGCAGCAAAGAAGAGTAACATTGTGTACATTCTTCCCATGAAGGTGCAACAATGTTACTATCCTTTGCTGCACTCATCCAGGAGTGTCTGAAGGTCAGTCTCATTTAAGTTTTGAGATCTTCTTTGTTGTCTCCTTCCAATTCCCTGGTCTCTATCAACACTTTAAATCTGGCACAAATTCTCACATCTTCTTCACATACCTGACAGGTGCTTCGGTCTTGAAAAATGTTAATTACTTATTGCAATCTTCAGTCAATCTTTAAAGCTCTGTGCCTGCTATTTCCATTTCCCCAGCTCAGTGCTCCTGTGTTACACTCAGCTAACACCAATTAATATGTAAATGAGCTGACCCATGATTGAGAGTGGGGCCAGCACTGGACAGAAAAAGGTAAATCAAGGGACAGAGAGTTTAATGGTAGAAGTGTAGCAGAGAATAAGGTCAAAGCAGGGAATAATGATAAAAACATTCAATTAAAAGCTCTTTATCTTAATGCACAAAGCATTTATAACAAGATAGACCAACTAGTGGCACAAATAGAGATAAATGGGTTTGATCTAATAGCCATTATAGAGACGTGGTTTCAAGGTGACCAAGGTTGGAAACTAAATGTTCCAGGGCACTTGACATTTAGAAAAGACAGGCAGAATGGAAAAGGAAGGGAGGTAGCCCTGATAATAAAGGATGGCAGAAGGACACTAATGTTGCAATGAATAGTAGTAAGCCTGGGGATTGGGAGAGTTTCAGAAACCAGCAAAGGATGACCAATAAATTGATAAAAAGGGAAAAAATAGAATGAGAGAAAACTAGCAGGAAATATAAAAACAGATTGTAAGAGCTTCTACAAGTATGGCATGGTTGGCATCCAGCTGAGACTGCATGAAAACAGTCTGAGGCTCGATGCCACAAACCATTGACTGCATGACAGCCAAAGATGTTGCATGGCTTCCGCTTGTGCTTCACTGGAAGCTGCCACATCACCCATGATACACATCATGAGGTCTGGATCTGCACAGTCTCACTGGGAGTCCACCATCCTCTGCAGAGTGGAACTGATGGGCTGCATGGTGTGCGCAGAGCTCTGTGCAATGTTGGAGGTGGACTCCTCCATGCTCCTTATCATTGCGAAGAGCCTCTCGGCACCCATTCCATTGCACCTATCATCTCAGGGTGCATGGCCATCACCCTTCTTGTTAATGCTTCCCCATCAAGATCCTCATCTGAGTCCTATGCAGCAGAACTTGCGTATAAACCTGCCCTCCGGGGAGCTGGTTCCCGAGCTACCCTTTCCTCCTGGCCTTGCTGCAGCCCGCTTGTCCCCGGTGCATCACCGAATAGAGACCTCGCTACTATACCTGCCTCTAAAAATCGCGTAGTGCCAGTATCTGAGGTGGTGCCTGCGGATGAGAGATTCAGTGATGCGGTGGTTTGCTCTTCTGCTCTTCTCCTGCTTCACTTTCAGTGGGAGGCTCATAGCCAGGCTGGTCATCTGGTTGCTGATTATCTGAAAGCATAAAGGTACAGGACGTATGTTAAGGGAAGGGCAGGAGGGGCAGGAATGGAGCAAGGAATGCAGACAGTATCAGGAGCTGGAAAGTGAAAAAGATTTAAGTTGTCAGGGGTGAGGGGGAAGTGGGATGAGAGAAGGAAAGGGGATGAAGATACTGTTGTTGCCCAAAACGGGGTCGACATTACTGACGCCATGGTGCCTGCTGCCTAATCAGTCGCAGTACTCGCTCCTCCAGGTCTGTAAGCTGCTGGAGCTGCGCATCACCCCCACCTATATTCTGCTGCTCCTTCCTATTGTGCGCCATCTTGGCCTGTAAGTGAAGCGAATATATGTGAGTGAACGTGCACCTATGTGTTTAGAGATGTGCGTGCCATAGTTGAATAGTTGTATGTGAGTTTTAGTAGGTGCAGATGCTTAGTGGGTGAGTGGTGGGGGTGTGGTGGTTTGTGCAGTGTGTACAGACTTGAGATTCAGATGCTGGTATGTAGGACCTGTATCCCACCCTGACCGCCTGAGTGAGGTCATTGAATTTCTTCCGGTCACTGTGTCAGGCACTGGACGACCACATGACTGGCCGAGACCTCCTGTGCCATTTCCCTCCACATTGCCTTGAATACCTGGACCAATGATCTCCTTTCAGTGGCCACAACAGCACTGCCCTCCATCATTCCACTCCTGCGACCAATGCCTCCAATGCGGTGAAATGACGAGCTCTCTCCCATGGAGTGGGATCAGCCATGACAATCAGCGGAATCAGTCATTTGCAGGTCACCTTCACAGCCAGCAATGCCGATAATCATGAACTGCATAATGCTGGAACCTCCCCTTTAAGAGCTGGAAAGAGCCAGTATGAAGGATCATTCCCAATTGCATTGCATCTGAAATTCATTATCGCTCTGCTGGTCGAGCTCCTGTAGCACCTTATTGAGTTCATTAGCGCTTGATTTAGTGCTCCAGTTCTTTCCTGGCGCACTAACAGTCAACTTAATGAAAGCTCAGAATCATTAGTGCCTGCCGCATATTTTTCAAGATTTCAAAAATTAATGCCCCAAATGGGGTGCTACTGAATTTCTAGCCCAGAGTCTGCAAAGGGTTATAGATAGACTAACTGACTGGGCAGTAAGGTGGCAGATGGAGTATAATGTAGAGAAATGTGAGGATTTTCACTTTGATGGAAGAATAGAAAAACAGAATATTTTTGAAATGGTGAAAAACTTTTAAATGTTGGTGTTCAGAGAGATTTAGGTGTCCTCGTGCAAGAAATACAGAAAGCTAGCACGCAGGTACAGCAAGCAATAAGGAAGGCAAATGGCATGTTGGCCTTTATTGCAAGGGGTTTGGAGTATAAGAGTAAAGAAGTCTTGCTACAATTGTACAGGGCCTTGGTGAGACCACACCTGGAGTATTGTGCACAGTGTTGGTCTCCTTATCTAAGGATGTACTTGCCTTAGAGGCGGTGCAACGAAGGTTCACTAGATTGATTGCTGGGATGAGAGGTCTGTCCTATGATGAGAGATTGTGTAGAATGGGCCTATACTCTCTGGAGTTTAGAAGAATGAGAGGTGATCTCATTGAAACATACAAGACTCTGAAGGGCATTGACAGGGTAGATTTCTCCTGGATGGAGTATCTAGAACTAGGGGCATAGTCTCAGAATAAGGGGTAGGCCATTTAAAACAGAGATGAGGAGGAATTTCTTCACTCAGAGGGTTGTGAATCTTTGGAATTCTCTGCCCCAGAGGGCTGTGGATGCTGAGTCTTTGAGTATATTCAAGGCTGGGATAGATAGATTTTTGGACTTGAAGGGAATCAAGGGATATGGAGATCGGGCAGGAAAATAGAGTTGAGGTCGATGATCAGCCATGATCTTCTTGACTGGCAGAGCAGGCTCGAGGGACCATATGGCCTACTCCTGCTGCTATTTCTTGTGTTCTTATGGTCTAAATGGCCCAGTGGATTTTCGGGGTCCTGGGATTAAATTGGGATGTACCTGGATTACTGCCAGTATATAACTACCCCTTAGGAACATCTACTCTATACTGTTTCAATTAGTTTAATAGTAGTAGATTTCTTGGATTACCTGGGGTAGCGCTACCACCATCTCACAAACACTGAAAAGTCCCACTAGGATATTCAGACTGTTTCTATTCCTTCTACCTGCCCTCTTTGCCCAAAACACCAATTAACCACTACTCTTGATTCATCTTGTCTTCTCTTCTACTCTTTCCATCCTCGGTGATCGGGTACAGCATGGGGCTTGGCCCATGATATAAGTTTGTTAGTGAAACATTGTTTAGCTTTTCATACCAACATCACAATAATAGATAATACAGGGGCTATCAGGAGGGGAGAACTTAAAACCATCACTATCACTAAAGAAAAAGAACTCTGTAAAATAATGGGACTAAAAGTGGACAAGTCCCCTGGACCTGATGGCCTGCAACCAACTGTCATAAAAGAAGTGGCTGCAGAGATAATGGATGCAATCTAACAAAATTCCCTGGATTCTGGAGAGGTCCCAGTGGATTGGAAAACCGCAAATGTAACGCACCTATTTAAAAATGGAGGCAGACAGAAAGCAGGAAACTAGACCAGTTAGCCCAACATCTGCAGTTGGGAAAATGCTGGAGTCCATTATTAAGAAAGCATTAGCAGGACATTTGGAAAAGCATAATAGAGTCAAGCAGAGTCAGCGTGGTTTTATGAAAGAGAAATCATGTTTGACAAATTTGCTGGAGTTCTTTGAGGATGTAATAGCAGGGTATAAGGGGGAACCAGTGGATGTGGTGTATTTGGATTTCCAGAAGGCATTCGATAAGGTGCCACATAAAAGGTTACTGCATAAGATAAGAGCTCACAGGGTTAGGATAATATAATAGCATGGATAGAGGATTGGCTAACTAACAGAAAACAGAGAGTTGGGATAAATGGGTCATTTTCTGGTTGGCAAACGGTAACTAGTGGGGTGCCACAGGCATCGGTGCTGGGGCTTCAACTATTTACAATCTATATTAATGACTTGGATGAAGGGACTGAGTGTAATGTAGCCAAGTTTGCTGATGATACAAAGATGGGTCAGAAAGCTGTGAGGCGGACACAAATAATCTGCAAAGGGATATAAACAGGCTAAGTGAATGGGCAAAGATTTGGCAGATGGAGTATAATATGGGAAAGTGTGAGGTTATCCACTTTGGCAGGAAAAATAAGAAAGCAAATTATTATTTAAATGGAGAGAGATTATAAAATGCTGCAGTGCAGAGGGACCTGGGGGAAGGGGGGACGTGGTCCTTGAGCATGAAACACAAAAGGTTAGTCTGCAGGTACAGCAAGTAATCAGGAAGGCAAATGGAATGTTGGATTTTATTGCAAGGGGGATGGAGTATAAAAGCAGGGAAGTCCTGCTACAACTGTTCAGGGTATTGGTGAGACTACACTTAGAGTACTGCATACAGTTTTGGTCTCCTTATTTAAGGAGGGATATACTTGCATTGGAGACAGTTCAGAGAAGGTTCAATAGGTTGATTCCTGAGATGAAGGGGTTGACCTATGAAGAAAGGTTGAGCATGTTGGGCCTATACTCATTGGAGTTTAGAAGAATGAGAGTGATCTTATTGAAACATAAGTTACTGAGGGGGCTCAACAAGGTAGATGCAGAGAGGATGTTTCCACTCGTGGGTGAATCTAGAACTCAGGGGCATAGTTTAAGAATAAAGGGTCACCCATTTAGAACCGAGATAAGGAGAAATTTCTTCTCTCAGAGGGTCGTAAATCTGTGGAATTCTCTGCCGTGGAGAGCTGTGGAGGCTGGGTCATTGAATATCTTTAAGGTGGAGATAGACAGATTTTTGAACGATAAGAGAGTAAAGGTTATGGGGAGCAGGCAGGGAAGTGGAGCTGAGCCCAAGATCAGATCAGCCATGATCTTACTATATGACAGAGCAGGCTCAAGAGACCAAATGGCCTACTCCTGCTCCTATTTCTTTTGTTCTTATGTCCCTGTACATGTCAATTTAGAACATTAGCAAAAGCTGGCCAACAGCTTAAGACAACTGGAGCCTACTGTGATTCTGCATTTGAAGCCAGTGTAGCTTTCCTTCCTATCATTGAGAACTTTACCCGAGACTAACTTGTTGATTTGTGAACTAAAACCACACCTGAAGAACCTAACAGAATTCTCGTACCAAGTATACTTTAGCATGAGCCGTACTGGGACCAGGCTGTTCTGATTTTCACTGTTGACATTAATGGACTTGTAAAAATTCAAGAAAAAAAGTAGAAAAATGCTATGTTTTTGCACAGAGAGAAAGTGCTCAAGAGAGAGTGGAAGTGTATGAGAAAAAGAGAACAGAGCAGCCCTGTTTTAGTAAAGCCTGAGGTAGCTTAATGATGTAGGAGGTAGTTGTGTGCAATTAAAACCAGGTTGTGTTTATAATTCTTCTGTTAATATCAAAGCTCCCATCAGCATTAATGAATTTATCTTTTTAAACTACCTGACTCAGAAATGCTCCCTATTAATTAGCAGTGTTTTATTTTATTCCAATATTCTTTTACCCTTTCTATAATTTATAGCATCATCTAATTAAACAAATCTTATTAAATATTAAATAAATACTGCACAATTTAAATAATGAAAACAATTTAGTTTAACAATACTTTCCATTTACAGAGAGTTTAGTGAGCTAAGTGGTTGTAAGTATGCATAACTTTTAATATTTAAGCATTTTTCAGAAGAATAAAAATTTGAGTTACAAAAGAATTTGAATTAAATATCGAAAATGCTGGAAATCTCAGCGGGTCAGGCAGCATCTGTGGAGAGAGAAACACTAACCCTAATGAAGGGTCATCAACCTGAAACGTTAACTCCCTTTCTCTCTCCGCTGCCTGACCCGTTGAGATGTCCAGCATTATCTGTTTTAATTTCAGATTCCAGCATCCGCAGTATTTTGCTTTTGTGTTGTGTTGAATTAAATATCCTCAGGAACAAGATTGGATTAAGGTCATATTACTTGGGAGTGCTTTTTGTGTGATTTTTTACTCAGGGTCACATTGGACTAAATCAAATTTCAATATACCTTTGCAGCTTATCCCAAGAAGGTCACAATTATCAAGGCGGCTACCCAGGATGTCTGGAAATGTTCCAAGGCCAAAATGGTGTCAGATGTATTTCAGGTGCAGGGCTTAGCCCCCGTTTCCTGCCCAATTTCTACCCCAATAAATTTGAGATTTTCTAATATAAAGCATTGGCCATTTAAATGACTCAATAGTGGTTAAAAAATGCTCTTAAAAACAAGGGACATTGGGCTAGAAATTAGCCAGCCTAAGGCACGTTTTAACGTGATATTTTTCGCTTTAAAAGTGCTTTTTTGTCGTTAAAAGAAACCTAACAAAATTCCCCAAAGGTTAAGAATGGCGGTTTTGAAATACGTAAAAAATAGGACCGCCTAAATTTGGCCGTTCGGTGAACTGGTACTCGGGTGAGAAAACAACGCATGGAAAAAGCAGGCGTTGCAGCCTCAGAAACGTTGGTAAGTAGAAAGACCTATAAAAAAAGATAAGTTGAAGTTTTTTTTTAATTCTTTTTCAACGATTGATTACTTAAGGGTATTGTTAATGTTTTTTGATTTTTTTATTTTTGGAAAAAAAAATTGTGTTTTCTCCCCTGTATTTTTGGTGATATCGGCCTTGCGGTAAAGTTGACGAGGATGGCGGTTTCCAACACGAATCCCCCAGCAATGCCAATTTTTATCGACAGGCGTATTTTGGGATAACCCTATTTACTACAACAGTGTGATACTCTTCATCCCATATTAGCCATCCAGTGGCTTCACAGAGCAAAATGACCAATTTAGTGTAAATTTAGTGCAAATTAGGGGGAGTAAGAAATACACACAAGAGGAACTGAAGTTAATGGCTGGTGTAATATATAGCTTCACCTAGTGGACTACTGCTCCACCGAGTGGACTACTATGGCAATGCAGCCATTGCTGTAAATACAATAAAGGCAACAGGTGACAGTTCACCTGACAAGTTCCTGTGTTAAGAGCCATTTTGTAAAAGTGCGTTTGTGATGTCGTAAAGAATATACCACACTAACAACGTAGGATCTGATTCCTGGATTTCCAGCTGAAATTTCTTTGGTGGATGATTCCAGTCAAACAACAGAGAGACTAGAGAGGTCCTTTGTATTGCAGCACAGCTAAAAATCCAGGGTAAGTTACATGCGCACTTGGCTGAACTGAAGAGTCCAGATGGCCGCGCCTACGGGAATAATAGGACGATGGGTGAATTCCATCATGACCAAGAGATTTTCGGAGCGTATGTGGAGCAGCTAGAAACGTTTTTCACCGCAAATAGTCCCCGATGATGAAAACCGTAACCAGGTGGTGTTGGAAAGAAAACAGGCTGTTTCTTGACTGAAGCAGACCCCAAGGTGTATGAAACCCTGAAAAATGTGCTTGTTACCATCCAGCCAAAGGACACATCACTTACGGAGACAGCACTACAGACCTGAGCCCCTAGAAATTGCTGAAAGTTATCGTTTCAGAATACGAGATCAATTAACTGATGAGCGTATCAGTGAGTACATTGTAGCATTAAAAAAGCTATCCATTCACTGTCATTTCGGAAACTTTCAGGACCGAGCATTGCGTAACCGCTTTGTATGTGGGACGAAAAATGAAGCGATCAGTTGTTGACATCCCCTAACTTGACTTTTGATTTAGCTTGTCAGACAGCTATATCAATGGTTATGGCTGACCAATATTTCTGAGAATTTCAAGTTGTCAGACAACCGAGGTGAATTGCCTGCAGGTTAAAAGAAAAAGGCAGTTGGGCCCCAAGCCCTCAGCAACTGGCCAAAGTAACCGAGCATTAAAGTCCTGCTATTGGTGCCTGGAACAACACATTGCTCAAAGTTGTCATCTGTGAAAGCAGAATGTTTCTTCTACTTGAAAAGCAGAATGTTTCTTCTGCATGAAAATGGGGCATCTTGCAAAGGCATGTCGATTGAAGAATAAACCAACTTTCAAGGCTATAAGTAGAAATCCCCAGAGACTACATAGCATGGAAGAAAAGCAACAGGACAAAGAGATACGCATCATTAGGAGCACAAGGGTAGCGATTCGAAAAGTATTATCATCCAAGTTGATGTTGCAGGAACCAGGATACCCATGGAAATCGACACTGGTGCATCCATGAGCGTAGTATGGGAATTGCTATATCTCGACAAGTTGAGTAATTTTTCACTGGAAAAGTCGAAGATAGAGCTGCGTGGCTACTCAGGAGAGAACATTCGTGTGATAGGTCGTATCACCGTACCGGTGAAATGCAATGATCAATTTCAGAGCTCGCCTCTCTTAGTGGTGGCAGGAGACAAGCTTGACTTACTAGGTAGAAATTGGTTGGGATCACTGAAGCTGGATTGGAATGAGATTTTCGTGTTGAAACGAGATTTGCATTGAAGGATGATGCCATCAAGAAGTATCCGAAGGTGTTCTGTGAAACAGGTGGTCTGATCCAAGGCTTCAAGGCAAGTGTCAGAGTACAGAAGGACACTAAACCAGTTTACTGCAAGCTACGTCCCATACCATACGCACTCAAGGAGAAAGTTGAGCAAGAACTCAAAAGACTAGAAACTGAAAACATTATCTCTACGATAGATCTATTTAATTGGGCTACACCCACTGTTGTTGTACCTAAGTCAGATGGTAAGGTAAGGTTTTGTGGTGATTATAAAGTAACGGTAAACCAGGTTCTAGAGGGTAATCTACCCAATGCATTGCCAAATGTAGAAAATTTGTTCACAACGCTGACAGGTGGTCAGATTTTCTCAAAGTTAGATCTTACAAATGCCTACTTACAACTTGAACTAGATGAGGAGTCCAAGCCATGCTTGACTATAAATACTCGTCTAGGCCTATATCAGTTTAATCGGCTACCATTTGGAGTGCCTTCCGCCCCTGCCATATTCCAAGGGATGATGAACCAGATTCTGCAAGGCATTGAAGAGGTAGTATGTTGTTTGGGTGACATACTCATTTGAGCACCAAACTGGCAAATCTATAATAACGCATTGAATGAAGTGCTCAAACAGTTAGAGAAGCACAGAGTACAGGTGACTGCTCGCAAGTGTGAGTTATTTTAAAACTCAGTGGAGTACTTAGGGCACAGAGTACAAAAATGGTTTACATACAACTAAGGGAAAGCTGGATGCAATTAGAAATGCACCCACTCCCAAGAATGTCATTGAACTTCGATCATTTTTGGGTCTTTTGAACTATTATGGGAAGTTCCTACCAAATTTGGCTATAGTATTATAGCCACTGAATGAACTGTTGAAAAAGCAGGTCCAGTGGAAGTAGTCAGAAGAATGCAACGCAGCATTCAAGGAGTGTAAAAGCAAATTGGTAGAGAGTACCATGTTAGTTCACTATGACGTATCTAAGAAGATCAAACTAGCATGTGAAGCCTCTCCGTATGAAGTTGGGGCAGTGATCTCTCATGTACTACGTAGTGGGGAGGAGAGACCAATTGCTTTTGCTCCATGCATTCTTAGTGCCAGTGAGCATAATTATGCGCAAATCGAAAGGGAAGCTTTGGCATTCGTTTTTGAGGTCATGAAGTTCCACAAATACTTGTATGGTCGTAAGTTTACCATCGTTATGGACCATAAGCCACTGACAGCAATCCTCCATCCAAAGTGCCCAGTTCCAACATTAGCTGCAGCCCGAATGTAGAGATGGGCTTTGATTTTGTCAGAATATATGTATGACATTGAGTACAGAAGATCAGTTGATCACAGTATTGCTGATGCTATGTCTAGGTTGCCATCCCCATCACAAGTTACACTCCATAGGGAAGAAGTGTTCTATTTTTCATACATTGATGAACTGCCAGTCACAGCTGAAGAGATTGGTAGAGCAACCAAGCTTGACCCAGTTATGTCAGAGGTATATGATTACATAGCAAATGGCTGGCCAAACCAGGTATCAGAGAAAGATATTCATCCATTCGTCATTCTTAGGAATGATTTGTCCGTGGATAAAGATTGTGTCACGTGGGGTGCAAGAGTAGTTATCCCAAATAAATTCAGGTCCAAATTATTAGGAGATCTTCATGACCAGCACATGGGAACGTGATTGACCGTACATTTTGCACGCAGTTACTTATGGTGGCCAGGCCTAGATAAAGATATAGACTACATCATAAGTCAGTACACAACATGTCAATCGGTAAGCAAGAAACCATCCTCAGTGTCATTACAGCCATGGAAATGACCTCCCAGGGTATAGCAAAGGTTACATATCAATTTTGCTGAGCTAGAAGGACAGCAATTGTTCATTGTGATTGATAGCCATTTGAAGTGGGTAGAGGTATTTCCGATGCGGAAAATAACAACAAGTAAAACACTAGACAATTTGTGAAGATTATTTTCTTCATATGGCCTCCCAGAAGAGATTGTTTCTGATAATAGGCCACAATTTTGTTCAGAAGAATTTGCACAGTTCATGAGCAAAAATGGTGTGAAACATACCAAGGTTCCACCATACCACCCTGCTTCAAATGATGCAGCAGAGCGCACTGTACAAATGGTAAAACTGTAAAACATGCCCTCATCAAGCAAATGTTGGATCCAAATCCAAACTAACAGCAATTGTCGTTGGACCACAAATTGTCAAATTTTCTAATTACTTATCGTAATACTCCTCATACAACTACCGGTAGAACACCAGCAGAGTTGTTTCTCAGACAACAGCCACAAACCAGATTCTCGTTGTTGAAACCAAACTTGGCACAGTCAGTTGAAGAGAAACAATTAAGACAGAAAGAGAATCATGATAGAGGTAGAGTAAGAAAGAGTAGTGTGAAATTAAATCAGAAGGTGAGAGTGAAGAACCATCACCATAAATGGTTAAAGTGATTACCAGGGAGAGTGGTGAAGATATATGCTCCTTGCATATATTTGGTCAAGATGTTTGATCATGGACAGGTTAGGTTTGTTCACATTAATCATATTTTATCTACAGATGTAGAAGGAGTTGAAAATTGGAATGATTTGATTATTTCTGACTCATCAGATAGTCTTATTACAAGTACAGTACCAGTAGCATATCCTGCATCAAATGTATTAGAAGCAAGTCCGAATTTAAGTCTGAGTCCGAGTCAGGCAGCCAAACAGTCTGAAGTTGTAGAGAGTTCAAATGTAGATCAAGAGTATCCCTTGGAGAAAATCTTTCCTCAGGATCAGTCTAGAATGAGTCTAAGTTCAACACCATGTTTGGAAAGTTCTGTTTGAGAGCGAAGGTATCCTCTTCGAAACAGAAAACAAGTGATTAAGTTTGATTTGTAAAAATGTCACAATATGTCCATATCTTTTGTTATGTATAACCATGCAAGTTAGGTATGATGATTCTTTTGTTTTGATTACTTCTTCATTAAGGATGGAGAAGTGTTATATATAGCTCCACCTAGTGGTAATGCAGCCATTGCTGTAAATACAATAATGGCATCAAGTTCCTGTGTTAAGAGCGATCTTGTGAAAGCTTGTTTGTGATGCCATAAAGAATATACCAAAGCTGGAAGTGTACAATTGTGCAATATGTTACAATATGCACCAAGGAGTGCATGCCAGAATTGTTATCCCTAGCTCGTAACTGCCCAAGCCCATTTCACATAACACTCTTATAACCAGTCAACACTGAAGATTTTCATCTCACGGTCTGGGCTGGGTTCAAACCCAGTTACCAGAGGTGAAATGTGTGCTAACCCACCACACTACACAGTCTTCTAGTGAATCAGTTTAGAAGATGCTGTCTGAATGACATCGGTAGTGGGTAAAATGATGGAATCAATTATTAAGGATGTCATAGCAGTGCATTTGGAAAGAGGTGACATGATAGGTCCAAGTCAGCATGGATTTGTGAAAGGGAAATCATGCTTGACAAATCTTCTGGAATTTTTTGAGGATGTTTCCAGTAGAGTGGATAAGGGAGAACCAGTTGATGTGGTATATTTGGACTTTCAGAAGGCGTTCGACAAGGTCCCACACAAGAGATTGATGTGCAAAGTTAGAGCACATGGGATTGGGGGTAGTGTGCTGACATGGATTGAGAACTGGTTGTCAAGGGGGATCAAGGGGTATGGCGAGAAAGCAGGAATGGGGTACTGAAGTTGAATGTTCAGCCATGAACTCATTGAATGGCGGTGCAGGCTAGAAGGGCCGAATGGCCTACTCCTGCACCTATTTTCTATGTTTCTATGTTTCTATGTTTCTATGAAGCAAAGAGTAGGAGTAAATGGGTACTTTTCAGAATGGCAGGCAGTGACTAGTGGGGTACCGCAAGGTTCTGTGCTGGGGCCCCAGCTGTTTACACTGTACATTAATGATTTAGATGAGGGGATTAAATGTAGTATCTCCAAATTTGCGGATGACACTAAGTTGGGTGGCAGTGTGAGCTGCGAGGAGGATGCTGTGAGGCTGCAGAGCGACTTGGATAGGTTAGGTGAGTGGGCAAATGCATGGCAGATGAAGTATAATGTGGATAAATGTGAGGTTATCCACTTTGGTGGTAAAAACAGAGAGACAGACTATTATCTGAATGGTGACAGATTAGGAAAAGGGGAGGTGCAAAGAGACCTGGGTGTCATGGTACATCAGTCATTGAAGGTTGGCATGCAGGTGCAGCAGGCGGTTAAGAAAGCAAATGGCATGTTGGCCTTCATAGCAAGGGGATTTGAGTACAGGGGCAGGGAGGTGTTGCTACAGTTGTACAGGGCATTGGTGAGGCCACACCTGGAGTATTGTGTACAGTTTTGGTCTCCTAACCTGAGGAAGGACATTCTTGCTATTGAGGGAGTGCAGCGAAGGTTCACCAGACTGATTCCCGGGATGGCGGGACTGACCTATCAAGAAAGACTGGATCAACTGGGCTTGTATTCACTGGAGTTCAGAAGAATGAGAGGGGACCTCATAGAAACATATAAAATTCTGACGGGGTTAGACAGGTTAGATGCAGGAAGAATGTTCCCAATGTTGGGGAAGTCCAGAACCAGGGGTCACAGTCTAAGGATAAGAGGTAAGCCATTTAGGACCGAGATGCGGAGGAACTTCTTCACCCAGAGAGTGGTGAACCTGTGGAATTCTCTACCACAGAAAGTTGTTGAGGCCAATTCACTAAATACATTCAAAAAGGAGTTAGATGAGGTCCTTACTGCTAGGGGGATCAAGGGGTATGGCGAGAAAGCAGGAATGGGGTACTGAAGTTGAATGTTCAGCCATGAACTCATTGAATGGCGGTGCAGGCTAGAAGGGCCGAATGGCCTACTCCTGCACCTATTTTCTATGTTTCTATGTTTCTAATGAAAATATGTGCATATTTTGAAAGTTGCAGAGGATTGGGAAGCACTGTGACACAGCACATTGGAGCACTAATCCACAGTGGCTTCTGTGGAGCACTAATCCACAATTGCCTCTGTGGTAAAACGTGTTGCATTGGTCTTTATAAACACTGATTGTTTATTTGAGGTAAACATCCTTTGTTGTTATAAGTTACACAACTATCACATGGTATTTGTTCATATATTTGTATTAACAAATAGCTGGACTTTTTAAGACATAACATTTTAAATAAATAATATTTCAAGCACAATGAACATCTCCTGTTCCTTAGCGAAAGATTGCAGTAAGCTTTGCTTGATTATTCTGTGCAGCTTGCTTGATATCAGCTAGAGTAATTGTCTTGGGTGTAGAATTTTGACCTTATAAAATTCATGAATTCTTAAGCTTTCTCTGAATAATATCTTAAAGCAGTACCCTTATCTGATTGTCATCTGCAGAATTTTCAGATCCAGGGCAATAGTCATAAGACTGGACTTTCAACAAATCTTAGAAGAAGTTTTAGATTGTGGTTTAGAGAATAAACTTGTGATCAATAACTACTATAGATTATCAATAGTAGATGTACTGGTGGAATCGTTGTTCAGGCCTGCCAATGCTTCGCACTTAATCTAGCTGTACTGTTGCTGTGTGGAGTTAAGTGAACACCTGGCTTAGATGATAGGTGTAGCTGCACCAAGATAGCCTTTTTGCATAAGGATATCTCCTAAGCCCACTAGACTAACATTAACATATATCTCCGTTCATTTATTAGTATCAAAAACAAGTCATTACTGATAGTGACGAGATAGTGATTGCTTGATTGGAGTAAGGAATGCCTGTCTTCCCACTTGAAGATATGAGTTCATACTGGTTCTCTAATTGTGGTTATAAAATGGGAACAGTAAATGACCATGCCTCAAAGTTTTCTGATGCATTTCTTAGGACTACGGCCTTATAAATTACATTGAACTTCCTGGGGCCTGGTGATAGTCTCTGCCTTGTGAAGATTTGTGGTAAGGACTCAAGTGTCCTTACCTCATTTTCATGCCTTGACCAAGCCTTTCACCCTTTTCATGTAGTCTGTGAAGAACACTGTGAAGGTACACATCATGATCTACTTGATTGGCTTTGTATATTAGAATATTATCGCTTACATTGTTAGATGATGTGCTAATTGTAATGCATGTTGAAGATATACCAAAATGTAAATCTTTTATATTGCTTCAAAGCAACATGCATTACAATTTTTAGACAATTTCTAGATTTTAGGTCTAGCTTTGAGAAAAGACATTTAAATCTCTATGGTAATCTCATTCAGGATTGGAGGACCTTGTTGTTCATGCTCAATTGCTTTGTATTCTGGCAAATCAATACAAAAGTATATATTTTTGGGATTCCTGGGCTTGGGGACAATTATTAGAGGCAAGACCCAAAGTGTAGGACCATCTGCATCTTCATTTATATTTCTATCCTGCAACCATTTTAGTTTTGCCTCAACTTCCTTCCATAGAGGAAATGGTATGTTGTGATAACGTTGAGCAAGAACAATAACAGAATTGTCAATACTCAGTTTGGCCTGCTTGTCTTTCAGCTTGATCCAGATATGGATGAAAAGCTGAATGGCAGAGGAGAGCTGAAGATAACTGCCCTCAACATCTATGCAACATTTGACTGGGTATTGCACCAAGGAGCTCCAACAAAACTTAGATCTGGGTGCAGGGGGTGGGCCGGGGGTTGGGGGGTGGGGAATGGTCAAAGGGAAACACTAAAGTGGTTGAAACAATATCTGACATAAAAGAAGTTGTAGAATCATAGAATTATACAGCACAGAAGGAGGTCATTTGATCCATCGTGCCTGTGCCAGCTCTTTAAAAGACCAATCAAATTAGTTCCATTACCCTGCCTTTTCCCCATAGCCCTGCAGATATTTCCCCTTCAAGAATTTATCCAATTCCTTGTTGAAAGTTATGAATAAATCTGCTTCCACCACCCTTTTGGGCAGTGCATTCCAGATCATATTAACTCGCTGTGTATAAAACTCTCTCTGGTTCTTTTGCCAATTACCTTAAATCTGTGTCCTTTGGTTACCTTCTGCCACTGGAAACAGTTTCTCCTTATTTACTCTATCAAAACCCTTCATGATTTTGAACACATCTATGAAATCTCCCCTTAACCTTCTCTGCTCTAAGGAGAACAATCCCAGCTTCTCTAGTCTCTCTCCTAAATGAAGTCCCGCCTCCCCGGTACAATTCTAGTAAGTCTCCTCTGCACCCACTCTAAGGCCTTGACATCCTTCCAAAATGTAGTATCCAAAATTGGATACAATACTCCAGCTGGGGCTTAACCACTGATTTATAAAACTTTAGCTTAACTTCCTTGCTCTTGTATGTTCATCTATTTATAAAGCCAAGGATCCCATATGCTTTTTTAATAGCCTTGCCAACTTGACCTGCCATCTTCAAAGATTTGTGCACGTACACCCCTGGTCTCTTTGTTCCCTTTAAAATTAGTTTATATTGCCTCTCCTCGTTCTTCCTTAAAAAAAAAGGAATCACTTCACACTTCTCTGCATTAAATTACATCTGCCATGTGTCTACCCATTTCACCAGTCTGTCTATGTCATCCTGAAGCCTGTTACTATCCTTTTCACTATTTCCTACATTTACGAGTTTTGTTTCATCTGCAAACTTTGAAATTATGTCCGGTATAGTCAAGCCCAGGTCATTAATATATATAAAAAAGAGCAGTGGTCCTATTACTGAGCCAGGGGAACACCACAACATACGTGGCTCCAGTCTGTAAAACAACCGTTCACCACTACACTCTGCTTTTGGTATCTTAGCTAATTTCATATCCATGCTGCCACTGACTCTTTAATCCTTAAATGGGCTTCAATTTTGCTATTATGTGGTACATTATAAAACGCTGTTTGTAAGTTCATATACACAACATCAGCTGCACTATCTTCATCAACCCTCTTTGTTACTTCATCAAATAACTCAAACAAGTTAGTCCAGCAGGATTTTTGTTTAACAAATCCTTGCTGTTTGTCATTTATTAACCCATACTTTTACAGGTGACAATTCATTTTGTATTAGATTATTATCTCTAAAATTTCCCGCCACTCGTTAGGCTGACTGGTCTATAGTTGCAGTGTTTATCACTCCTCTTTTTTGAACAGGGGTGCATCATTTGCAATCCTCCAGTCCACCTGGCGGTGCAGGCTAGAAGGGCCGAATGGCCTACTCCTGCACCTATTTTCTATGTTTCTATGTTTCTATGTCCCCTGGCACCATTCCTGTTGTGTATCTGTAAAGCATGCACTCCCATGTTCCGCCACGAGGGAGTGCATCCCCTGAAGTCCCAAGGGATCCCAGCATCCCTTGGGAGCACTGTATATAAGCTGGCCCCTAAGGCCTGTTCCTCACTCTGGAGTGTCTTAATAAAGACTGAGGTCACTGTTACTTTAAGCTCCCTGTGTGCAGTCTCATCTGTGTTAGGAGCACAATAACTGGCGACGAGGATACGAATCCAACGCAAAGATGCAGCAAACTGTGGGCATCCTGGAGAAGTTCTCGGAGGGTGAGGACTGGGAAGCCTATGTCGAATGGCTCGACCAGTACTTTGTAGCCAACGAGCTGGACGGAGAAGGAAGCGTTGCAAAAAGGAGAGCGGTCCTCCTCATGGTCTGCGGGGCACCGACCTACAGCCTCATGAAGAATCTTCTGGCTCTGGTGAAACCCACCGATAAATCTTATGAGGAGCTGCGTACACTGGTTCGGGAGCATCTTAACCCGAGGGAGAGCGTGCTGATGGTGAGGTATCGGTTCTACACGTGCCAGAGATCTGAAAGTCAGGAAGTGGCGAGCTACGTCGCCGAACTAAGGCGACTAGCAGGACAATGTGAGTTTGATGGCTACCTGGAGCAAATGCTCAGAGACTTTTTTGTACTGGGCATTGGCCACGAGACCATCCTACGAAAACTTTTGACTGTAGAGATACCGACCCTCAGTAAGGCCATTGCGACAGCACAGACGTTTGTGTCCACCAGTGATAACACCAAACCAATCTCTCAGCACACAAGTGCTAGCAATGTTCATAAATTAACTGGAACTGTGTTTGCGAGCAGAAATGTACAGGGCAGAACCCACGATTCTGCAACTGCCAGCAGGCCTCAGGTACCCAGATGACTCAGAGTCCGCAACAAATGATGAATGCAAGGCAATTCATACCTTGTTGGCGTTGTGGAGGCTTCCATTCAGCCTATTCATGCCACTTCAAAGGGTATATTTGCAAGAGCTGTGAAACAATGGGGCACCTCCAACGAGCTTGCAGATAAGCTGTAAGCTCTACAAAACCTGCTAACCACCACGTGGCAGAGGGAGATCGGTCCATGGTGGATCAAAGCAATTTTGAGCCTCAGAGAGAGGAGGCAGATGCTGAAGGACACGGGGTGCACACATTTTCGACGAAATGTCCACCTATAATGCTAAATGTAAAATTGAATGGCTTACTCGTAACCACAGAAATGGACACTGGCGCTAGCCAATCCATCATGAGTAAAAAGATGTTTGAGAGACTGTGGTGCAACAAGGCATTCAGACCAGCCCTGAGCCCCATCTACACAAAATTGAGAACGTACACCAAAGAGCTTATCACTGTCTTGGGCAGCGCCATGGTCAAGGTCACCTATGAGGGCACGGTGCACAAACTGTCACTCTGGATTGTTCTGAGCGATGGCCCCACATTGCTTGTAAGAAGCTGGCTGGGCAAAATCTGCTGGAACTGGGATGACATCCGAGCGCTATCAAATGTCGATGATGCCCCATGTACCCAGGTTCTGAACAAATTTCCTTCCCTTTTTGAGCCAGGCATTAGAAATGTTTCCGGGGCGAAGGTGCGGCGGATCCCCTTGGTCCCAGAGGCACGACCCATTCACCACAAGGCGTGAGCGGTGCCTCACACGATGAGGGAGAGAGTGGAAATTGAGCTGGACAGGCTGCAACGCGAGGGCATCATCTTCCCAGTGGAATTCAGCGAGTGGGCCAGCCCGATTGTTCCAGTACTCAAAAGTGATGGCACGGTCAGGATTTGCGGCGATTATAAAGTAACTATTAATCATTTCTCGCTACAGGACCAATACCTGCTACCTAAGGCAGGCGACCTATTTGCAACGCTGGCAGGAGGCAAGACGTTCACCAAGCTCGACCTGACTTCAGCCTACATGACGCAGGAGCTGGAGGAGTCTTCGAAGGGCCTCACCTGCATCAACACGCACAAGGGACTGTTCATCTGCAACAGATGCCCGTTTGGAATTCGGTCGGCTGCAGCGATCTTCCAGATAAACATGGAGAGCCTACTCAAGTCGGTACCAGCGCACAGTGGTTTTTCAGGACGACATATTGGTCACGGGTCGGGACACTGTCGAGCACCTACAAAACCTGGAGGAGGTCCTCCAACGACTGGATCGCGCAGGGCTGCAACTGAAGAGGTCAAAATGCGTCTTCATGGCAACAGAAGTAGAGTTTTTGGGGAGAAAGATTGAGGCGGACCGCATTTGGCCCACAGATGCCAAGACAGAGGCTATCAGGAACGCGCCCAGGCCACAGAACGTCACGGAGCTGCGGTTGTTCCTGGGACTCCTCAACTATTTTGGTAACTTCCTACCGGGGTTAAGCACCCTCTTAGAGCCCCTACATGTGTTATTGCGTAAAGGTGAGAACTGGGTATGGGGAAAAAAACAAGTAATTGCTTGTGAGAAAGCCAGAAACATTTTATGCTGCAACAAGCTGCTTGTATTGTATAACCCGTGTAAAAGACTTGTGCTAGCATGTGATGCATCGGCGTACGGAGTCGGGTGTGTATTACAACAAGCGAACGTTGCGGGGAAATTGCAACCTGTCGTCTATGCCTCCAGGAGCTTGTCTAAGGCCGAGAGGGCCTACAGCATGATTGAGAAAGAGGCATTAGCGTGTGTGTTCGGGATAAAGAAAATGCATCAGTACCTGTTTGGCCTCAAATTTGAGCTGGAAACCGATCACAAGCCCCTCATATCCCTGTTCACTGAAAACAAGGGGATAAATACTACTGCATCAGCCCACGTACAAAGGTGGGCACTCACGCTATCAGCGTATAACTATACCATCCGCCACAGGCCAGGCACCGAGAACTGTGCGGATGCTCTCAGTTGGCTACCATTGCCCACCACGGGGGTGGAAATGGCGCAGCCTGCAAACTTGTTGATGGTGGCGCAGCCCACACACTTGTTGATGGTCATGGAAACGTTTGAAAATATAAATCACCTGTCACGGCCCGCCAGATTAGGACTTGGACCAGCCAAGATCCTCTGCTGTCCCTAGTAAAAAACTGTGTACTGCATGGGAGCTGGGCCAGCATCCCCGTTGAAATGCAAGATCTAATCAAGCCGTTCCAGCGGCGAAAGCACGAGCTGTCCATTCAGGCAGACTGCCTGTTGTGGGGTAACGGCGTAGTGCTACCCAAAAAGGGCAGGGAGAAGTTCATCTCGGATCTCCACAGCACACACCCGGGTATAGTAATGATGAAAGCGATAGCCAGATCCCACGTGTGGTGGCCCGGTATTGACTCTGACTTAGAGTCCTGTGTACGGCAATGCAGCGTGTGTGCTCAGTTGAGCAACGCGCCCAGAGACAGCACTAAGTTTGTGGTCCTGGCCCTCCAGACCATGGTTAAGGATCCTTGTCGACTATGCGGGCCCATTGCTCGGTAAAATGTTCCTGGTGGCGGTGGATGCTTTTTCAAAATGGATGAATGTGAAATAATGTCGGGAAGCACCGCCACCGCCACCATTGTAAGCCTGAGGGCCATGTTTGCCACCCATGGCCTGCCTGACATACTGGTCAGTGACAACGGGCCATGTTTCACCAATCCCGATTTTAAAGGATTCATGACCCGCAATGGGATCAAACATGTCACCTCGGCCCCGTTTAAACCAGCCTCCAATGGGCAGGCAGAGTGGGCAGTACAAACAATCAAACAGAGCCTTAAACGAGTCACAGAAGGCTTACTCCAAACCCGCCTGTCCCGAGTACTGCTCAGCTACCGCACGAGACCCCACTCGCTCACAGGGGTGCCCCCGGCTGAGCTACTCATGAAAAGGACACTTAAAACCAGACTCTCGCTGGTTCACCCCAACCTGCATGATCAGGTAGAGAGCAGGTGGCAGCAACAAAATGTGTAAATGATGGTCGCGTCACTGTGTCACGGGAAATTGATCTAAATGACCCTGTGTATGTGCTAAACTATGGACATGGTCCCAAGTAGATCGCGGGCACGGTGATAACTAAAGAAGGGAATAGGGTGTTTGTAGTCAAACTAGACAATGGACAAATTTGCAGAAAGCATCTGGACCAAATGAGGCTGCGGTTCACAGACTGCCCTGAACAACCCACAGCAGACACCACCTTTTTCGAGCCCATAACACACACCCAAAGGATCAACGACACCACTCCGAACCAGGAAATCGAACCCATCACACCCAACAGCCCAGCAAGGCCAGGCTCACCCATCAGCCCTGCAGCACCAACAACACGCCAGCCCAGCGAGGGCACAGCCAACACACCAGAACAGACATTTGTACCGAGGCGGTCCACCAGGGAAAGAAAGGCTCCCGACCGCCTTGTAAATAGTTTTCACTTTGACTTTGGTGGGGAGTGATGTTGTGTATCTGTAAAGCATGCACTCCCATGTTCCGCCACCAGGGAGTGCATCCCCTGAAGTTGCAAGGGATCCCAGCATCCCTTGGGAGCACTGTATATAAGCCGGCCCCTCAGGCCTGTTCCTCACTCTGGAGTGTCCTAATAAAGACTGAGGTCACTGTTACTTTAACCTCCCTGTGTGCAGTCTCATCTGTGTTAGGAACACAATAGTTCCCATATCTAATGTGGATTGTAAGATTGTGGCCAGAGCCTCTGCTATCTTCACCCTTAAATCCCTCAGCAACTTAGGATGTATCCCTCCAGAATGGGTGACGTTTCTACTTTGAGCCCTGCCAACCATTTAAGTACTGTGGTTGTGATTGCAGTTGTCAGAAGCTAATCATCATAGTTCCAGATCATTGCTGCAGGAGTTCCTCAGGGCAGCAAGCTCGGCCCAAGAATCCTCAATGACCTTCCTTCTATCATAAGGTCAGGAGTGTTCAGTTCCATTCTCAACTCCTATGATTGTGAAGCAGTCCACATCATCCTACAGCAGGATCTGGACAACTAAAGTATAACTTACTGCCTTTGTATTCTAGACCCTTGAGTAAGTCCTGGGACATACCTGAGGGCCACTGCCAGTGAAGCAAATGGCTCAACCTTGCTGTCTTCACTCAGGCGAGCTGCCTGTGGAGGCACAACCAGCAGATAGCATCATGTATGTTAATGAGGCCCGAGGACCAATTTCTATCACTCATCGGGCCTCTCGGTTGGGGTGCAAAATCAGGCTGAAACTAATATCAAAACAACAACAGTAAGTGGCACTTATATAGATCATTTACTGTAGTAAAAATGTCCCAAGGCACTTCACAAGAGCGTTATCAAACAAAATTTGACACCAAGCCACATAAAGATGTATTAGAGCAGATAAACAAAAACTTAGTCAAAGAGATAGATTTTAAGGAGCATCTTAAAAGAGGAGAAAGACATAGAAAGGCGGAGGGTTTAGGGAGAAAATTTTATAGCTTAGGGCCTCGGTAGCTGACGGTACGGCTGCCAGTGGTAGAGCGATGAAAATAAGGGATGTGCAAGAGACCAGAATTGGAGGAACTCCGAGATCTCGGAGGGTTACATAAGAACAATAGGAACAGGAGTAGGCCATACGGCCTCTCGAGCCTGTTCCGCCATTCAATAAGTTCATGGCTGCTCTGATCATGGACTCAGCTCCACTTCCCTACCCGCTCCCCATAACCCCTCATCCCCTTATCATTTAAGAAACTGTCTATTTCTGTCTTAAATATATTCAATGTCCCAGCTTCCACAGCTCTCTGAGGTAGCGAATTCCACAGATTTACAACCCTGTGAGAAGAAATTTCTCCTCATCTCTGTTTTAAATGGGTGGCCTCTTATTCTAAGATCAAGCCTCCTAGTTCTAGTCTCTCCCATCAGTGGAAACATCCTCTCTGCATCCACCTTGTCAAGCCCCCTCATATTCTTATACGTTTTGATAAGATCTCTTATTCTTCTGAATTCCAATGAGCAGAGGCCCAACCTACTCAATCTTTCCTCATAAGTCAACCCCCTTATCTCCAGAATCAAACTAGTGAACCTTCTCTGAACTGCCTCCAAAGCAAGTATATCCTTTTGTAAATATGGAAACCAAAACTGCACTATTCTAGGTATGGTTTCACCAAAACCCTGTATAGCTGTAGCAAGACTTCCCTACTTTTATACTCTAACTCCTTTGCAATAAAGGCCAAGATTCCATCACTTCCTGATCACTTGCTGTACCTGTATACTAACCTTTTGTGTTTCATGCACAAGTACCCCCAGGTCCCGCTGTACTGCAGCACTTTGTAATCTTTCTCCATTTAAATAATAACTTGCTCTTTGATTTTTTTTTCTGCCAAAGTGCATGACCTCACACTTTCCAACATTATACTCCATCTGCCAAATTTTTGCCCACTCACTTAACCTGTCTAAGTCCTTTTGAAGATTTTTTGTGTCCTCCTCACACATTGCTTTCCCTCCCATCTTTGTATCATCAGCAAATTTGGCTACGTTACACTCAGTCCCTTCTTCCAAGTTGTTAATATAGATTGTAAATAGTTAGGGGCCCAGCACTGATCCCTGCGGCACCCCACTAGTTCCTGGTTGCCAACCAGAGAATGAACCATTTATCCCGACTCTCGGTTTTCTGTTCGTTAGCCAATCCTCTATCCATGCTAATATATTACCCCCAACCCTGTGAACTTTTATCTTGTGCAGTAACCTTTTATGTGGCACCTTGTCAAATGCCTTCTGGAAGTCCAAATACACCACATCCACTGGTTCCCCTTTATCCACCCTGTTCGTTACATCCTCAAATAATTCCAGAAAATTTGTGAAACATGACTTTCCCTTCATAAATCCATGCTGACTCTGCCTGACCGAATTTTGCTTTTCCAAATGTCCTGCTACTGTTTCTTTAATAATGGACTCCAGAGAGGGGCAAGGCCGTGGAGGGATTTCAACTCAAGGATGAGAATCTTAAAATCGAGGCTTTGCTAGTCCAGGAGCCAATGTAGGTCAGCAAACATCGGGCGATGGGTGAAATGTAGTAGGCTGACCAGGAGAGCACTGGAATAATCAAGTCTGGAGGTATCAAAAGCAAGAATGAGGGTTTCAGCAGCAGATGAGCTGAGCCAGGGGTGGAGACGGGTAATATTCTGGAGGTGGAAGTCGGTGATATTGGTGATGTTGAGGCTACGGGGTAAGAAACACGGCTCAGGGCCAATGATCCTTCTAATTTATTTTTGTGTATGGTCCCTTTAAACTTGCTGCGTGGCCGCGCATGTGGAGGTATCTTACAACAACTTGTATTTATGTAGCACCTTTAATGTAGTAAAACATCCCAAGGTGCTTCACAGAAGTGTAGAAGACAAAAATTTGACACCAAGCCACATAAGGAAAAATTAGGGCTGATTACCAAAAGTTTGGTCAAAGAGGTAGATTTTAAGGAGCATCTTAAAGGAGGAAAGAGAGGTAGAGAGGCAGAGAAATTTAGGGAGGGAATTCCAGACCTTAGGGCCTAGGCAACTGAAGGCACAGCCATCAATGAATATAAGAACATAAGAAATAGGAGTAGGAGTAGGCCACTTGGCCCCTTGAGCCTGCTCCGCCATTCAATAAGATCATGGCTGATCTGATCATGGACTCGGCTCCACTTCCCTGCTGGCTCCCCATAACCCTTTACTTCCTTATCGCTCAAAATTCTGTCTATCTCCATCTTAAATATATTCAATGATCCAGCCTCCACAGCTCTCTGGGGCAGAGAATTCCACAGATTTACAACCCTCTGAGAGAAGAAATTCCTCCTCATCTCAGTTTTAAATGAGCGACCCCTTATTCTGAAACTATGCCCTGTAGTTCTAGATTCCCCCATGTGGAAACATCCTCTCTGCATCTACCTTGTCGAGCCCCTTCATTATCATATCTGTCTCAATAAGATCACCTCTCATTCTTCTGAATTCTGAGTACAGGCCCAACCTACTCAACCTTTCTTCATAAGTCAACCCCTTCATCTCAGGAATCAACCGAGGGAACCTTCACAGAACTGCCTGGTTGAGATTATAATCAGGGATGTTCAAGAGGGCATAATTAGAGGAGAGCAGATATCTCAGGGGGGTTGTGGGGCTGGAGGAGATTACAGAGAAAGGGAGGGGTGAGGCCATGGATAGCAACAGCTTGTGAGCGGCCTGCGCAGGACATCCCAGCAGCTGCTGCTGCGCACCCGCACACCTTAGGGGAAACATTGCTCAAGGCCAACTAGGATGCTGAGGTTGTTAACGGTCCGGTTCAGCCTCAGGCATGTAACTTACAAATCTTTATTCCCATAATGAAAAATCAAAAATCTGTGTCATTTACTGCTGGTGGGAACAAAATCTGTCAGGCCACACTAATAGTCATCTCATCCATTTCTTCCATCTTGTAGGGTGTGAAAATGGGTTATTACAGTGATTAAATGGAGAGGTGGGGGTGGGGGGGAGGGGCATATGGGATAATCCCATGGCCATATTAATGATAGGATGCATTTTTAATCAGATGGTTGCAAATACATTAGATACAGTGGGGCCAAAATTGCATCTTCCCTTAAGGCTTGTTACCGCCAGAAATCGGCAGCCACGCTGCGGAGTTTTCGTTGAATGGCCGCCATTTGGAAAATTCCACTCCTGTGGTATCCGGCGGTGACCCGCTCCCCCCACTACTGCTCCGCTGCTGCCAATCCATCCTAAGTGTCCCATCGGAGCGCGCAACGCCGATGTGCCCCCCGAATGCGAAATTCCGCACTGAACACCTTGCTCCCACCGCTCGGTGCCACTGACAGCTTTTTCTGTCGGTGCACTGTGCTTGGAGTGCTTCTAAAATTGTGGTGGGGCTGCCATTAAAGGGGAGGACCTATGGCCGCAGCCTCCATTTTATTTGTTTTTGTCGGCCGACTGCCAGGTCGGGCCGCCAATTATGCCCCCGGGTTCGGCAGGGACGCCAACAGGCAGCCTGGCACCCTGTCTTGGGTGCCGGGCCACTGGCCCAGCCGAAACCCTCCCTGGTGGCCCAGTGGAACTAACTTAAAGAATCGCAGCGGCCCTCCCCTTTAAGTGAAGGGGAGAGACACGGTGACATGCCAGCTAGGCTGATGAGTCACAGCGGCGGATACTCCACCCGCCCCACACTTCCGCCCTTACTTACCGAATTCCCGCTCACTGTCGCACTTCCACCCCCATTATGACCAACTTCCGAGGCGCTTGGAAAAAACCAAAGAGCGGAATTTTGCACAAGATGCCCCACATCTATCGCTGCGGTAAAAACAGTTGAAACACGGTAGTTGCGTCACGTTTTCGGCGGGGGGGCAATTGCGGCCCCAGTAAATTAATGGTTGTTGATTCATTCCAGACATACCTGGACCAACAGCGAAGCAAAGATGCGTAACATACAGGAGTTAATCATATTCATACTTCCTGAAGTAATCCTTGATTCCCTGAGATTAGTGACAAATCTTCCAGATTAATAGACTACAGAACTCACATTCAGTTCCCAACATTGCTTGGTTTCTAATTTCATCCACATCATCAATGAGGAGGGCAGATGGGAGGGAATATTGTTGGGTGTATTACCTGGCTCAGCAATGGCAGAGGCCTGGGTATAGACCTACCTGCATGTACACTCACTCACTCTATGGCAGATGGAAGTGAGAAAACTAAAGAACCTCACCTTAAAACTAAAGCTGCAAAGGAAATTCAGAACTCAGAAGGTTATTATAAGATTGATTTCCTCACAATGCAATGATTCTATAATTAAACTGTTTCATAAAAGGAAAATACATTTTATAGCAGCAATGCGTAAACAATACGCCATCAATTTAAACAGGGATGCAGCTGCTTTTCAGCTGTGTGAATACTTAAAATAACACCCGAGCTTTTCATCCTGGTCTTTTTTTAATATTTCTTCCTCCAGTTTTCTATGTGGTTTTCTCCTCTCCTGAAGGTAGTGACATGTGCCACCTTTCAGTTCCTGAGGTTCTGGCAGCTCTGCCTCCAATCCATCAGCCTAATGACCATTCTACATCTGCGAACCTAGACGTATATTTCAACCTAGAAAACTAGCAAAAACTGACAAACTGCTTCAAAAAAGATGACAATTCGAGACCAAATCTGAGATATGAATAATGAACTGTATAACCTGCTCTGTAGGTATACATAAAAATTCATCATTTGTACCAGAGGAAGAAAAAATTTAAAGCCTGAAATCCAAATGTTGCACAAAATTGGTGGTGCATTACTCGTGTGTCTGGAGGAATGCCTTGCCCCACCACCAGCACGCTCCCCACCACCCCCCTTCCCGCCCCACCACCTCTCCAAAAATAATGCACTTTGGTAAATTTTGAGTTCGTTTACAATTCACAGTTCATCGTTTTCATTAAAAAAATAAAACAAAGTGACATTTAGATTTTCAAAGGACAAGTAAGTCGGAGAAAAAATTGGTCCCAGTAGCCTTCAGTTCTTATCCAACTAATCTGATTTGATCCTAGAAACCTCTAGTTGTTCCTTCAGACTGATACATTAATTCAAATTGACAACTTCCAAACTCAGTGGGAAAACTGATTGTCATTGTGAAACTCTGATAAACTGATATATGGATTGATCAGGGTAACACGGTTGACATATATTTTGGACAACGAGTCGCTGTGAGGTATTCAACAATAGCCTCCAACACCGCCTCCAGTGCGCCAGTGCAGCCTTCGGCCGCCTGAGGAAAAAAATGTTTGAAGACCAGGCCCTCAAAACTGCCACCAAACTCATGGTCTACAGGGCTGTAGTAATATCCGCCCTCCTGTATGGCTCAGAAACATGGACCATGTACAGTAGACACCTCAAGTCACTGGAGAAATACCACCAACGATGTCTCCGCAAGATCCTACAAATCCCCTGGGAGGACAGACACACCAACATTAGCGTTCTCGACCAGGCCAACATCCCCAGCATTGAAGCACTGATCACACTTGATCAGCACTGCTGGGCAGACCACATAGTTCGCATGCCAGACACGAGACTCCCAAAGCAAGCGCTTTACTCGGAACTCCTTCACAGCAAACGAGCCAAAGATTACAAGGTCAACCTCAAAGCCTCCCTGATAAAGTGCAACATCCCCACTGACACCTGGGAGTCCCTGGCCAAAGACCGCCCTAAGTGGAGGAAGCGCATCCGGGAGGGCGCTGAGCACCTCGAGTCTCGTCGCTGAGAGCATGCAGAAATCAAGCACAGGCAGCGGAAAGAACATGCGGCAAACCAGTCCCACCCACCCTTTCCCTCAACGACTATCTGTCCCACCCTGTGACAGAGACTGTGGTTCTCATATTGGACTGTATAGACACCTCAGAACTCATGTTAAGAGTCTTCCTTGATTCCGAGGGACTGCCTATGATGATGATGTCAAATATTTTCCTCAACAGTGTTTCTGGCAAACCATGCTGTAAGTGAACAATCAGGTACCTGAAGAGGAACATAAGGAACCAAGTAGGCCATTCAGCCCTTCAGGCCTGTTCCATGGCTGATCTGCAACTCAACTTTTACCAGTCTTTGTTGCCTATCCCTTATATCCTTGCCTAACAAATATCTATCTGTGAGGAGGACGCTAAGAGGCTGCAGGGTGACTTGGACAGGTTAGGTGAGTGGGCAAACGCATGGCAGATGCAGTATAATGTGGATAAATGTGAGGTTATCCACTTTGGGGGCAAAAACACGAAGGCAGAATATTATCTGAATGGCGGCAGATTAGGAAAAGGGGAGGTGCAACGAAACCCGGGTGTCATGGTACATCAGTCATTGAAAGTTGGAATGCAGTTACAGCAGACGGTGAAGAGGGCAAATGGTATGTTGGCCTTCATAACTAGGGGATTTGAATATAGGAGAATGGAGGTCTTAATGCAGTTGTACAGGGCCTTAGTGAGGCCTCACCTGGAATATTGTGTTCAGTTTTGGTCTCCTAATATGAGGAAGGATGTTCTTGCTATTGAGGGAGTGCAGCGAAGGTTTACCAGACTGATTCCCGGGATGGCAGGACTGACATATGAGGAGAGACTGGATCGACTGAGCCTGTATTCACTGGAGTTTAGAAGGATAAGAGGGGATCTCATAGAAACATATAAAATTCTGATGGGACTATAGAGGTTATATGCAGGAAGAATGTTCCCGATGTTGGGGAAGTCCAGAACCAGGGGACACAGTCTAAAGATAAGGGGTAAGTCATTTAGGACTGAGATGAGGAGAAACTTCTTCACGCAGAGAGTTGTTAACCTGTGGAATTCCCTGCCACAGAGAGTTGTTGATGCCAGTTCATTGGATATATTCAAGAGGGAGTTAGATATGACCCTTACGGCTAAGGGGATCAAGGGGTATGGAGAGAAAGCAGGAAAGGGGTACTGAGGGAATGATCAGCCATGATCTTATTGAATGGTGGTGCAGGCTCGAAGGACCGATTGGCCTACTCCTGCACCTATTTTCTATGTTTCTATCTACCTTAGTGTTGAAAGCTCCAATTGGCTCACGATCCACAGCCTTATGAAGGAGAGAGTTTCACATTTCTCCTGTCCTTTGTGTGAAAAAGTGCTTCCTGATTTTGTCTCTGAATGGCCTAACTCCAATTTCAAGATCATGTCCCCTTGTTCTTGATTCCCCCACTAGCGGAAATAGTTTCTATTCCAGCACACTATGTGCAGAACCGTATCAAGTATTTTCTGAATGTCCATATAGACAACATCCATAAACTCATTTTTCTGCTGTGTTTTCTTGGAGTTAATTTAATGGCTGAAATGGATTTTAACTGCTAACTATCCTGACAACTGCAACCTCCCTCCCACAGCCACCTAACATGCCAGTTCCCACTCCACCATACCTGGTTGCCATTGAAGATGAAGTTAAAGAAGAGTAAATGAAGAGCAAAAAGGTACACCTACATCAGAGCTGGCTGACTCCAACCCACCTGTTTTTTAGGGTTAAAATTCCCCCCGTAATGCGCCGTCTTCTAAAAGCAATGGGCAACCTCTATTAAAGGCCTCTATTAAAAGCTTGCTTGTGGTAACATATACAATAACACTGAGGAATCAACAGGTATTGCATACAAAGGTGAGATTTCCCTTTCTCTCCTACTTTACATCCCCTTCCCTACTCCTCACATCTCTGCTGTTTAGCTGTATGTGCATGTGCACAGTGGATGGCTGTAATGCGTTGGGGTTAACTTATTTACCGGAGATGGTGGTATAGGTTGAGCATCCGAAATCCGGAGTTCCCAAATTTGGAATGTTCCAGAATCCGTACACTGGGCCGATCTGTGGCAGGGTTGTCCGGAACCCGGAAAATGTTCCAAAATCCGGACTACCTCGCCTCGCCCACCCCCCCCCCGCCCCCGCCTCAGCTGCCCGACCACCCCCAGCCTCGGTCCGACTTTCCCCGGCCTCGGCCCAGCCTCGGCCCCGACCCCGACCTCCGGCTCCAGCTTGACCTCTGGGCCCGGCCCCGACCCCTGACCTGACCTCCAGCTCCCGGTCCCTGTCTTGGCTCTCCCCTCCCCCCCAGCCTCAGCCCAACCTCCCCTACCTTACCTCAGCCGCCTGGCTCCCCCCCGCTGCCCGATTCCCCCCTCCCCTAACTACCTAGGCCCAGGCAAAGATGTTCCAAAATCCGGAAATATCCAGAACTGCCTTGGTCCCAAGGTTTCGGAGTTCGGACGTTACACCTGTACAGTGAGTCTAATTCAGAGTAAGAAAAGCTGCAAACTTGAATCAGCGATGTTAGTGATCAGTGTTGCAGGAGTGGAAGTTCAACTGGGCCTGTTTTTGGGCCCGGAATTGGTACCAAGCAGACAAAGCACACCTGAAACGGGAGGTCCAAGGATGGTTCAGAATTGGGCCTCGGCACTCATTACACAGTTTTGCACAAACTGCCAATGCCTATCGCAGCTCCCTCTTTTACTCAGAAGAATATCAAGCTGCTTTACCGGCAGTAACCCTAAGGTAAGCCCTGAGAGGGTCATTGGAGCAATGGCGTGGCATAGGGGGTGCAGGTGTGGGATAAGGGATCAGACAATCATAATGACTGTGGACCCAGGAGAGCACGCCTGGTATTCCTGCTCCGCAGGAGGGCTATTTTAAAAAAATTTTAGAACACTTACCATTAGTCGGTGGCTGCTGCTTAAGCTACTTAAGAATCTTGATTGGTGCAGGCTCGTCACCTATCCTGCTCATCGTTGCCCGATTTCTACATCAGATCCTAAAGCAGGGGTGAGGCCCATTATTTACATATGTAAGGGACCTATTAACTGTTTTAGGTAGCCAGCCAGGATACCTGAAAAATGGGCCAACACAATTTTGGGACAGACATTTTTTAGGCGTCTTTGGGGCATAATGACATTGGTCTCCGAAACTGGGCATTGTTGATCCCGTTTTACACGTATAAAAAAGGCGCAAATTCCAATTTATACCTCCCAGTCTATTCAGAGCATTTTTCATTGTGCTCCTGCTTCTTGCAATTGCTGAGGTTGAAAAAGTGGTCATTCAGTTAACCAATGCTAACATGCTGATGGGACTGCACTTTCTCATCCTGAGCAATGTCTGTAGTTCAACTTTATCAATCCTCTTTACAATCTTGGAGACTTTGATTAGGTAACCTTCAAGTGTTCTCTTTTCCAAAGAAAACAAGCCCAACTTCCTTTACTTTTCTGCAGGGCTTACATTTTTGATTCCCTAAATCCAAGTGTTACTTCCTTTTGTTTCATGATCGTCAGATGTTCTTTGTGACATCATTTCCACTGAAAGCTGTAAGGCTTTGCTGCAATTAGTGGGCCGTTTTTCAAACACTTGTTGATTCCTCAGTGAGTCATGCTGTATATTGTCACATGAAGTATTAGTTAATCTGTGTAGCTCTGTTGGCTTTAAATAAACTGCACCTGCAGTAGGATCAACATTTATCCAACACACCCATGTTTCAAATATTCCTGACTTATCGAGTTGCTTTGAAGGAGTCATTGCGAATCAAACTGCCTGGGGTCGAAATTGCCCAGTTTTGCGACGCCCGTTAGTGCCTCCGGGGGGCACTAACAGGGCGCAAAAAAAGTTTTCGCCTGGGGAAGGGGTGCTATCAGCTCCCGCAAAATTGCGCAGGAGATGGCAGAGGTGTTGCACACACACCCCGCTGGTAGTGCCCCCAGGCTGCCGCACAACCAGCAATGCCATCCTCGCCACGCACCGACCCCTTTCCGCCCCGCTGTGGAAATTGCCCCGCGAGGCCGTCGCGAGCAGTGTCAGTGCCAGCCTCACGGGTCGCAAACCGAGCCGACCTCTACTCACGGGACAGAAGTTAAAGGGAAGGTGGGGAGTGCTCCACGTCGTCATCTTGGTCAGCCCGACTTCTTCCTCCCTTGAGTGGTCTGGGCCACCATTGTGTAGCATGGCACTCCGTTTGGGTGCCAGCGCTGCAGCCTCGGCACCACGCCACCCTGGTGGTCCAGAGGAGGCCATCGGAGGCACGGCATAATACTCATCAGTCCTCCCCTTTAACCGAAGGGGAGGGGCATTGAAACGCGTCACGCTTTGCGGCACAGCCGTGTAGTGCTGACCAATTTGACCCAGAAGCGCCCCGGAACCCACCCCAACAGGAAGTGGAGCGTGCGAGATTGCGTTCCACTTCTTGTGAGGGGCGGTAACTGCAATTTCACGGCCGGGCGGGACTTCCTGCACCTGGCCCGAGTCAGTTACCGCCCCCAATCGGGGTACTGGGGAATTTGTCCCCCAGCCCACCCTCCGAATCTTTCCCTGACCTTGTTGGTCCATTAGACAGTAATGGTGAGTTAAGTGACTGTTTTAAAAAGCTAAAATCTTGTTATAAAAATTACTGAACAGAAGTGAATGTGACAGCTCAAAAATATATATATTTTTTGAAACAAGGGTTAATGCCATTATGTAGCTGTCAAGTTTGCCTTCAAGGAATAGCCGAGTCCAGTTTATTTAAAGGGTGCAACCCTGATGGAATTTATTATTGAACTACATGACTTATAGTGGAATACCTTCTGAAGCCTATTATTGAGTCTGACATTTAAAGTTGCACCGTACCTTATGACGAAAATACCATTGTGTATCAGTGTAGCTACATAGATGAAGGCGTTGAAACAAACAGAATCTAAGCCTGGAATGTATCTGAGTAACTAATGTGATTACTCATTAATCTGACTGGTTGACATATGCAGTGTTGTTTTTAGGCATGCATTTAGCATATTGGTATCGAAAGAAAGGAAAGAAAAGGAAGGAAAGAAAAAAACGACTTGCATTTATATAGCGCCTTTCACAACCTCAGGACATCCCAAACGCTTTACAGCCAATGAAGTGTTTTTGAAGTGTAGGCATTGTTGTAATGTAGAAACACAGCATCCAATTTGTGCACATCAAGGTCCAACAAACAGCATTGAAATAATGACCAGATAATCTATTTTTTTAGTGAGGAATAAGTATTGGCCAGAACACTAGAGAAAGCTCCCTTCCTCTTCTAAATAGTTCCATCGGATCTTTTACATCCACCTGAGAGGGTAGACGGGACCTTGGTTTAACATCTCATCTGAACTACAGCACTTCCTCGGTACTGCACTGGAGTGTCAGCCTAGATTTTGTCCTCAATTCTCTGGAGTGGGACTTGAATCAACAATCTTCAGACTCAGGGATGAGAGTGCTACCAACTGAGCCACAGTTGACAATATAGGAAAATTCACATTTAAGATAATATCCTTTAACAATCTTGATTATGCTTCTTGTATGATGTTACTAACTCATCATCTCAGATTATTCTAAAATGAGATATTATAATCACTCTTACCTTGACGGTTTCTGGCTCAAAATGTTCCCTCCAATCAGAACACTAAGGCCTGATTTTAACCCTGCCTGCCAGACTTGGGGAAGCCCTGCCCAGTCCCAGAGCTGCCAGTAAAAGCTGGTGGGCTTGGTGTGAGAGAGCTACAGAAGATGCATAAAAAGGAGTTTCTCAGCTGCAGCTCAGCAGATTATTGAATATTTTTGCTGTCTGGTCTGCCAGGAGAATTTCCAGCTGCCAGATTGCTTCTAGTACACTTTTATTGCCTTTTGATCCTCAGTAAGTTTTATTTGCTTATTATGGGTGCTATAATTGATATTTATTCTGGATGGAGTATATATATAGAGAAGGAGCAGCAGCAGACTCAGCAACCATCACCACAGCTACTGCTGGGCCTCTCAGAAGACGGTAGGTGAGGGGTCTGCTTGTACAGGTAGGCAGGGTTTACAGGCCGAGTGTCCTTTTTTTTGGACCTTTCTGAAGATCAGTGCAGGAGGAGGTTGTGCTTTGCCAGGCTGGCTGTTACAGGACCATAGAGCATTTAAACATCTTTGTAATTGATGTAATCGAATTGGGAAATGGTTAGTGCTTTTTGGCCGATTTAATCTATTGCCCGATTTAAACAGAAGCAGTTTAAATGGTGGGGTCTGTACTTACTGATTGGAGGTAGTTTTAACTTAACCCACCTGGCGGGAAGCTGACTGGATCAGATCGGCTCCCAGTTTACAGCCCACCCCATTTTACTTTCCATTGAAGTGAATGGAAAGTAAAGTCAGGCAGCCGATTGGGTCTATCAGTTTCCTGCTAGACAAGTAGGGTTAAGATTACCCCCATTGTTTTTCACAGAACAAGTGGTGTAGCATGAAAATTTGGCACAAGCACACACTTGACTGTAACCCTCATGGCAACACTGACACATCACCTGGTTTATTTAGCTCAATTGCTTATTCATTTTTGGTGTAATATAGCACTCACTAATGAAAGTTTCTCAAATTTCATGCAACCAGTATGCCTGTAGAGCCAGAACTCCTGATACTCATCTCCTCCCCCAAGCCAAAAGGTGCTTATGGGCAGTTGATCCAAGAAAGCCAGCCAATTCCACTTTTATACAGAATTGATAAATATTTCCATAGCATGCCTTTTTGGTTTGTGACATTCTGTAACACCCGTGAAGAGCAGACCCGTTATTCACCACCTGTTTGTCAGTGTTAAAGGGCAGTTGTTGTGTTTTTGAGGAATTAACCTGGACAAGACCATTTTTCTTAGTTGTTTTCACACTACAATCATTTTACGTGCATGTGGCACAATTATTGGCCCAGAATAATGCCCGCGGAGTGCCCTGTTTTTTAGATTGTTTCCCCACCTTTCAGCTTGAAAAAAAATTTGCAACACAATTTGCTGGAAGTGTGAGCTGATATCAGCGCAGTCAACGGAGCATCCGGGTCTTTAGTGAACAACAGGACCTAGGGCTAGAAATTGTGTAGCACCCCGTTTGGGGCGCTAACTTTTGTGAGAGTGCAAAAATATCGTCGGGCAAAAAGGTTTTGCAGCTGACGGGAACTTCCGCTTTAGTGCTCCAAGAGAGAAGTGGGACGCTAAATCAAGCGCTATCACTTACCTTAGAGAATGAGAGGGGCAGTATCAGCAGAACGCTACGCAATGTTATGGGCAGCGCTGCCCTCTGTACAGGGTCCTTCCTTCGCTTAAAGGGAAGGACCAATGCTGGGGTGACTGAGTTTATCTGCTGTCTGTGTTGGGCCACGGTACCTGCACTACCTCCATAGCAGCTCCAAGCACTCTGAGAATGCAGGGCTGAGCAATCTCAGGCTCCAAAAAAAACAAGGAACGTCGCACTGGGGAAATAAATAGATTTTGGCCCACCTGACCACCACTGCCTTTAATTAGCGTCCCCAAGTGGCCAATCGAGGTGACAATGCCTCCGCAGCTGCCGTTATTGACGCTCGGCGATGCTGCAGTGGACATGAGCGAATATTGCGTCCGGGGTGGTAACTGGCACTGCGCACCAGATGATGTCATGATCTCCGGGGCGCAAGAGGGCGGTAAGTGTTAGTGCCAGCGCAAGACCACCATGGAAGTTCGCCTGCATCGCTGAATTCGCCGCGTCCGGTCGGTAACCCATTATTGGCCCGTTACCACCCCCATGCAGGCGTTAATGGGAGGCGCAAAGCAGGCCAATTACTCTCCCCAAGTGTATATCTCCTTAATCAGAGTTTTAGAGTGAATTAGAGTCAAATCAGGCACAGAAAGATTGGGAAAGAAAGGATTAATGGTCTAGAAATTCCAGCGTGGCCATTTTTGGGTGTGCTGGCGGGGGGGGGGGGGGGCGCAGGGATCATTCCTACACCTGAATGGTAAGGCCCTGGATGGCCCCGATATTGGGGCTTGATCCTCATTTCCATCGAGCTGGTGAACTATGGAGAGCAACGGGCTGCTCACTGACGAAGTGTAATGAAAGATCGGGCTGCAACTGGCATCACAGTGGCCCTCAGGTACCTGAGGAAGGGGGCGACCAGGAAGGTGAGTTTTTGGGTCAGTAGGTAGCAGTGGTTGGAGGGGATGGGATGGAGCTAGTGGCAATCATGATCGGGGGTGGGGGGGAAATATGTCAATCGGGAAGAAGTAGTGGTGATCGGGTGAGGGAGATGGGGGAAAGGCAGTTGGTGTCCATCAGCCATTCAGGTTCTTTAAATGTTGGGTCAAGAAGAGCATCCCCCCACTCCACAATCAGGTATGTACATTTTTAAAACTTACCTCGTTTATTTCAGCCTAAGGACCGCCTTTTAGGCCTGTTTTTCCTGAATTCAGCTGGCGCTGGTTGCCTCAGGGCAAACTCATCTTGTAGTGGGGGTTTAAACAGGCATAAGGTCCTTTATTTGCCTATGCAAAGAGACAAACGTCTGTTTGAGGCATGAGCACTGCATGGCAACTTTTTGGCCGTTACCAATATGGTGAACAATGCATTTCAAGCTCGTAATGAGGGTGCACTTCCTGCCCACCATATTGGAGGCTTAGGAGGCCGTATTGCACTCAAAAAATGGGCACTGCCTGGCTGATGCTCTAGGCCACTGCCTCTCTTCCTGTGTACTCAGGGTTCACAGTGTTGGTTGGCTTGCCCTTTTTGTGACACTGGTGTTGCCATATTTTCCTGTGGAGGGAAGGAAGACAATGTTATATGCCAGTAAATAGAGACTTGTCTCATATGAGGTCATGTATGCCATAATCATGGTAGGTGAAGGTGCCTTGTCCCTTTAAATGAAGTGTCCTTGAAGGCTCACAGAAGCCCTGTGACAGGCAAATTGAGTTGAGTGATTTTGAGTCTTTGGAGAGATTATCCTTTGCAGGAGTGAATTCCCCTGACACCCAATTGCAATCGGAATCATAACCTATTCACAGACCCACAATTTGCATAATCAAGACACCCACCGCTCAAATCAGGCAGGTGCTCCAACCACCCAAGGGAAGGTCCTTTTAAAATGGTGGCAGTCAGAGCGGTAATGAGGCGTTAAGGCTACCAATTACATTTTGAATCCATTACAGCCCCAGTAACATTGATTTGACTGGCTGGAAATCAGCTCCAACAATTCCTGTTGTGCAACTGTCAGTCCATTCCAAACAAAAAGGAAAGTCCACTTCAGGATGTTGTGCATGCACATTCCTTTCCTTTTCAGTTCACAGTAACAAGATTTGCTCAGAAACTTTTTGTGCGTGTGTATTGCAATATAGTCAGATCACACACTACGGAAATGAGGGACAAATATTATTTGCGACAATGATTCTTCATTCTACTTCTTGGGACTTTTCTGTAAGGCGTCCCAATAAAGTTCATTTCTCCTTCAGTGAGGAAGATATTAAACAAGCCCACCTGTCTGCCAAACTCAGGTTTGTACTGTGCTGTTTCCTTTCTGCACCAAATAGTTTCATGCTTTTGAACAGCTGTTAAATTGGGAACAATCTGATTCACTCCAATTAAATTGGGAATATAATTTATATAATTTATTTATGCTACAACAACAAGCCTTTTCTTCCTGGTTTATTTAACTAAAATGTAATACCGTGAGTTAGTTTGTTCAGCTTGTACTTAAAAGAATTTCAATATGTCAAATAGTGAAATGCAAGTCTTACCTGAGTACCTTATTCTTGGCTCTGAAACACAATTGCTTCCATCCAGTCCATTTGTAACTCACTACAGAATTCATACTATAGAAAAAAAATTAAGGTGAAATTGTGATAAGTGACATAATGACAAAAAATCCATTAACGAGTTTGAATTCAATTCCTTTGCTATTCTAATGAAACCTTAATCCATGGGCTAGCACCTTCACTACATTAGTGGAGAGGGTAACTTAACGTGAGTTTTGCACTTGTTATTAATATTGCATGGGCATACTGCAATTTCAATCCATGTGATATGTACTAACAGGCAAAAAAAAATTAATCACAGTTGCTTTTAATTTTTGGTTTTTTTTTCTCTTGTAATTATTTTAATTATTGTTCCTATGTTATTCCCGAGCTAATACGTTAGCCGTTTTTCTGGGACCCGCCCTCACTCCTGTCCTATGAGGCAGTGTTGGTAAAGTGACTTTTCACGACTGTTTACAATTAAAGGTTGGTTTAGTAATATGATCAACTTTGACATATCCAGATTTAAACACTGTGCCTTGTGTTTGAAGCATATTCTATATTCAGCGGCTCACCATGGGCTAACCAGCATGCCCTTTGGTACTTTTAATGTCATTAATACATAAGCTTTATTTTACCCTTGTCTGATGTAATTACAAAAATTACTTCCCTTTCTCTTATGATGGTTCAATTGCAGGAATACATTTCCACCATCACCAGCCATTGTAACCAGGCCCAGGTAGTTTTCCTAATGTGCAAGGGAATGAGGGTGTCAGTAGGCTATTTTACCATGAGGGGTATCAGAATCTGATCTCCATGCGCACATATTTTCCAGCAGGAGTCACTGGATAGCAATCAGAAGGCGATCAACAATAACAACAACTTGCATTTACATAGCACCTTTAAAATAGTAAAACTTCCCTAGGCACTTCACAGGGGCGTTATCAAGCAAAATGTGACACCAAGTCATATAAGGAGATATTAGGACAGTTAACCAAAAGCTTGGTCAAAAAATAAACAGGATCTCACGGGTGGTGATCTTGGGATTGCTAGTCGAGCCACGTGCTATTTGGGATAGGCAGATCTGGAAGGTGAATGCATGGCTGAAAGACTGGAGTGGGAATGAGGAGTCCCATTTCATGGAACACTGGCAACTGTACAGGGACAAGAAGAAGCTGTACCACTGGGAATGGCTCCACCTGAACCAGAGAGCGAACAGTGTCTAAGCAGAAAGGAGAAATAGGGCTGTCGCGAGGACTTCAAACTTGTGAGGCGGAGGCAAATGGGGGGGGCTGGGATCTGGTGAAGGTAACATGAGTCTGAAGACAAAAGAAAAAGGATGTGCGAGTAATGCTCAGACCAAGGTCAGGAACAAGGGTAACATAACGGTCAGGGAACAAATACAATTATAAAATAGAAGTATAAAAGGACTGTCAACAATAAAGCAAAGAGAACAACTATTAAAGATGAACTGAACTGCATGTACAGCAATGTACACAGCATCCAACATAAAATGGGGGAACTGGAGGCAATAATGCTTAGCGAGGAACCAGATGTAGGAATAACTGAAACATAAATAACAAGACTTGCAACTAAATATCGTAGGTTATAAGTGAATCGGAAAGGATAGGGAAGGAAGAAAGGGTTGGGGTGGTTGTACTAATTAGAGGTAGCACAATGGCAGTAAAAAATAGAACATTAACTAACAGAAGGTTAGAAACAGAATTGATATGGATTGGAATAAACAATAAAAAAGGATTGATCACTCTAATAGGGCGATACTACAGACCACCTAATAGTGGAAAGGAAGTGGAGGAAGAATGTTTTTAAAATTTATTCGTTCATGGGATATGGGCGTTGTCGGCAAGACCAGCATTTATTGCCCATCCCTAATTGCCCTAGAGAAGGAGGTGGTGAACCGCCATTTCAGAGGGCAGTTAAGAGTCAACCAAATTACTGTGGGTCTGGAGTCACATATAGGCCAGACCAGGTAAGGACTGGAAATGTCCTTCCCTAAAGGACATTAGTGAACCAGATGGGATTTTACGACAATCCAGTAGTTTCATGGTCACTATTATTGATACTAGCTTTTTAAAATTCCAGATTTATTTATTAACTGAATTTAAATTCTCCAGCTGCCGTGGTGGGATTTGAACTCATGTCGCCGGGTCATTAGTCCAGGCCTCTGGATTATTAGTCCAGTGACAGTTATGTCACTGGACTAGTAATCCAGATGTGTAAACAAATATGTGAAATGAATAAAGGACATAGAATAATAATCATGGGAGATTTTATCTATCTCCAAATAAACTGGCAAGAAAAGATAGCAAAAAAGGTACAGAGAATGGAGTTTTTACAATGTGTGCATGACTTCTTTCTTACCCAGTATATTAAAAGCCCAGCAAAAGAGGGAGCACTGCTGGATCTAGTAATGGGAAATGAACCAGAACAGAAAAGAGAAGTAAGTGGAGGGGAACATCTAGGCAATAGCAATCACAACATAATAATGTTTAAGATAAAAATTGAGATGGCCATAAGTAAGACAAAGACCAAAGTAATAAATTGGAAAAAAGCTGATTTTTAAATGGATAAGAATGGAATTAGGGAAAATAGACTGGAAAATTTACTGACAAACAACGAAACAGACTAGCAGTGGCTGACAATTAAAATGGTGAGCAATAGAGTCAAGGAGAAATATATCCCACTAAAAAGCAATAACAAACTAGCCAGTAATGACACACCATGGATGAATGAAGAAATAAGGACAAAATTGAAACTAAAGAAAAAGGCACACACTAAGTACATAGACAACAAAGCAGAGGATGACAAAATAGAATACAAAAAGGTTAGGAAAGAAGTAAAAAAAAATCAGGAAGACATAAAGAGAAACTACAAAATTAAATTATCAATAAATATAAAAAGAAATAGTAAAGTATTCTACAGACACATAAATTACAAAAGAAAAATCACGATAGGGATAGGGTCACCAAGGGATATACACAGTAAACTAACTGGTAATGACAGCAAAATTAAAATACTTACTTTACCTTGATATTTACCAGGGCGACAAACATGATAGACATGACATTAGAAAAATGAATGAAAAAAGATATAATGATATTTAAGATAGGAAGTGGGGAGCAAATTGATAAACTAATCAAATATAGAGAGGATAAAACCATTGGTCCGGATGGATTGCTTCCGAGCATATTAAAATAAGTTAGGGACGAGATAGCAGAGGCACTATTAAATATATAAAAAATGTTATTAGAAAATGAAATAATGGCAGAGGACTGGCGGACAGCTAAAGTGATTTAAAGATGGAGATCGAACAAGTCCAGGGAACTATAAACGAATTACCTTAATGTCGGTGGTAGGAAAGATAATTGAATCCTTACTAAAGGATGTAATAGAAAAACATCTAGAAACTGAAAATATAATAAAGAGTAGTCAGCATGGTTTCCAAAAGGGAAGTTCATGCTTGACCAACCTTATTGAATATTTTGGAGAAATAACAGAAAGGATAGATAAGGGTAATTTAGTAAACATAATAGGGGAGAAATTCACATCGTTTGCACCTCCCGGGGGGTACTAATGGAGCGCAAACTATTTCTCGTACGGGGCTGCTACCGCCTCTCATGAAATTCCGTGAGTTACTGGAGGCGCAAACCGGAAGCACCCTGCTCCTACCGGTAGTGCCCCGTGCGCAGTGATCTGTTTTCGCCAGCCTCGTGGGTCGTGAACCGGGCCACACTCCACTCGCAGGGCGAAAATTAAAGGGGAGGTGTGTCGCACCATTTTTGTTCCATGGCTGACTTACCTTGTGGAATTCGCAATGTTGCAGCCCGGCACTCCGCTTCTGTGCCCCGGTGAAGAAGTGGTGGTCCCTCGCCCCATTGCAGATTTCCCATTGTGCCCTCCCCTTTAACGGAAGGGGAGGGCCCTGTGCTCCCGCCAGCACTATGGGGTGCTGCATGTCCCGCTGGTAAACTCCCGCGATTAGCACCCCAATCCTGCCCCCGAGAGGAAGTGGAGCGTGCGACTTTGTGCTCCACTTCCTTTCGGGGGCGGTAACTCCAATCTCGCTGCTGGGGTGGGACTTTCACCTCGCCTCGGTTACCGTCCCCAAACGGGGCACTATCGAATTTTGGCCCCAATATATTTGGATTTCGAAAAGGCCTTCAATAAGGTACCACGTAATAGACTCATGACTAAGGTCAGAACATGTGGAATCAGGGGACAAGTAGCAAAATGGATAGCAAGCTGGCTACAAAATAGAAAACAGAGAGTAGAGGTTAAAGGTAGCTACTCAGATTGGCAAAAGTTGGGAAGTGGTGTTCCACAAGGATCTGTGCTGGGACCAATGTTATTCACCATTTACATAAATGATTTAGATTCGGGAATCGGAAGGACAATTTCAAAATTTGTGGATGAAATAAATTGGGGTGTGTAGTTAATACAGAAGAGGACTGCAACAAAATACATGAAGACGTTAACAAACTTGCAGAATGTATGTGTAATTGGCAAATGAACTTCAATATAGATAAGTGTGAGGTAATACATTTTGGAAGCCACATACTCATTGGAAAATAAGTATCTAAATTGGGTAGAGGAACAGAGGGATCTGGGGGTACAGATACATGAATCACCAGAAGTAGTGATGCAGGTTAATAAGACCATAAAAAAAGCAAACAAAGCATTGGGATTAATTTCAAAAGGGATAGAATTGAAAAGCATAGAGGTTATGTTAAACTTGTATAGAACCTTGGTTAGACCACACTTGGAGTACTGGCAACAGTTCTGGTCTCTATATTATAAAAATGATATGGAGAAGGTACAAAAAAGATTTACTACAATTATACTAAAACTGAGAGGTTACACTGATTAGGAAAGATTGAACAGGCCAGGGCTCTTTTCTTGAAAAAAGAGAAGACTGAGGGGAGACCTGATCGAGGACTCAAAGATTATGTAAGGGTTATTAGAATAGATGTAGGGAAGATGTTTCCACTTGCGGGCGAGATGAGAACTAGGGGCCATAGTATATCTAAGTATCAGAGTATATCTAAGGTAGTCACTAGTATATCTAATAAGGAGTTCAGGATAAAATTCTTTACCTAGAGAGCAGTTAGAATGTGGAGCTCATTACCACGAGGAGTAGTTAAGGTGAATAACATAGATGCATTCAAGGGGAAGCTAGATAAACACATGAGGGAGAAAGAAATAGAAAGATATGTTGATGAGTTTAAATGAAGGAGGGTGGGAGGTGCGGTGTATCTGTAACGCATGCACTCCCATGTTCCGCCACCAGGGAGCTCATCCCCGAAGTCCCAAGGGATCCCAGCATCCCTTGGGAGCATTGTATATAAGCCGGCCCCTAAGGCCTGTTACTCACTCTGGAGTGTCTTAATAAAGACTGAGGTCACTGTTACTTTAATCTCCCTGTGTGCAGTCTCATCTGTGTTAGGAACACAATAACTGGCGACGAGTACACGAATCCAATGCAGAGATGCAGCAAACTGTGGGCATCCTGGAGAAGTTCTCAGAGGACTGGAAAGCCTACGTCGAACAGCTAGACCAGTACTTTGTAGCCAACGAGCTTGACGGAGAAGGAAGCGCTGCAAAAAGGAGAATGGTCCTCCTCACGGTCTGCGGGGCACTGACCTACAGCCTCATGAAGAATCTTCTGGCTACAGTGAAACCTATAGATAAGTCGTATGAGGAGCTGTGTACACTGGTTCAGGAGCATCTTAACCCGAGGGAGAGCGTGATGATGGCGAGGTATCGGTTCTACATGTGCCAGCGATCTGAAGGTCAGGAAGTGGTGAGCTACATTGCTGAGCTAAGGCGACTTGCAGGACCAATGTGAGTTTGATGGCTACCTGGAGCAGATGCTCAGAGACTTTTTTGCGCCGGGCATTGGCCACGAGACCATTCTACGAAAACTTTTGACTGTAGAGACGCCGACCCTCAGTAAGGCCATTGCGATAGCACAGGCGTTTATCGACCAGCGATAACACCAAACCAATCTCTTAGCACACAAGTGCTAGCAATGTTCATGAATTAACTGGAACTGTGTTTACAAGCAGAAATGTACAGGGCAGAAACCACGAGTCTGCAACTGCCAGCAGGCCTCAGGTGACCCAGATGACTCAGAGTCCGCAACAAAGGATGAATGCAAGGCAATTCACACCTTGTTGGCGTTGTGGAGGCTTCCATTCAGCCTATTCATGTCACTTCAAAGGGTATATTTGCAAGAGCTGTGAAACAATGGGGCACCTCCAACGAGCTTGCAGATGAGCTGCAAGCTCTGCAAAACCTGCTAAGCACTACGTGGCAGAGGAAGATCAGTCCATGGTGGATCAAAGCAATTTCGAGCCTCAGAGAGAGGAGGCAGATGCTGAAGTACACGGGCTGCACACATTTTCGACGAAATGTCCACCTATAATTCTAAATATAAAATTGAATGGCTTACCTGTAAAACAAAAAACATAGAAACATAGAAAATAGGTGCAGGAGCAGGCCATTCAGCCCTTCTAGCCTGCACCGCCATTCAATGAGTTCATGGCTGAACATGAAACTTCAGTACCCCCTTCCTGCTTTCACGCCATACCCCTTGATCCCCCGAGTAGTAAGGACTTCATCTAACTCCCTTTTGAATATATTTTGTGACATGGAACTGGACACTGGCGCTAGCCAACCCATCATGTTTGAGAGACCGTGCTGCAACAAGGCACTCAGACCAGTCCTGAGCCCCACCCACAGGAAACTGAGAACGTACACCAAAGAGCTCATCACTGTCCAGGGCAGCGCCATGGTCTAGGTCACCTACGAGGGCACGATGCATGAACTGCCACTCTGGATTCTCCAGGGCGATGGCCCCACACTGCTTGGAAGGAGCTGGCTGGGCAAAATCCGCTGGAACTGGGATGACATCCGAGCGCTATCACATGTTGATCAGACCTCATGTACCCAGGTTCTTAATAAATTTCCTTCCCTTTTTGAGCCAGGCATTGGAAACTTTTCCGGGGTGAAGGTGCAGATCCACTTGGTCCCAGAGGCACGACCCATCCACCTCAAGGCACGAGCGGTACCTCACATGATGAGGGAGAGAGTGGAAATCTAGCTGGACAGGCTGCAACACGCGGGCATCATCTTCCCAGTGGAATTCAGCGAGTGAGCCAGCTCGATTGTTCCAGTACTCAAAATTGATGGCACAGTCAGGATTTGCGGCAATTATAAAGTAACTATTAATCGTTTCTCGCTACAGGACCAATACCCACTACCTAAGGCAGACGACCTATTTGCGACACTGGCAGGAGGCAAGACGTTCACTAAGCTCGACCTGACTTCGGCGTACATGACGCGAGAGCTGGAGGAGTCTTCGAAGGGCCTCACCTGCATCAACACGCAGAAGGGACTGTTCATCTACAACAGATGCCCGTTTGGAATTCGGTCGGCTGCAGCGATCTTCCAGAGAAACACGGAGAGCCTACTCAAGTCGCACAGTAGTTTTTCAGGACGACATATTGGTCACGGGCCGGGACACCATCGAGCACCTACAAAACCTGGAGGAGGTCCACCAGCGACTGGATCGCGTAGGGCTGCGGCTGAAGAGGTCGAAATGCATCTTCATGGCAACAGAAGTGGAGTTTTTGGGGAGAAAGATCGCGGCGGATGGCATTCGGCCCACAGACGCCAAGACAGAGGCTATCAGGAGCGCGCCCAGGCCACAGAACGTCACAGAGCTGCGGTTGTTCCTGGGACTCCTCAACTATTTTGGTAACTTCCTACCGGGGTTAAGCACCCTCTTAGAGCCCCTACATGTGTTATTGTGTAAAGGTGAGAACTGGGTATGGGGAAAAAAACAAGTAATTGCTTTTGAGAAAGCCAGAAACATTTTATGCTCCAGCAGGCTGCTTGTATTGTATAACCCGTGTAAAAGACTTGTGCTAGCATGTGATGCATCATCGTAGGAGTCGGGTGTGTATTACAACAAGCTAGCATTGCCGGGAAGTTGCAACCTGTCGCCTTTGCCTCCAGGAGCTTGTCTTAGGCCGAGAGGGCCTACAGCATGATTGAGAAAGAGGCATTAGCGTGTGTGTTTGGAGTAAAGAAAATGCATCAGTACCTGTTTGGCCTCAAATTTGAGCTGGAAACCGATCACAAGCCCCTCATATCCCTGTTCGCTGAAAACAAGGGGATAAATACTAATGCCTCAGCCCGCATACAAAGGCGGTCACTCGCGCTATCAGCGTATAACTATGCCATCCGCCACAGGTCAGGCACCGAAAACTGTGCGGATGCTGTCAGTTGGCTACAATTGTCCACCATGGGGGTGGAAATGGCGCAGCCTGCAAACTAGTTGATGGTGGCACAGCCCGCAGACTTGTTGATGGTCATGGAAGCGTTTGAAAATGATAAATCAACTGTCACGGCCCACCAGATTAGGACTTGGACCAGCCAAGATTCTCTGCTGTCCCTAGTAAAAAACTGTGTACTGCATGGGAGCTGGGCCAGCATCCCCGTTGAAATGCAAGAGCTAATCAAGCCGTTCCAGTGGCAAAAGGACGAGCTGTCCATTCAGGCAGACTGCCTGTTGTGGGGTAACCACGTAGTGCTATCCAAAAAGGGCAGGGAGACGTTCATCTCGGATCTCCACAGCACACACCCGGGTATAGTAATGATGAAAGCGATAGCCAGATCCCACGTGTGGTGGCCCGGTATTGACTCTGACTTAGAGTCCTGTGTACGGCAATGCAGCGTGTGTGCTCAGTTTGTGGTCCTGGCCCTATAGACCATGGTCGAGGATCCACGTCGACTATGTGGGCCCGTTTCTCGGTAATATGTTCCTGGTGGTGGTGAATGCTTTTTGAAAATGGATTGAATGTGAAATAATGTTGGGAAGCACCGCCACCGCCACCATTGAAAGCCTGAGGGCCATGTTTGCCACCCACGGCCTGCCTGACATGCTAGTCAGTGACAAAGGGCCATGTTTCACCAGTGCCGAATTTAAAGAATTCATGACCCTCAATGGAATCAAACATGTCACCTCGGCCCTGTTTAAACCAGCCTCCAATGGACAGGCAGAGCGGGCAGTATAAACAATCAAACAGAGCATCAAACGAGTCACAGCATGCTCACTCCAAACCAGCCTGTCCCGAGTACTGCTCAGCTACCGCACGAGACCCCACTCGCTCACAGGGGTGCCCCCGACTGAGCGACTCATGAAAAGGACATTTAAAACCAGACTCTCGCTGGTTCACCCCAACCTGCATGATCAGGTAGAGAGCAGGCGGCAGCAACAAAATGTAAATGATGGTCGCGCCACTGTGTCACGGGAAATTGATCTGAATGACCCTGTGTATATGCTAAACTATGGACATGGTCACAAGTGGATCGCGGGCACGGTGATAGCTAAAGAAGGGAGTAGGGCGTTTGTAAACTAACTAGACAATGAACAAATTTGCAGAAAGCACCTGGACCAAACGAGGCTGCGGTTCACAGACTGCCCTGAACAACCCACAGCAGACACCACCTTTTTCGAGCCCACAATACACACCCAAAGGATCAACGACACCATGCCGGACCAGGAAATCGAACCCATCACGCCCAACAATCCAGCAAGTCCAGGCTCACCCAGCAGCCCTGCAGGGCCAACAACACGCCAGCCCAGCGAGGGCACAGTAAACACACCAGAACAGACATTTGTACCGAGGCGGTCCACCAGGGAAAGAAAAGCCCCCGACTGTCTCACCTTGTAAATAGTTTTCACTTTGACTTTGGAGGGAAGTGATGTTGTGTATCTGTAAAGCATGTACTCCCATGTTCTGCACCAGGGAGCTCATCCCCTGAAGTCCCAAGGGATCCCAGCATCCCTTGGGAGCACTGTATATAAGCCGACCCCTAAGGCCTGTTACTCTGGAGTGTCTTAATAAAGACTGAGGTCTCTGTTACTTTAACCTCCCTTTGTGCAGTCTCATCTGTGTTCAGAACACTATCGGAGGAGCCTGGTATGGAGCATAAACACTGGCATGGACCTGTTGTGCCAAATGGCCTGTTTCTGTGCTGTAAATATTATGTCATACTATGTAAAAAGGTAGGTTATAATTGAGTGTCTCCAAGGGGAAGAGAGAGTTAGAGAGGCTGAGGGGTTTAGGGAGGGAATTCCAGAGCTCAGAGCCCAGACAGCTGAAAGCACGGCAGCCAATGATGGAGCAATTAAAATCGGGGATGTGCAAGAGGCCAGAATTGAAGGAGCGCAGAGATCTTGGTAGGTTGTCAGATTGGAGGAGGTTGCAGAGATAGGGAGGGACGAGGCCATGGAGGGATTTGAAAATAAGAATGAGAATTTTTAAATTGAGGCGATGCTGGACCGGGAGCCAATGTAGTTCAGCGAGCACAGGGTGATAGGTGAACGGGACTTGGTGTGAGTTAGAATACGGGCAGCAGAGTTTTGGATGAGCTCAAGTTTACAGAGCGTGGTAGACGGGAGACAGGCCAGGAGAGCCTTTCTAATTTCTCCCCACCCCTCAGCCCAGGGGAAATGAAGCTAATTGTAGGGCCTATACTATTGCCCAGCTGAAATCAGCTAATGCAGCATAAACCAGTGAGCAAACCTTGGTCCTTTCTGATCTAGTGGGCTCTATTCCACACTAAGTAAACCATTTAGCAACTGAACCATTAAAGAAATAAAGTGATTATCTGCATAAAATATTTGTGTCCTTCTGCGCGTGTCACTTTTTGTGCACTGTCACCGAGCTCTGGCCACCGAAGAGAGAGAGAGGGAATCGGGAGGAGGGGAGGTGGGAGAGAGAAAGAGGGAGGGGGAGAGAGGGAGTGAATCAGAGGGAGGGGGAGAGAGGGAGTGAATCGGAGGGAGGGGGGAGAAAGAGGAAATTGGGGTGGGGGGGAGAGGGGGAGAGAGGGAGTGAATCGGAGGGTGGGGGAGAGAGGGAGTGAATCGGAGGGAGAGGGAGGGAATTGGGGGGAGAGAGAGGAAATTGGAGGGCGAGAGGGAGTGGGGCAAGTGAGAGAGAATCAGAGGGAGAGAGGGAGAGAAGGAATCGGAGGGAGAGGGAGGGGGGGAGAGCGAGGAGGTCACGAAGTGATGGGGGGATGGTGGGTTAGAGTACGGAGAGCACAGTGGGTATGGTGGAAGAATGTGATCCAGGTCTATAGGGGAGAGGGGTTGAGAGCACGAATGTGATCCAGATGGTAAGACAGATCACGTTCTTCCAACCCCACCCCCTTCACACCCACACCACATTCTCCCTCTCCTCCCCCAGACCTGGTTGATTTCTCAGAAAACTCGGGGTGTGTGTGTGACAAGTGACATCATTGGACTAAATGAAATCTGGAAGTTATGGCAATGTCACTATTCCCTTCATACTCAATGGGCTCAATTTTGCCCAAAGCCATTTTTTGGCGTATTGCCAGAGTTACGCCCGTTTTTCTAGGCCAAAACTACTCCAAAAATAAAAGTGGCAAGTTTCCCTGCTCTGTTTTTCAAAATTAGCACCACGCAGCCTTTCCTGTAGCCTCGGGGGGTGGAGCCAACTGTCTGCACCGAAAAAAACGATGCTGCCACTTTTGCGCATGAGCGAAAAAAAAAGGAGGTTTTTGACGTGATTCCTATGGGTGTGCACACGCAGTACAGCTCCCGGTCTGTAATCAGCCATTTTTAAAGAACCAGTTGTGAGACTGTTGAGTGCTGTGTGACAACTTTAATTCTCATTGGAAAAATCGGAGCTGCAATACAAGATGCAACGCGGCACAAGGACCAAGAATTTCTTACAGGATGAAGTGGAGGCACTAGTTACTGTGATTCAAGGCAGATGGCAAGAGCTGGACATCGGCAGAGGTCACATAAAAATTCCACCCAAAGAAAGGAAGAAACGCTGGAACCAACTTGCAGAAGATTACTGTGCAATGGTGACCACCCTGAGGTCTGGAGGCCAGTGCAAAAAGTGGTGGCAGGACCTTGGTCAAGTAGTTAGTGTAAGTAATATTTTCATTTTTCAATGGAATTGCAATTGTAAATGTGACAATCTGTATATGTCCCACCCAGCAGAAAAACTCACTCTCAAAAAAGTTATATTTTCATCTTTACAGAGGAAAGTGGCACAGCACAAATGAGAAAGAACTCGAAGAGAAGGAGGCCCGGCAAATCTGCAGCCACTGATACCCTTGGAAGAGAGGGTCGCTGCTTTGATGGGTCCTGCCTGGAGAAAAGCAACCACCACTGCACAAGCTGGGCTCACACTCAAGGGAGAGGGTAAGTCCTGCAAATTCCACAGTCTGGCTTTCCTAAATGTTAAGTACTGCGCGGGCTAGCCATGCTTCGGTTCATGGGAATGTCTCCGTCAGCTACGCTTCAGTTGAATCAATGTGCTATCATTCATCGTGGTCCTTCAAATCAGACTGCTGCCTGCGCTCATACCACCCACCCTGCCCCCTCCACTGCTGCTAACCGTTTGTCTGTTCTGTTATATTTTGCAGAACTTGAGGCCAACCCTGACAATGCAGAAGACGATTCAGACGCGGATGAGCCTGAAGAGGAGAACATCTTCCAATCCCACCTTCCAGACCAAGAGTATGGGTGTGAGGGGGAGGGGGAAGGGATGGATGAAGCCCCCACTGTTGTACTCAGTTTGGAGGAGGTGCAGGTGCTGCCGATTGAGGTACTAGCCCCTTCCCTGAGTAGTGGTTTGAGTGTTGGTGGGGCATTCCATAGTTTCCCACCATCCGAGGCTGCGAGTCCCAGTGGGATGCAGCGAGGCACACCCAGGGCCCCACCGTCCAAGGCTGCGAGTCCCAGTGGGATGCAGCGAGGCACACATAGGGTGCTCTCCTGAGGTGTAGGATCTAACCGATATGGTTCAGATGATGGCAATGAGTGCGGAGAGCATTGACCTTACGTGATCACTCCTGGACACCATCAGTGGGGTGGGTGATGAGGTATCGGGACTGTCGGGAGAAGTCACAACGCTCTCATGAGAAATGGGAACACTGTCCGGAAACATGAGAGAGGGAATATCTCAGTCAGCTGAAATCGTGTCAGTGAACATGAGGGAGGGCATGTCTAAGGTAGTTCAAACACTCTCAGTGAACATGAGGGAGGGAATGTTGCAGGTAGTTGAGACACTATTGGTGAACATGAGGGAAGGCATGTCAGAGGTAGCTGATACACTGTCGGCGAACATGAGGGAGGGAATGTTGGAGGTAGTTGAGATGCTGGTGGGGCACATGAGGGAAGGAATGTCAGAGGTAGCTGCTGCATTAAGGAAACATTCCCAGACCCGTGGTCATTGACAGAATCAACTGCCACACTCACTCCAATCCCCAGACCAGCCTCTGAAGAGGCCCAAGCCATGCCTTCCACATTACCGCCTGCCCAACACCGCGCCCCCTCCCCCGCATCAAGAAGAGCGCATTCCCCGAGATGTTCGAAAGAATAATCTTGGTACCAACCTGAGAAATGCTGCGCCACTGCCTATGAGCAGGGATGGTAGAGTCACAAGCGCAGCGGGCGGTCTGAGAATAAGGTGGAGGAGAGATGGGTGCAGCCTTTCTTTGCTGCTGCTGTTGTTGTTATTATTATTGTTACTGTTGTAACTGTTCTCAAATTAAAAGTTTTTTGTAAGTTATGTAAATTTACAAGTTTAAAAGTTAGTAAGTGATCTTAAAGTTTGAAAGTGATCTTAAGTGAAAACTTTAAAGATTGATACAAGAATATGTTTATTAAAGTTAAGTTGAGTGCAAACAAATATTTGTTAAACTTTTGAATAAAATATATTTTCAATTATAGCTGAATCATTTACATTATTTGTTCCATTATTAACATAATTTTTGAAGTAAGCAAGAATAATTTCCATAATTTGTTCCATTAACACAACCCAACATTATGGAACAGGTCCAAACAGTAAACATGGTCCATGTGGAAAGTTGCCACTGAGCCTTCAGGCAGCAAAGCGTTCACGGATGAGCTACTGGTGCAAGGCTCGAGCAATCGTTAAAGGGGCATAATGGCCCACCCTCCTCCACGCTACGGGTTCAAGTAGTTTCATGGCATCCTCACCACTCTCACCTCAGGTGGGTCTTCTACTATCTCAGGGGAGTATAACATATAGCCTCCTGAATGGTCCAGGCATCGGAAATGCTGTTTCAAGATGTCAATAGCCCTCTCTATTATGCTGCACATCGCAATGTGTGACATGTTGTATTCCCAGTCAGCTTTGACCGGGTTACGCGTAGGGGCATCATGAGCCAGGTGGCGAGGCCATACGCTTTATCTCCCAGTAGCCAGCTCTGCCCTTCTGGCTGCTGCTGTAACATGGCAGTTATAACACTCTCGCGTAGGATGAATGCATCATGGGTGCTCCCAGGATATCTTGCATCAACTGACATGATGTGATGCATGTTGTCGTCACACACGAGCTGCACATTAATGGAGTGGAAGTCTTTTCTGTTCCTGTACATCTTGGAATCCTCCAAAGGTGCTCGCATGCCGATGTGGGTACAATCAATGCAGCCCTATAGTTTTGGGAAGCCAGCAATCCTGGAGAAGCCCACAGCCCTGTCACGCATTGCCTGGACGGTCACGGGGAACTTTTGTAGTCATTCCTCCGGGCATATAATGCAGCAGTCACCTGCCGAATGCAGATATGTGTTGCATGTTCAGAAATGGCACACACATCCCCAGTTGGAGCTTGGAACGATCCGAATGCAAAGAATGAAAGTGCAGCTGTAACCTTCACTTCAAATGACAAAGCAGTCCTCCTGATGCATCTAGGTTGCAGGTCTGCTTTTATCAACTCACAGATCTGTTACAACTTATTTGCAGAAACGCAGCCTTCCGACACTGTCTGCATCACTCAGGTGCAGGTACGAACGCCCGACATGGGTAAGGCCTCCTGCCCATCATCGTATGTGCTCTGACATCGAATCAATCGTCTCCTCCACAGCACCATCACGCAGAAGGCTTGCACATGGTATAGCATTGTCAGTATTGCCCCCAAGATTACATTGTACCTTTGCAAGAAGCTCAAAATGGCAGGCAGGCAGGACAAGGTTCTTTGTTTTCTCTTCCCACAGGTCTGTATGGACCACACCCAGGTCTGAGCATGCACAGTGATCGGGAATCCTCTACCCAACCCCCTCCCAACCTCCTGGGTTACATTTGAGGTGTAGTGCAGTCTTGTGATGCCTTCCAATCACCTTCACAGCCCCCCACCCACCCAGGCTTGATTTGATGCATAGTGCAGGCTTCTGATGCCATCCGATCGTCTTCCACAGCCCCCCCACCTTTCCTGACCGGGCTTCTTTTGCAGCCGAGTCCCGAGCCCGTGTCCGACCCTCCAGCCCTGTTTGCAGATGTTCGGTGTTGGCATGTGAGTTGAAAAAATATGAAAACTTACAGAATTTCATCAAACTTCCATTTAATGTGTTATATGGTAAAACAATGTAATCTTTATTATGCATATTTAAATCTTCTTGACTCCCTCTAAAACTTCACTGAAAAACAATCTTTCTGTGCCAATTTTTCAATGCGTGCTACTTTTTCTGAACTCACCAGAAGGTTTTTCGGGAGTGGTCACATATGCCGACCAAGGAGAAATTTTTAGGGGCAAACTTCCATATTTGACAAAAACTGGCGCAGACATCAGGTTACGCCCCCATGACGCAAAAAAAAACTAATCTAAAAAAATCGTAACTAACTCAGTTACGCAGGTGCACATTCCTTGGGAAAACTTTAATTTTTTTAACTTACACCAAAAAAAGCGTTGCGAGCCAAAAAAACGGTGCAAATCACTGTAGAAAATTGAGCCCAATAAAACTATCAACAGTCTGTCACCCACACACAATGCCTTATCTATGGCTGGGGGAGGGGCAGGGAGTGGGGAGAGGTCAGGTACTTGTTGGGGGGGAGAAAGACATTAATCTGTGGGGGAGGACCTTGGACAGTGGAAGATGGTCAGGAGCCCATGGGTGGGGGATGGGGTGTAAGAAGGTCAGGTACTTGGGCCAGCGGTGGGAGGAAAGATCAGGCATGGGGGCTGGGGTAGAATGTCAGAAACTTGGGGTAGAAGGTCAGAAACTCGGGCGGGGTGGGGGGGGGGGGGGCGAGGAGTAGGTCAGGAATTTGGGTGGTGGGTGGGGAGTAAGTCAGGAACCTAAGAGATGGGGGCAGGAACTTGTTTGGGAGGGTGGGAGAAAGTCTTAACCCGTGAGGGTGAGTCCTGTCTGTTCTAAGTGAGCTCTGTTCTGTCTTGAGTAGGCAATTAGAATGGCTCGAATTACACTTTGCAAAGTAACTAATTACGTAGGCAGGGAATATCTAATTATAAATTCCAGGGAAACTGCTAGGTGTGTCTTATCCTCCAAGGGGACCAATCAGAGCTTTAGGTGTTGCCATGAAACAAGTCCTTAAAGAAAGGTATACAAAATTCATTTAAATTTCTCTCAGGACATTATGTACATTTATCATTAATGTCTATGCAACTAATTTTGTCCTCTCTCTCAAAATTCCCATCAGAATATAGTAAAATTTCTGTAATGTATTTGCTTCATGGGTTCTTTGCTTAAGAATTAATTGCAACACATCGTTATTAAGAACTACTTTGTTTATTAGGAAAAGATTTAATGATCACACTACACATTACCAATTCATCCACTAGGCTCACAACCTCCTGTCTTATCATAGATCCCCTGAAACCAACTGGCTGGGGTTTTATTGAGGCTTGTGAACATCATGATCCTGGCTAAGCCACTCACAACTCAATGACTTTACAACTATTTTAAGTTGCACCTGTAAAACAAGTAAATCAAGTGCCCCCTGGTTAAGGGGGGACACTAAAACCGACACAATTAAACAAATTAAACTTTGGACAGTCTACTGGATCAAATTAAAATTTGGTTGCAGGGGGTGATGGTGCACTCCAGTCCCTCTGACGCCCGCCTCTCGCGGAAGGCCGCGAGCATACCGGTAGACACCGCGTGCTCCATTTCCAAGGACACCCTGGCTCAGATGTAACCGCGGAAGAGAGGCAGGCAGTCGGGCTGAACGACCCCCTCAACCGCCCGCTGCCTGGACCGGTTGATGGCCACCTTGACCATGCCCAGGAGCAGTCCTACGAGGAGGCCTTCTGACCTGCCTGCTCCCCTCCGTACAGGGTGCCCAAAGATCAGGAGTGTGGGACTGAAGTGCAACCAGAATTTGAGAAGCAGCCCCTTCAAATGTTGGAAGAGGGGCTGCAACCTCACATATTCAACATAAATGTAGAACACGGACTCCTCTAGACCACAGAAATTGCAGGCGGCCTGGGAGGCAGCAGCTCTACAACTATTTTTATTGTAAACTAATAATCAAGTGCCCCCTGATTAAAGGAGGCAGGGGGGACACACACTCCAAAAACTTTTCAAGTGCCCCCTTGTTTTTTTTGGGGGGTGGGGGGTGCACTAAGAACACAAATTATACAAGTGCCTCCTGGCTAAAAAGGGGGGCACTAAAACCGACAAACTTAAACAAATTAAACTTTAGGCACTAAAGGTTCAAATTAAAATTTGGTTGCCGGGAGTGATGATGTACGCCAGTCCCTCCTGCGCCCACCTCTCGCGGAAGGCCACTAGCGTACCGGTGGACACCGCGTGCTCCATCTCCAAGGACACCCTGGCCCGGATGTAACCGCGGAAGAGAGGCAGGCAGTCGGGCTGAACGACCCCCTCGACCGCCCGCTGCCTGGACCAGCTGATGGCCCCCTTGGCCGTGCCCAGGAGCAGTCCTACGACGAGGCCCTCGGACCTGCCTGCTCCCTTCCACACAGGATGCAACAGCTCTACAACTATTTTAGTTGAAGACAATAATCAAGTGCCCCCTGATTAATGTGGGGGGGTCACACTCCAAAAACGTTTCAGGTGCCCCCCTTGTTTTCTTTATTTTTTTTTCCGAGGGCACCAAAACACAAATTATACAAATGCCCCCTGGCTCTACAAACCTCTGAGCATACTCACAGGTATATACATCACAGTTTCAAAATGATTGTGAGGTACAAATTTAAATTTCTAGTTTTCTGAGTGTTTTGTATTTTAAAACTTGCCAAAATATTAATTACATGGAACCTTATTGCTAACCAGTGATATTTTTACTGGTAGTTATTTTCTAAAATGCCAATTTCTATATCTATTCATGTAAGCACTGCAGTGAGTCATGGCGACAAGAATTTTGAATTTTTTATGTTGCTCAGCCTGAAGGAGGAACTTTGTCCAGTCACTAATTATAAATGATCCAAATAAGAGGCCATTACAAAATAAGAATGTTTTAAACAGCCTCACCCTTCTTAGTTGAGTTGTAATGTAAACAAACTTTAAGATTGTTTTTTCTCAGTTTACTTTCTTTCATTGTGTTTTACTATCTCCTTTTTATCCACAATTTCTTCAAATATCATTGTGTTTATTTTGTTTTCCTGTCCCTGTAATCTGTCCTTTCTCACCTTTGGTCCATTATTGCCCTGCTTTGTCTCCCATCCCTTTCTCTGCATTCCCCAAGTACTATCTCAAACCCAGCTCCAATTTCTTTGTCCTCTCCTTCCTGAACTCAGCAGTTTGCAACGGGGATTGTACCAAACTTTAAAAAAATGAATAATTGGGTTATATACTTCATAATAAAGGTTTTCTTACTGTAAGTTTATAGGTCTTGGATCAGCTGCATCTGTATACTGTTGCCAATATCGTGTCATCACAGCAGCTGTTTCTTCTCTGCTGATAAACTCCCATTTTATGGAGATTTGAAATTTTACACTGAGAATGATGAAAAATACCATATCAAATATTTGTTTTCCATTATCTATACTGACATGTTTTATTAAGCTAACTTTTTAATTGTATGCATGTTGCACATTTACTTGTGAGCCTCTAATTTACTCGCTGCCCCAACTTATAATTTATAGTTATTCTCTTGAGCTACATTTCCACAGGTTCTGGTCATTTTTCATTTTGGCAGTAAGTGCTGTCAGGTTGTTTGACCTCGAGGGGAATCTCAACCAATTACGTTCCTGTAGTTACCTGGCACCCCACCACTGGGGTCACTGGATAACAATGAGGTAGGGAAATTATGGCTGAATTTTTTATGATCATTAGCCCCGCTCACTGAGGTTAACTGTGACACTCACTATCACCCCAGCTATGATCACATAATTCAGAGCAGACCAGGGATTAATCCCGGGATTTTTATGATCTGTATGACTCATCACCACATTGCATGATGCATTCAGCCCAAAATGTGTAAGGATAAACTATTATTTTTCTCCTTTGCGAATCCCTGGACAAATAGTAATTGCAACAGAGAGTATGGATTTGTTCCTTGGCCACACCAATCCCATTGGGAACTGAGTGCAAGCAGTAAGCAAGTGTTGAGCAGACAAAAGCCATTCTCCAATTTGCTTTCAATATTCTGTCACTTATCTCCAAGCCAAGGACTGCCCAATCTTTCCAGGCCAGCAGCCACTCTGCGCCCTGTTCCCAACGAGCAGGAAGTGGACTAGTGACATTTAAATGAGGCCCAGCACTCTAGGGAGGGGGATTCTGGGAGGGTCAGGTGGGAGATAGTGGGAAAGTCAGGGGCAGGGCAGGCCTTTGCTTTCCTTATGGGGCCCGGAGAATTTCTGCTCCTACTGGTCCCATAAAGGAAAGTAAACAACTATTTCAGCCTTTTCGTCTTCCCGACAGGTCCCGAATCTCTTCAACCTGTCAAGAAAATTACAGCAGCTTCCCCGCTCAGGTTTGAGTTAATATTGTAGTCGATGCCCGATAATGTAATTGGATCCCATTCTGGATATTTAAAGAAGTAGCCCGGCAGCTTTGGGAGGGCATGTTAATGTCCCATCCCGTAGGCTGTGTAAAAATCCTGGTTGATGGGATCTGGGTAACTCGAAGTGGGTAAGTAAACCACAGCGATTTTAACTGCCCACCTGCCCAGTTTCCGCCAGGTGGGTAGGATTATAATAAGCCTGGAGAGTATTTCACAGGGGGTGAAATTGATGGTAAAGGTACAGAGCTTGTGACCGAGATCGATAACAACAGCTTTGGTCTTCCTAATGCTTAGCGGCCGTGGAGAGATGTGGTGGAGAGGTAGAGCTAGCTATCATCAGCATAGATGTGGATGCAAATTATGTCAGCATGTGGCAGCATGTGGATGAGGAAGAGAAGCCATTGCTGGAAATGATCTGGCTATGATTGGATAGGTAGGAGTGGAAACAAATTAGGCAGTCCAACAGAGCTAGACAGCAGACAAGAGGCGTTGGGCGAGGATAGTTGGTCGACCATGTCAAAGACAGCAGCGAGGTCGAGGAGGACAAGGAGGGATAAAGCACCATGGTCGCAGTCACATAGAATGTTATTCAAGCCAGACCCTTGACCCTCCCCAAGTGCTGCCAGACCATGGGATCTCTCCACTTCATTGTAGACTGCAAGAATCTCTCTTGAATCCTCCATCAGCCAAACCCCACTTCCTACAGCATTTTGTTTTGCCAAACACCCGAAGCCATTTTTCCAGTGATTCCAAAACCATGACTCTCACCAACTGTTACAAAACCCGGAGACCAGTTTGCAAGGCTGCAAATCCTCAGGTTATGCCAAACCCCTGGACCATCTCCACATACAACAAAGCCTAGGGCCCCCCAAATACCGCTGAGCCCCAGGATCCCCTCCTGGTGCGACTAAATGTAAGACACTTGCTTCAACCCTTTACATCTTGCTATGTATGCTGTGTCTAAAAAACATGAGATAAAATTTGAGTACATAGAAAAGGAAAATATAAGGTTTAGAGGTTTCATGGAAAAACGAAGGGAACATGGACTTTGATCCCTAAAATATAGGTAAAGGTCCCAAAATATCATCTAATAAAAGATTATTTATCTTATACAGTCATCATAAATCAGTGACCCTGAAAATACATTGCACGTCACATGGCATAGCACTCCTTTTATTATAAAAAGCTTATCCACCTAATCGCTGCAAGTAGTGACATTTGGAGATCTGCTAATATATACACGTAAATGCAAGTCCATAGCGTTTCAGAGATCACAATTCTGGGTGCCGAGTGTAAAAAGAGAGAAAGAGAGTCAGTCGTTTAATGCTGGTTTCTTCTCAACTGGTGCCAGAAATTTCTGTTCCAACAATCTCATTATTGCTGTTAAGAAGGTATCTGACCTGACTGTATGATGTTGATTGACAGGGCTCTGGACCAGTGAGGGTAAAAATAGGTCAAACAGGTGCAGCAATCGAGCCATTGCTATTTGTTGATTTAATTCTTTCCAGACTCAGCCATTTATATTTTATTTACTACTTTGAGGTTCAGCTGCTCTTATTTATTTAATACTTTCCAGGCTCAGAGATTCATTATTTATTTAACTCGTGGATGTGTCACACATGGATATGTATGGGCTAGACTGCTACTTGTGGTGAGCTGAGGTGCAGTCATTGTTCTTCTACAGACATTGGGGCGGCCAATTTGCCCAAGCAAGGACCCACGAAAAACAGTGAGATGAATGACCAGTTAATCTGTTTTGGTGGTATTAGTTCAGGGATAAATGTTGGTCCAGCTACCAAGAGAATGTCCTGCCTTTCTTCAAAAAAGTACTCTGGGATCTTTTACATCCACCAGAACATACAAACAGGGCCTCAGTTTAACATGTCGTCCAAAAGGCAGCACCTCTAACAATATAGCACTCCCTCAGTACTGCACTGTAGTACCTGCTTAGATTATATGGTTAAATTCTGAAGTAGGCCTTAAACCCACAACTTTCTGATTGAGAAACAAGCGTGCTATCACTGAGCCTAGACTGACAGGAAAAAGTATCCTCTGTCTACTGTCTGTATGGGTCCTATGTGAAATGACTTGGGGCTGCATTAATTCAGTTTCTATGGGACATGGGCCTACAGCACAAAAACCCTCCCTAATATGTGTCAGCCTTGGTACCATTCTCACCACTGAAACAGAAGGTCATGGGTTTGAACCCCACTCCAGAACTTATACACATAATCTAGGCTGGCATTTCAGCGTAGTACTGAGGGAATGCTGCACTGTTGGGGGTGCTATCTTTCAAATGAGATGTTAAGCCCTGTCTGCCCTATCAGGTGGATGTAATAGATTCTGTGGCATTATATAAAGAGGAGCATGGGAGTTCTCAAGTTGTCCTGGCCAATATTTATCCCTCAATCACCATTTATTCAACAAAAAATGAATATCTGGTCATTATTCTCATTGGTGTTTGTGGGACCTTTCTGTGTGCAAATTGGCAGTTGTGTTTCTCTACATTACAACAGTGGCTACACTTCATTGGCTGTGAAGTGCTTTAGGGTGTCATGAGGTTGAGAAATGCACTATACAAATGCAAGCAATTTTACTTGGAGAGGCCATAAGCTGGCTAGCTGGTGTTGGAAACAGAATAAATATCACACAAATGCAGCAGGGATGATCTTATGAGGTTTAGTCTACATCTGACTGCATATTGCCTGACTTGGTTCTATTCCCCCAAATGAATATGCTTTAGCTTGATGAGCACGAAAACAGCCTTGAAGAACAGCCTTGTGTTATTGCGTTTGCTGATGGATATTGCCTCAACCATGTAAATGGGGCTAACATGGCTTCCATTAACAGAGTTTCTTATGTGAGGTCATCTCCCATGTAATATCGATCAGAAATGACTGAAAAGTACTAAGAGTGGACTGGCATTTTGCTTATTTTGAAACAGTTTATATAATGGCTCTGAAATTCCAGTCGGAGGCTTCCTTTGGACGAACACCTCCGACCTGAATTTTTAGTGCGAAAGTACCTGGTTGTCCTGGAGACGCCTTCTATTCCGGTGGGATACCATCTTTTCATGATCATCGCAGTGCGCCCCTGTTTCGAGGTACGCACGGAGAAACTGGAGTCACGTGGACCTGGACAACCAATCACTCTGCAGTATTCTCATTGATAGTAATGGGAGCTCAATTTTTACGAGTTCCTATCAATGAGAATAACCCCCTAAAACACCCAACACAACATTACAAATAAAAAAACACCTCACATATTTAAAATTAATTGAAATTAAAGTTAATTCAATGTTTTAGAAAAAAAAATATTTTTTGGATTTTTTTAAATGTGTTTTAATAGGGTTTTAAATAAAGTTACCTTAATGGACAGGGTTTTTACGCTAAAAATGTGTATTTAAATTTAATTTTTATGTGTTTTAAAACTGTTACGCTGGTAAAAGTAGGCTATGAAAGTTTCAAGGACATTCGCTGGGCAAGAGATGGGCAAATAGCCCAATCTCGCCTGGTACGAATGTCCTTGTTGCGGGGATGCGTTCGATCTGTCAAGTTAAAACTGGTCGGAAAAACTGGTTTTCGGCGCATGCGCATTACGCGCCGAAAACCAGATTTTGCGAAGCCGGTTTGCCGCCCATTGTGTAAATTGAGTATTGAACTTTTAAGGCGTGATTTTAACCCTGCACGTGGGACTTGCCTGTTGAGGTTGCACTCTCTTCTCAAATGTTCCGATTTTAAACTTCTCTTCTGAGCAGGTGGAAAGTACATCAGCGGGTCCTTCTTTAAATATGCAGCTGACATGATCAGGATCTTACTGTTACTTTAACCAGATGTCTGCACGGGGAAGCTATTTGTGGCTTTCCTGCCAGGCCACCTTCCCAGGAAGAGGCCCAGTTTAGCCTTTTTGTCTTTCTTTGTGACTCCAGCAGGAGCAGGAGTGCACTTCTCTGCTCCACACAAAGAATTTAGGCCTCCTCTATGCCCAGCTGTCTCTCCCAGTTGGTCCCCGGCTCCCTGACATTGTACTCTCGCCCACCGCCCAGCCGCTACTTCCCACGGATTTCAGGTGGGAGACTGACTGAGGTTCTGAAGATGAGACCCAGAAATTAAAACCTCCTGGGCCTGTTACTGTTGGAAATGGGGCAGTTTGCCACCCGCCTCGGCCCCCGTCATCCCATTCTTGCCCCGAGTTAAAATCGGGGCTTTAATGTCTCTAGGGCCAATTTTAACATTTGGACTGCAACCAGCAGAGCCGCTAACCATCCACCTGTTCCGACAACAAAGAGGCTGGAGCCATTTTGAGGCTCGGGGCTTATTTGAATGGAACTGGCAAGCTGTCCGTCCCAAACAACCATCCCTATCTAGCTCACCAGATTGATGTTTTTTTTCTGGCCTTTTATTGGCACTTGCACTTTCAGGGAATTATGCATCGGAGCCTCTAAGTCTCCCTGTTCATGCACATCCTTTAGTGCCTTTCAATATGTCTATATTCAAATCTGTGCTTTTCCTCCCAAAATGTATTACCCCACACTTATCCACATTAATTTGCATCTGCCACTTTTTTGCCCATCCTGCTAACCTATGTTTTTCTGAAGTCTTTTACAGTCGTCCTTGCTGTTTGCTCAACCTACTTTTGTGTTGTCAACAAATGTGACCATGTGCATTACCTTTATTCATGTCTATCTTGGGATATTCCATATCACCCAGTGTTATTGCCCTGTTGGTCTTATTATCTTTCTGCATTGTCATTTCACAAAGGAATCTTAAAGCCAACAGAGAGAGAAGGATTTCATTTCATTAGTCTGGGCTGTACTCAGAATCCAGCCCCAACAGTGCAAAAGAGTTTGTAGCACTGCTCTATCCAATTGCATATTTGACGTAATTACATTCTGCACACAATTCTAATAGAGACTGCTCTTCGATGCACAATAATTAATACTATGGGATAGAATTTCTGTAAGGGTTTCCCAATCTTCTGATATAACTTTGATGCAAAATCAATGGAAACCTCAGAGAAATTGTGTTAATGGTTGTTTATACTCTTTCACTGGGTTTTCTGCTGACATTATGGTACTAGTTTGGGAGAATCGCTCCAGAAATTACCGGCATGCATTTCTTTCATTTTAAAGGAATGCTGGCTCCACAAAAAGGTGTGTCTCTTTTTAAGAGAATATTATATAAATGATGTTGAAATGCATCATTGCGCCAATTGTGCATGATAAAATTGTCACAAAAGTAATACACGGCTTATCACAAATAAGAGAAAGTTAGACTCCCTGGTGGTTCAATTCTGCTTCAGCTAGTGAGTAGTTGACACTACAGATCAGAAAGTCTTCAGATTGTTTCCAGGATTACATTAGGTTATCTGAGCTGGAGTAGTGATAAGGGTGCTACAATTGGCCTCAGCAATCCTTGCTTAAGTAGAGAATAAATTGACCATTATTCCCACTCCTGATCACTGGACAAACATGAGCCTCAATTAAAGTGTACAAGGAATGCAAGGTTTGGGCTAAACTTTAGTAAAATAAAGTGGAGGATGCACCTGCATGATAGATAAAATCAGATATAGAATCATAGAATGATACAACATAAAAGGAGGCCATTTGGCTTTTCTTGCCTGTGTCTGCTATCCAGTTAGTTTTCCTCTTCAAATATTTATCCAATTCCTTTTTGAAAGTTATTATTGAATCTTCTTCCACCACCCTTTCAGGTAATACATTTCAGATCATAACAACTCGCTGCATAAAAAAAATTCTCCTCATCTTCCCTCTGGTTCTTTTGCCAATTACCTTGAATATGTGTCCTCTGGTTACTGACCCTTCTGCCACTGGAAATAGTTTCCCCTTATTTGCTGTATCAAAACCCTTCATGATTTTGAACACCCCTTACCTTCTCTGCTCTAAGGAGAACAACTCCAGCTTCTCTAGTCTCTCCATGTAACTGAAGATTTGCATCTCTGGTACTATCTCAGTAAATCTCCTCTACACCCTCTTTAAAGTACAAATAAAATAAATACTTTTTATGTGAAAGTAAAGTCCATTATCAAAGTTTAAACAAGTACTCACTGACCATAGATTATAGCATTTCAACCATGCTTTGACATCTATATATCACTAAGTACCAACTTGTTGCCTATAAATAGAGCTTATCAGAAATAACAACAGAAATAGAGTTAATATTTCAGGCCAGTAACCTTTCATCAGAATTATATTGGAGCTTATCAGAACCAGCTAAAGTCAACAAAGTTCCTCTGACAGCCGAAGCCCTGCTACAATTAAATAACTCAGTTTAAATTCCAAATTAAAAAGGATGGTTTTATCTTCTGTGTTTTGTGTGCACATTTCTCTAAGTGTTTAAGGGGATGATGCTGTCTTCATGAAAAAGTGCTTGTCAAACCACTTTTTGTTTCATGAGAAGAAGAAGAATTTGTAAAGGTTGGGGAGGTGGGAGAGGGGGTGTGTGAGGTGTAGGGTCAGGGTCAGTTTCACACAAAATTTCTGAGTTCAGTGGTGAGACTTTGCAGCAGTAGTCAGATATAATATTTGTTTTAAAAGGAATCGTGTTTACTTACAAAAGCATAGTCAGTTTCTTCCTAACTAATATCAGCCTGGGTATCGGGACAGCACATTGGAGAACAGGGAAATGAAAGGAGGGGCTCCATCCTATAATAGGTCAGTTAGCAACAGTTCTGATGAAGGGTCCACATTTGAAATGTTAATCTGTTCTCTCCACAGATACTGAGCGACCTGCTACGTGTTTCTTGCACTTTCTGCTTTTGTTTCATAAAATGAGATGTATTTATAGGTGCATTTAAGTGGAGGCTGGATAAGCATATGAGTGAGAAGGAAATAGAGGGTTATAGATTTAGATGAGGAAAGACAGGAAGAGGCTTGAGTGGAGCATAAACGTCAGTATGGATTACTTGAGCTGAATGGTCTGTTTCTGTGCTGTATATCCTGTCATGTATGTAACCTTTATGTAACAACACTGCAATACTGTATTACGTAAGAAATGCACACCTTGACCACTTATGGGGGTGAACTTATGGGAGACACTCCTCCCCTGGTCATCCAGGTATATAAAGGGAGGTCCCACGCAGGGCGAGGATGGGATGGTTGAAAAGGAAGCACTCGCATGTGTCTATGGGGTGAAAAAGATGCATCAGTACCTTTTTGGCAGGAGGTTCGAATTAGAAACGGACCACAAGCCGTTAACATTCCTGCTGTCAGACAGCAATGCTGTCAATGCCAACACGTCAGCTCGCATACAGCAATGGGCTCTCACGCTCGCTGCGTATGACTACATCATCCGGCACCAGCCCGGCACCGAAAACTGCGTTGACGCGCTCAGCAGGCTTCCACTGGCCACCACTGAGGGGGCAGCGGAGCAAAGCGCTGAGATGGTCATGGCTGTCGATGCCTTTGACAGCACAAGCTCCACCATCACAGCCTGCCAGATCAAAATCTGGACAAACAGAGATCCCCTCCTATCCTTGATTAAGAAATGTGTCTTGCCTGGAGATTGGGCGCCCGCACACGGAGCATGCCCTGAAGAGGTCAGACCATTTCACAGATGGATGGATGAGCTCTCCATCCAAGCCGACTGCCTACTGTGGGGCAGCCGGGTAGTCATGCCCCAGAGGGAATTCATCAGGGAACTCCACAGCGAGCACCAGGCATCGTGCTGATGAAGGCCATTGCCTGGTCACATGTGTAGTGCCCGGGAATTGATTCTGAACCTGGAACACTGTGTTCGCAGGTACACGACGTGTGCCCAGCTAGGTAATGCCCCCAGGGAGGCCCCGCTCAGCCTGTGGCCCTGGCCCACCAGGCCATGGTCACGTATTCACGTAGAATTTAGAATGGGGAACAAAGAAATGGCAGACCAATTGAACAAATACTTTGGTCTGTCTTCACGAAGGAAGACACAAATAACCTTCTGGAAATACTAGGGGACAGAGGGTCTAGTGAGAAGGAGGAACTGAAGGAAATCCTTATTAGTTGGAAATTGTATTAGGGAAATTGATGGAATTGAAGGCCGATAAATCTCCAGGGCCTGATAGTCTGCATCCCAGAGTATTTAAGGAAGTGGCCCTAGAAATAGTGGATGCATTGGTGATCATTTTCCAACAGTCTATTGACTCTGGATCAGTTCCTATGGACTGGAGGTTAGCTAATGTAACACCACTTTTTAAGAAAGGAGGGAGAGGGAAAACGGGTGAATATAGACCAGTTAGCCTGACATCAGTAGTGGGGAAAATGTTGGAATCAATTATTAAAGATGAAATAGCAGTGCATATTTGGAAAGCAGTGACAGGATCGATCCAAGTCAGCATGGATTTATGAAAGGGAAATCATGCTTGACAAATCTTCTAGAATTTTTTGAGGATGTAACGAGTAGAGTGGACAGGGGGGAACCAGTGGATGTGGTGTATTTGGACTTTCAAAAGGCTTTTGACAAGGTCCCACACAAGAGATTGGTGTGCAAAATTAAAGCACATAGTATTGGGGGTAATGTATTGACGTGGATAGAGAACTGGTTGGCAGACAGGAAGCAGAGAGTCGGGATAAAGGGGACCTTTTCAGAATGGCAGGCAGTGACTAGTGGATTGCCGCAGGGCTCAATGCTGGGAACCCAGCTTTTTACAATATACATTAATGATTTAGATGAAGGAATTGAGTGTAATATCTCCAAGTTTGCAGATGACACTAAGCTGGGTAGCGGTGTGAACTGCGAGGAGGATGCTAAGAGGCTGCAGGGTGACTTGGACAGGTTAGGTGAGTGGGCAAATGCAAGGCAGATGCAGTATAATGTGGATAAATGTGATGTTATCCACTTTGGTGGCAAAAACACAAGGGCAGAATATTATCTGAATGGCGGCAGATTAGGCAAAAGGGAGGTGCAACGAGACCTGGGTGTCATGGTACATCAGTCATTGAAAGTTGGAATGCAGTTACAGCAGGCGGTGATGAAGGCATATGGCATGTTGGACTTCATAGCTAGGGAATTTGAGTATAGGAGCAGGGAGGTCTTACTACAGTTGTACAGGGCCTTGGTGAGGCCTCACCTGGAATATTATGTTCAGTTTTGGTCTCCTAATCTGAGGAAGGACGTTCTTGCTATTGAGGGAGTGCAGCGAAGGTTCACCAGACTGAATCCCGGGGTGGCAGGACTGACATATGAGGAGAAACTGGATCGACTGGGCCTGTATTCACTGGAGTTTAGAAGAATGAGAGGGGATCTCATAGAAACATATAAAATACTGTCGGGACTGGACAGGTTAGATGCAGGAAAAATGTTCCCGATTTTGGGGAAGTCCAGAACCGGGGACACAGTCTAAGGATAAGGGGTAAGCCATTTCGGACCGAGATGAGGAGAAACGTCTTCACTCAGAGAGTTGTTAACCTGTGGAATTCTCTACCACAGAGAGTTGTTGATGCCAGTTCGTTGGATATATTCAAGAGGGAGTTAGATATGGCCCTTACGGCTAAAGGGATTAAGGGGTATGGAGAGAAAGCAGGAAAGGGGTACTGACGTGATGATCAGTCATGATCTTATTGAATGGTGGTGCAGGCTCGAAGGGCCGAATGGCCTACTGCACCTATTTTCTATGTTTCTATGGGCCCTGACTGCCTCGGTGTCCTTGATAAGTGTTTCCCCGTTCTTGGCCAGCAGCAGGGTGGGGCCTTGGGAGTTTGGACCGTAGGTGGCCTTGATTGCGATGAAGAATCCTCGCACATCATGGCTGTCGGCCAGCTGCTGTATCTCCTGTGCTATATCTCCACGAGCGATATCAAATGGGTGGTAGTGTTACATTTTTTTGACCTTCTACCGTAAAGTGTGGCCGTCCTTAGAAGCGGCATGGCAATGCTCGATTCCCACGATTCAGGAGGTCAAGTGTCATCATGACATGCGCAGAAGAGGAGACAGAGAGAGAGGGAGCTCACAGGGACTGAAAGCGTGTGTGGCTGTGGTGTGTGCTTGTCTGGCTGTTGTGGGAGGCATGACGGAGATTCACCAGTAGCAAAAAGCCTACTAAGCACCAAGAACATAGTTGGCACCGAGTTTTTATCCAAATAAGATATAACATGGAAGAGATGGAGGAGGCTCTGGAGCTGGTAGCCAGAAGCACTGATGGTAGAGGGCTCCCAGTGGTCCCGGAGCGCGGCACTGCACCCCAAGGTGCCACACCCCCATTACCTACCACACATGAGAGCCAGCAGCAGCATCTTGCTTCTGGCTTGGAGCACGTTCCCATCTCGGGACCGTCCTCTCCCGTATCCGTCCAAGCAGTGCTTCGGCCGTCGCCACCACCCCCACCAATGAAGCATCGCCTGAGGACTAGGTGGCTTGGAGTCAGGAGGGGAAGGGGTAGAGGTGGGGAGGAGAAGAGCTGCGGGGGAAAGGGTTGGTTTGTACAGAAATACTGATGATTTCAGACTAATGTTCAGTTTAAATGTTTTTTTTTAACAAAACCTTTTAGCGCATTGGCTCAGATAGCTGCACCATTACACGCTGGTGATTCCTTAACATCAAAGAGTATAATAACACTTAACTTCAATAAACTTAAACTTTAACTGTCACCAAGATGATGCCCACCATTGATGTATAACCTGCACACCCAGTAGTGTGTCAGCCTTGTAAATAACACCAACATTCTTTCAGGCAAAGCGCTCATTGATGAGCTCCTGACGTAAGGCTCTTGCAGCTATCATGCCACCATGGGCCCTTTCACGCGGTCTACAGGGGGGGTGGGGTCATGGCTTCAGCGTCAGCCTGATTGTCTGGACTGATGTTAGCGTCTGTCTCCTCGTCCTCCTCTTCCTCTCTCTGGTGAGGTGGACTGTCAGACTCATCAGGCAATTCTTGTCCCCTCCTGATAGCCAAGTTGTGCAGCATGGCGCACACCATCACGAATTGACATACCTGCTCAGGGTGGTATTGGAGCTCACCTCCTGAGTGGTTCAGGCATCTAAAGCACTGTTTCAGCACTCCAATGGTTTTCTCCACGATATTGCGAGTTACTCTGTGACTCTCATTGTATCGCCGCTTGGCTTCGGTGTGAGTGTCACACAGTGGGGTCATCAGCCAGGTGGCGAGGCCATATCCTTTGTCACCAAGCATCCAGCATTGACCTTGTGGCTCATTGTTAAACAAGTCAGATATAGTGCTCTCACAAAGGATATGAGCATCATGGATGCTGCCCGGAAATTGAGCATTCACTGCCAGTATAATTTGCTGGTGGTCGACAACCAGTTGGACATTCAGGGAATGAAATCTCTTGCGGTTCCTGAAAACCTCAGCATCCTGAAAAGGTGCCCGCAACACGATATGCGTACAGTCTATTGTTCCCTGCACCTTGGGGAAGTTTGCAATTCTGGAGAATCGAGAGTCCTCTCACTCTATACCTCCCTGGTCATAGGGAAGCTGATCAAGTCCCTGCTGCTTGCTTACAGGGCTTCAGTGACCTGTCTAATGCAGCGATGTGTGTCATGCTGAGAAAGACTGCAAATGTCACCAGCTGTGGCCTGAAAAGAACCCGAGGCGTAGAATGACGGTGCCGCGGTGCTGACAGACTGCAGATCTTCCCGTATCAGCTGGCATACCTCAGTGATAACCTCTTTGTGGAAGTGTAGTATCTGAAGGCAGGTGGTGTCAAGCAAGTCGAGGTAAGTATGCTTCTCCTTGTACTTGCCAGGGATGTAACGTCTCATCCTCCTCATCAGTCTGTCATGTCTTACATTGGGCACATAATGCAGTGGAGCGTTCCTTCGGTGCTGTCAAGTCTGCTGCATGTAATTGGTCAAGAGAGGGTGAAAAAGGACAGGCCCCATTGCAGTAGCTCTCTGTTTTCCACCGATTGGTCACAAACAAGGAATGTCCCAATGAAGACACCTATTCAATTCCAATCGGTCACAGTATGGTCAAGGTGTTTTTACAGATGTTCACATTGTAAGGGGGAGATGGGAAGGCTTCCTCTCCCACGAGCGGGCCCACTGATATAGAGGGTTGACGCTCGCCCCAGCCCACGCAGTAATTCTCGAAGTTAGCAGACAGAGACGGATGGCAAAGTATAACAATCTTTATTACGAACGTCCGGGAACACCTCTTATCACAGTCGCCTGTGAATGAAGATGCTCCCTGAACAGCACAATCATACAACTTTTATACATTTCAAAACCCCTCTGTTCCCAGACAAAACCTCCCTAGATTTCTAATTGAACTACCTTATCAGTGCTACTTCTCTAATTGGACTATCTTATTAGTGCTACTTTGGATTGACAGGCCAAGACCCTCGTGACCGCTTTAGGCCGTGACCAGAATGACTTCATTAGGTCGGAATTTGTTATACATTTCCTTGGTGTCTGTGAGACGCCTTGAGTCTCTTCGCAAGGTCTTATAAATGTCTGTTTAGGTTCTCACATCATATCTTGTCGGAATATTATTGAATTGATAACTTCTGGAGCCTTGGTACAAGGCCGAAGAGAGGCCTTTTTTCTCCTTATGGGCCATTGCAGGAACCAGCACTTTAACCCTTGTCCCGCTGGTACCCCTAATGCCAAATTTCTCTTACAACATCAACTCCAATGACCTGCAGAGTACATCTGAACTCTGCCGAGGTTGAAGCACATTAAAAGATGCAACATGTATATCGAGAACATGGCATCCATAACGCTGTGATTAGTTCTGGTTAGTTCCACTTTTTCTGGGCGTTTTTTGGGGCGAGCGATATTGTGGGCAATATGTGTGCGAGGTGGTTAATTTGACGCTGGGCGAACTGATGGCTGCTAGTTTCGGTAAATATGCTCATTACAACAAAAAAAAGTGGCCTGTCATTAATATTGAATTTCAGCGTTAAATCCGTGCAGAAAGTAATGCAGGGCGATATTAAGGGCGTTGAATTCACCCATTCTGATGATTCCGCCCAAAAATGTGGGCGGATGGTAATATATTTTCCCAGCATTAAGCACATGGGGAAAGTAACACTCGGCGATAGGTTTCCGAAAAATGCCCGCCAGTTTCCATTTTGTGCTAAAATGGGTGATATATGGGCGTTATATATAATTTCAGCTGCAAAGTGGGCATTAAGTGGGTGTTAAGCATGCAAAAAAAGTGGAGGTTCTAGCCCATAGAAATTTACAGTGCAGAAGGAGGCCATTTCGCCCCATCATGTCCGCGCCGGCCGACAAAGAGCCACACGGTCCTCAGTCAGCAGTCCTGAGGGCTACATATAAATCTATGAACAATGAACAGGTAAAGGGCATCCAGCCCAACCAGACTGCCCCACACAACTGCGATACCTTATGCATTGCAATATTCTACACTCCACCCCACCTGGAGCCATGCGACCTTCTTGGAGAGGCAAAAAAAACAGATTAAAAACCCAGGCCAATTAGGGACAAAATCTGGGAAAATTCCTCTCCGACCCATCCAGGCAATCAAAACTAGTCCAGGAGATCACCCTGGCCATATTAGATTCCCTGAAGTACTTACCATCGTGTCTGCGCCAACCAACAAGAGGTTATCCAGTCTAATCCGACTTACCAGCCCTAGGTCCGTAACCCTGCAGCTTGCGGCATTTCAGATGCATATCCAAGCACCTTTTAAATGTGGTGAGGGTTTCCGCCTCCACCACCCTTCCAGGCAGCGAGTTCCAGACCCCCTCTGCATGAAGAAGCTTCCCCTCAAATCCCCTCAAAACATTGCACCAACCACCCTAAACCTATGCCCCTCGTAATTGACCCTTCCACCAAGGGAAATAGGCCCTTGCTATCCATTATATCCAGGCCCCTTGAAATTTTATACACCTCAATGAGGTCTCCCCTCAACCTCCTCTGTTCCAAGGAGAACAAACCCAGCCTATCCAATTTGTCCTCATAGCTAAGATTCTCCATTCTGGGCAGCATCCTTGTAAACCTCCTCTGCGCCCTCTCTAGTGCAATCACGTCCTTCCTATAATACGGCGACCAGAACTGCATGCAGTATTCCAGCTGTGGCCTAACCGGTGTATTATACAATTTAAGTATAACCTCCCTGCTCTTGTATTCTATGCCTCGGCCAATAAAGGCAAGCATTCCGTATGCCTTCTTAACCACCTTATCCACCTGGCCTGCTACTTTCAGGGATCTGTGGACAAGCACTCCAAGGTCCGTTTGTTCATCTACACTTCTAAGTGGCCTACCATTTAATGTGTATACTCTTTCCTTATTAGCCCTCCCCAAGTGAATTAAATTCCATTTGCCACTGTTCTGCCTACCTGACCAGTAGATTGATATCCTCCTACAGCCCATGACTTTTCTCTTCATTATTAACCACACAGCCAATGTTAGTGTCATCTGCAAACTTCTTAATCATACCCCCTATATTCAAATCTAGATCATTGATGTATACCACAAAAAGCAAGGGACCCAGATTTGAGCCCTGCGGAACCCCACTGGAAACATCTTTCCGGTCACAAAAACTTTCATCTACCATTACCCTTTGCTTCCTATTTCTAAGCCAATTTTGGATCACATGGGCTCTTACTTCATGACCAGTCTGCCATGTGGGACCTTATCAAAAGTTTTGCTAAAATCCATATACACTACATCGTATGCACTACCCTCATCGAGGCAGAGTGGTTGTTTCCACTGGTCGGGGAGACTAAAACTAGGGGGCACAGCCTCAAAATACGGGGGAGCCAATTTAAAACCGAGTTGAGAAGGAATTTCTTCTCCCAGTGGGTTGTGAATCTGTGGAATTCTCTGCCCAAGGAAGCAGTTGAGGCTAGCTCATTGAATGTATTCAAATCACAGATAGATTTTTAACCAATAAGGGAATTAAGGGTTACGGGGAACGGGCGGGTAAGTGGAGCTGAGTCCACGGCCAGATCAGCCATGATTTTGTTGAATGACGGAGCAGGCTCGAGGGGCTAGATGGCCTACTCCTGTTCCTAATTCTTATGTTCTTATGTTCTTATAAGTGAAGGAATGTGTTTTTCACATGAGTCACAAGTAGATTTACCTACAAATTGTAGACGCTGTGTGCCTTTGTTCCAGTTTCTGGACTTTGTGCATTTGATTGGGAAATATTTCGTTTTCTAAATATATTACACTCTTGACCTCAGACAGGACAGGATTTTTTCTTTCTTTCTAACATGATGTTTTCCACAGTATTTACTGTCTGTTTTAGAAGCTTTCTAAAATGTAATGAGCTTCATTTTCTTCATTTCCTTCCTAACTATTGAACTTTTTTCTTGTTACTCATTTCTTTTAGATGTTTTGCTGTTCACTTGCTGTAACCTTGTGTGGATCCAAGCTTTCAATATCAGTTTTAATTTTGTAAAAGTCTCTTTCTAGTACCATTGTTTTGCATCCTAATAACTATTAAGCCATTGATTTGCTTTTCTTCTAGAGTCCCATGGCTGCATGTTCTAGCTATGTGCAGAGAGTTGTTACATAGGGCTCTATTACTCAGAATCTTGCTTCCGATTACTGGATATATAGTGCTCGTAGTCTTCATTAGCCTATTCAAGACTATTTTTTCCATCTGTCTAAGAAGCACCTCTGAATAAGACCTGTCTTTTTTTGTTTCGAACCAAAGACCTTCAAGTATTTTCAGGGCCTTTCTGCCCATACTGGTAATTGGTGTAGCAGTTCTGAGATCTTTTGGTTGCTGAATGAGATGTGATGCAATCTCTTACTTGTTACAAGTTCTCTTATAACTTTTCCAATTACTTACCAGAATACCCGCATCTTTAAATTTGTTGCAAATGATAAATTTTGAATAACCAGTTCTGCAGAACTGATCAGTTCTTGGTGCTTAGTAATTTAGATTTTTCATTTTACCTGGCTTTTCAACAGATATTATCACACAGGGCAAGATCTATATTTGATCAGTTAGAGGGGTAAGCGCAAGGAACTAACTGTAGGAAGCTGGATTTTCTAGCTTTTTTTCTGTTTCTCCTTTTAAAACATTCTGGTAGATTCAGATAACTTCCAATTCTAACATGATGGAAGTGAATTTCCAGGGGGTTCTCCCACTTATTGACCGCTACTTTGGCTGAAGAGCTCCAGAAATCCTGGGAAAACACAGTAAATGTTGTTTATGCCATTGCACTGGAATTTCAACAACTCTCCCGCCAAAGTTGCAGTGGGCAAGCAGGAGAACCTCCCAAACACCAGAAATTCAGTCCACAAATAGGAATGAGATCAAATTTCCATTAATTTTAATTACTTTCTCAATTTTCTGTATTAGAGCACATGGAAAACAGGAGAGGGATTTGTTGTTTGGTTACTCTCACGCACTCCCTGGTGGCAAGCTCAAAGCTCCATTGGCAGAGACCTAGAATTAGGCCACACAACTACCATACTAAGCTGCAGGTGTTAAATGACCTGTGGTTCAAGCAAAAGAACGAAAAATGTGCAGAAAAATATGTTAGATTCATTTTAACAGCCTTTAAAATATATATAAGCATGTGTCAATAAAGCTCTTTTTTGTGTATTTCCTAACAGTTTTGATGTGGAGAATGGCCCCTCTCCAGGCCGGAGTCCATTGGATCCTCAGGCCAGCCCTGGATCAGGACTTGTGTTGCACACTAATTTCCCAAGCCACAACCAACGACGAGAATCCTTTCTGTATCGCTCAGACAGCGATTATGAATTGTCACCAAAGTCTATGTCTAGAAATTCATCAATTGCAAGTGAAATGTAAGTAGGTTGGTAACTTCATAGCATGTCAGAGCTGTTAACATTGGGCAAATTTGAGGTGTGAGGCTTTCAGTTGTGATGCAGCCATACAGTGAAGGCAGTTCATCAGAAACAGCATCATGGTTTAAAGCAGTAACCTGACTTGTCACCTGCTTTAATTAGAGTTTGCTGATACGGGTGCTCCAAGGAACTGAATTTCTTCAATTAAAGTTAGACCAAATGAGTTGCATGCAGAAAGAAGCTCTTTTACCCATCAGAAATCACCTGGATACAGTGGTCTCACACCAGCAAAGATAGACATAAACTATAGTATAAAATGAACTGATGCAAAGCCTTGGGAAAAAAAGGTGATTTTTAAAGTGACAAGAAATTCTAGTAGCTTCCTGGACCATCATTCATATTTTAATGATTGAAAGGAACTATCTTCTCAGTTATTTGCAATCAATTTTTAAAATCACACTGGTGAGGTAAGCCTGTGCGATCTGTGCCCAGTGTGTGCATTCACGCTTGTATGTATAGTTTCAACTTCACAACATGTGCAGCCAATGAAAATGTGGCTCCTCTTGAATGCCACTTACATCATTGTGAAAATTGAGCTCATTATGCACCTTTCACTGCATTAGAAACATGGATTTATTTTTTTCCTCGCTATCTTCTTCTGTCAATTCTTCTCTCCATTCCTTTATCTTTTTTTCTCTTTCCCTTATCTTTCCATTTATAGCTCCTTTTTTCTTTTTCTCTCCTGTCTTGATTTTCTATTTCTATCTCCTTTTTATTTATTTTCTATTTTTGCTATTACTCGCTTCACAGCAAGATTGCTCGCTCTCACGATCCACTGAGAGAAATCTAGATAGCACAACTGATGCAGGGTTAACCCAGAACTGATGATAATGGCAGTGACCGTTCTCTATCATACAGACCTGGTTTTAATAGGGTACCTTCATTACTGCTATGCATTGTGGTATAGTTCTGAATCTATCATACTTTATACATTACAACAGTGACAACAATTCAAAAGTACTTAATTGGCGGTAAAGCACTTTGGGTGTCCTGAGGTCATGAAAGGCGCTATATAAATCCAAGTTTTTTTTCTCTCTTTCTATTCCTTTCTCTAGTTTTTCTCAGTAGACAGCAAGAGAAATGCCACATATTACTGGTGCAATCACTATTCATGGGAGGGCAAGAGAGCATGATTTCACTTGTTAGACTGCCACAAAATGCTGCATCATGTGCAAATCTTAGTGACATTTTATTTGAAGGGCAAAAATGTACATAGATTTGTGGCAGGTTCTGGAGTAAAATAACAACATTGTCGTACAAGTTGAGAACTTCTCATTAAAGCGGAAGTATATTTTATAGAATGGCGCAGATGTTTTCAACCAGATTCTCGAAAAATGGGAGAGGTGATTATGTGAAAGTGTAATCAAATTAAAATAGAATGAGCTTCACATGTCCATTATAGGGCAGAGAACTGTCACCTGAAATAGTCTTCTTGAGGCAGAAGCAATTGATTAACTATTCTAACAGAAAATATAACTGTCAAGTCTGGAAGGTTTCCGTCCGTGAGGTGGAGAACTGATTTACAGCAGCATTCATATCCTGTATAATCTTTTGTTTCCTTCCACTGTGCTGCAAAATTTTGTTGCCAATGGTAATGCTTTGCAGGGCCTGTAGGCAGGAGAGAGGGAGATAAAGTGCCTCGACTGAAAGTTTTGTTTATTTATTTTAATTCCAAATTTCGACCCTTCCTTCTGAAAACACTAACTTGTGCTGAAGTATTTTTCCAAAGGTTCAAGCAGCAAATCAGTATTTTACCTCAATAGTCATTCTTCATCCGAGAAGTTAGATAGTGAATGTCAACCGGCTAATCAGGCATGTGGGAGCGGGGACATCACAGCTGAGTTTGATCCAGTTCTCGTCTAATGTCCAAACGCATACATACTGTGCATGCGTTTCTGGATAGCTGAATTGTCTTTTCCTTAGTTAGCAGGCATTAGGGTCAGTAAAGGTGCCCCTACTACCATCTTTCCCCCAGCTAAGATCAGCCAGTTCAGCACAGACCAGGAATCAAACCAGACACCTTTTTGCTCTTGCGGAAGAGTGACCATATTATGGTAGAATTCTTTATTAAGATGGAGAGTGACTCAGTTCATTTGGAAACTAGGGTCCTGAACTTAAGGAAAGGTAACTTCGATGGTATGAGGCGTGAATTGGCTAGAATAGACTGGCAAAGGATACTTAAAGGGTTGACGGTGGATAAGGAATGGCAAACATTTAAAGATCACATGGATGAACTTCAGCAATTGTACATCCCTGTCTGGAGTAAAAATAAAAACGGGGAGGGTGGCTCAACCGTGGCTAACAAGGGAAATTAAGGATAGTGTTAAAACCAAGGAAGAGGCATATAAATTGGCTAGAAAAAGCAACAAACCTGAGGACTGGGAGAAATTTAGAATTCAACAGAGGAGGACTAAGGGTTTAATTAATAGGGGGAAAATAGAGTACGAGAGGAAGCTTGCAGGGAACATAAAAACTGACTGCAAAAGCTTCTATAAATATGTGAAGAGAAAAAGATTAGTGAAGACAAATGTAGGTCCCTTGCAGTCGGATTCAGGTGAATTTAGAATGGGGAACAAAGAAATGGCAGACCAATTGAACAAATACTTCTGTTCTGTCTTCACGAAGAAAGATACAAATAACCTTCCGAATGTACTAGGGGACAGTGGGTCTAGTGAGAAGGAGGAACTGAAGGATATCCTTATTAGGCGGGAAATTGTGTTAGGGAAATTGATGGGATTGAAGGCCGATAAATCCCAGTGGCCTGATAGTCTGCATCCCAGAGTACTTAAGGAAGTGGTCCTATAAATAGTGGATGCATTGCTGATCATTTTCCAACAGTCTATTGACTCTGGATCAGTTCCTATGGACTGAAGGGTAGCTAATGTAACACCACTTTTTGAAAACGAGTAATTATAGACAAGTTAGCCTGACATCAGTAGTGGGGAAAATGTTGGAATCAATCATTAAGGATGAAATAGCAACGCATTTGGAAAGCAGTGACAGGATCGGGCCAAGTCAGCATGGATTTATGAAAGGGAAATCATGCTTGACGAATCTTCTGGAATTTTTTCAGAATGTAACTAGCAGAGTGGACAAGGGAGAACCAATGGATGTGGTGTATTTGGACTTTCAAAAGGCTTTTGACAAGGTCCCGAACAAGAGATTGGTGTGCAAAATCAAAGCGCATGGTATTGGGGGTAATGTACTGACGTGAATAGAGAACTGGTTGGCAGACAGGAAGCAGAGAGTCGGGATAAACAGGTCCTTTCAGAATGACAGGTAGTGACTAGTGGAGTGCCGCAGGGCTCAGTGCTGGGACCCCAGCTCTTTACAATATACATCAATGATTTAGATGAAGGAATTGAGAGTAATATCTCCAAGTTTGCAGATGACACTAAACTGGGTGGCGGTGTGAGCTGTGAGGAGGACGCTAAGAAGCTGCAGGGTGACTTGGACAGGTTAGGTGAGTGGGCAAATGCATGGCAGATGCAGTATAATGTGGATAAATGTGAGGTTATCCATTTTGGTGGCAAAAACGCAAAGGCAGAATATTATCTGAATGGTGGCAGATTAGGAAAAGGGGAGGTGCAACGAGATCTGGGTGTCAGGGTTCATCAGTCATTGAAAGTTGGCATGCAGGTACAGCAGGCGGTGAAGAAGGCAAATGGTATGTTGGCCTTCAAAGCTAGGGGATTTGAGTATAGGAGCAGGGAGGTTTTACTGCAGTTGTACAGGGCCTTAGTGAGGCCTCACCTGGAATATTGTGTTCAGTTTTGGTCTCCTAATCTGAGGAAGGACGTTCTTGCTATTGAGGGAGTGCAGCGAAGGTTCACCAGACTAATTCGAGGAATGGCTGGACTGTCATATGAGGAGAGACTGGATCAACTGAGCCTTTATTCACTGGAGTTTAGAAGGATGAGAGGGGATCTCATAGAAACGTATAAGATTCTGACGGGACTGGACAGGTTAGATGCGGGAAGAATGTTCCCGATATTGGGGAAGTCCGGAACCAGGGGACATAGTCTTAGGATAAGAGGTAGGCCATTTAGGACTGAGATGAAGAGAAACTTCTTCACTCAGAGAGTTGTTAACCTGTGGAATTCCCTGCTGCAGAGAGTTGTTGATGCCAGTTCATTGGATATATTCAAGAGGGAGTTAGATATGGCCCTTACGGCTAAGGGGATCAAGGGGTATGGAGAGAAAGCAGGAAAGGGGTACTGAGGGAATGATCAGCCATGATCTTATTGAATGGCGGTGCAGGCTCGAAGGGCCGAATGGCCTACTCCTGCACCTATTTTCTATGTTTCTATGTTTCTATGATGAATCAGGGTATGGTGAATTCACCTACTTGAGCCATCAGGGGGTTTGCAAATGTTACATGATTCTAATGGAAGCCACTTGAGCAGGCAACGTCCGCAGTAGATTCACGATAAATAAGCAACAATCAAATTAATACTTCATTTTGATTTCGCTGATGCTGAGACAGAACTCGTGGGTAACTCGTTAATAGCACGAAGGCCATGGCAAGCAAGCTGCATTGCCTTTCGAGACTATTGGCTTTTATGCAGGTCTCTGCTATATGTCTGGCACATAGCAGTGCAGGCACTCTCATATGGTCCAGTGAGCTGAACTGTTTTCAGTTAAAGGTGCAAACAAAATATTACATTGAATTGCATAGAATTTACAGCAAAAAAACAGGCCATGCGGCCCCACTGATATATACTGGTGTTTATGCTCCACACAAGCCTCCTCACACCCTACTTCATTTAACCCTATCAATATGTTGAAGTATTGATTAGTATCTGTTGTGTATGGAGAAAGAGTCAGACTGAACACTGTGAGCTCAAAGTAAAGTGTGACCTTAGTCTTTTATTGCAGGTCTCCAGAGTGCCTCTCCAACCTGTGAAGCCTCCTTAAATACCTGTGCTCCCAAGGGATTATGAGATCCCTTGGGACTCCAGGGGATGAGCCACCTACAGAGTAAATACAAGTCCACATATATAACAGTATCAACGGAGTGACCACTGGACTGTGGTGTAGCAGGAATAAACTGAAAAATTAATTCAGCAAAAACTTTGCAAATAGTTTCCAGAAGGTGCTGTCTTGTAATGGGGTCCAGTTCCATGGGTGCTAGCTGTTCTCCAGCATCTTGTCAAAATAGATATTTGTTATGTGAGCTTAGACAGTAAAGGGTCAATCTTGTGACTACATGCTGCTGATGGTGAATCACGCCTACTGGCCATGTATATATTTAAATTGCAGCCGTGCTTCAGTATGCTTGCGATTTCCCAATGTGTAACACTGGATGGCAAGGCTCCCTGGCAAAAACATGTACTCAGAACATTGTCTGTTAATACATACAGACCATTTGGAAGAGAGGGGCATTCCTAAACTATCTTTGTTCTGCCCTCACATGGCATCCACACATGCACAGGTTAATGCAGCAGTCACTGGATAGCATTCAGGAGCAAGGGCCCTGACTGTTTTTGTTAACCCCAGATATCCTGAGCAAGCTGAAGCTAATTGTGGTGGCCCCATCACTGCTTCAGCTGAGATCAGTTAACTTCATCACAAATAGGGGATTTGAACCCAGGCCTCCCTACTTTGTACTGACACAATGCACTGACCAAACGAGCCATGTGAAAAGCAGTTATACAAGTCAGCTTTACAATCTCTGGGGCTTGATATTCAACTAAACAGATGTTAATCATTTACGGCAAGTAATAAATCTGTTCTAATTTTATTTACTGCCATAGCTATTTCCACTACTGCCAGTAAACTCCACGTCAGAAAACTTGAATGTCTCCCTGGACATATTTTGTGCCAGAAACACAAATAGTATCAGCAGAGGACAAGAGCTGGAAGTGAGGTCTAGCTGGATCGAAAAAGAATTCTAATTTACTTTTGTAAATTCCAAGATTGCTCAGTGTCACTTTTATACCACTTTGAGCTGACACTCCAATCATTACAGTGGTGACTGCAGCCAAAGCATTCAAGAGCAATCTCTAAAATGGTATTCGGGCACAACATAGCTACAATCTAACATGGCATGCCATGAGAAATCAGGGGACTAGCACGCAAGTGTATGCAGTATAACATTGGTTAGTGTTCGTGATAGCATGATGCAATTTGGTGTCAGCATGAAGGTAACTTCAAAACAACAACATTTATATACTACAAAAGCAAAATGCTGCAGGTGCTGTAAATCTAAAATAAAAACAGACAATGCTGGAAATACTCAGCCGGCCAAACAGCATCTGTGGAGAGAGAAACAGAGTTAAAGTTTCAGGTCAATGACCTTTTGTCAGAACTGGAAAAAGTTAGAGATGTAACAGGTTTTAAGCAAGTACAGAGGCAGAGAAAGGGGGAGGGGATAAAGAACAAAAGGGAAGATCTGTGATAGGGTGGAAGGCAGGAGATATTGAATGATAAAGTGGTGATGGTGCAAGGCAAAGGGGATGGTAATGGGACAAGTAAAGAAACAAAACGTTGTGTATCTGTAAAGCATGCACTCCCATGTTCCGCCACCAGGGAGCACATCCCCTGAAGTTCCAAAGGATCCCAGCATCCCTTGGGAGCCATTGTATATAAGCCAGCCCCTAAGGCCTGTTCTTCACTATCGAGTATCTAAGGTCACTGTTACTTTTCCCTCACTGTGCAGCCTCACCTGTGTTAGGAACACAATAACTGGCGACGAGTATATGAATCCAGCGCAAAGATGCAGCAAACTGTGGGCATCCTGGAGACGTTCTCAGAGGGTGAGGACTGGGAAGCCTATGTCGAACGGCTAGCCCAGTACTTTGTACCAACGAGCTGGACAGAGAAGGAAGCACTGCAAAAAGGAGAGTGGCCCTCCTCACAGTCTCCGGGGCACCGACCAACAGCCTCATGAAGAATCTTCTGGCTCCGGTGAAACCCACAGATAAGTCGTATGAGGAGCTGTGCCCACTGGTTCGGGAGCATCTTAACCCGAGGGAGAGCGCGCTGATGGCGAGGTATCGGTTCGACACGTGCCAGCGATCTGAAGGTCAGGAAGTGGCGAGCTAAGACGACTTGCAGGACAATGTGAGTTTAATGGCTACCTGGAGCAAATGCTCAGAGACTTTTTTGTACTGGGCATTGACCACGAGACCATCCTACGAAAACTATTGACTGTAGAGACACCGATCCTCAGTAAGGCCATTGCGATAGCACAGGCGTTTATGTCCACCGGTGATGACACCAAACAAATCTCTCAGCACACAAGTGCTGGCAATGTTCATAAATTAACTGGAACTGTGTTTGCGAGCGGAAATGTACAGGGCAGAACCCATGAGACTGCAACTGCCAGCAGGCCTCCGGTGACCCAGATGACTCAGAGTCCCCAAAAAGGATGAATGCAAGGCAATTCACACCTCGTTGGTATTGTGGAGGCTTCCACTCAGCCTATTCATGCCACTTCAAAGGGTATGTTTGCAAGAGGAACAATGGGGCACCTCCAACGAGCTGCAAGCTCTGCAAAATCTGCTAAGCACCACGTGCCAGAGGAAGGTCGGTCCATGATGGATCAAAGCAATTTCGAGCCTTAGAGAGAGGCGGCAGATGCTGAAGTACACTGGGTGCACACATTTTTGACGAAATGTTCACCTATAATGCTAAGCGTAAAATTGAATGGCTTACCGTAGCCATGGAACGGGACACTGGCACAAGCCAATCCATCATGAGTAAAAAGATGTTTGAGAGACTGTGGTGCAACAAGGCATTCAGACCAGCCCTGAGCCCCATCCACACGAAACTGTGAACGTACACCAAAGACCTTATCACTGTCCTGGGCAACGCCATGGTCAAGGTCACCTACAAGGCCATGGTGCACGAACTGCCACTCTAGATTGTCCCGGGCGATGGCCCCACATTGCTTGGAATGAGCTGGCTGGGCAAAATCCGCTGGAACTGGGATGACATCCGAGCGCTATCACATGTCGATGAGGCCTCATGTACCCAGGTTCTTAACAAATTTCCTTTCCTTTTTGAGCCAGGCATTGGAAACTTTTCTGGAGCTAAGGTGCGGATCCACTTGATCCGAGAGGCACGACCCATTCACTACAAGGCGCGAGGATACCTCACATGATGAGGGAGAGAGTGGAAATCAAGCTGGACAGGCTGCAACGCGAGGACATCATCTCCCCAGTGGAATCCAGCGAGTGGGCCAGCCCGATTGTTCCAGTACTCAAAAGTGATGGCATGGTCAGGATGTGCGACGGTTATAAAGTAACTATTAATCGTTTCTCGCTATCGGACCAATACCCGCTACCGAAGGCAGATGATGTATTTGCGATACTGGCAGGGGGCAAGACGTTCACCAAGCTCGACCTGACTACGGCCTACATGATACAGGAGCTGGAGGAGCTGAAGGGCCTCACCTACATCAACACGCACAAGGACTGTTCATCTACAACAGATGCCCGTTTGGAATTCGGTCGGCTGCAGCGATCTTCCAGAGAAACATGGAGAGCCTACTCAAGTCGGTACCACACACAGTGGTCTTTCAGGACGACATATTGGTCACGGGTCGCGACACCGTTGAGCACCTACAAAACCTGGAGGAGGTCCTCCAGCGACTGGATCGCGTAGGGCTGCGGCTGAAGAGGTCGAAATGCATCTGCATGGCAACAGAAGTGGAGTTTTTGGGGAGAAAGATCGCGGCGGACAGCATTCGGCCCACGGACGCCAAGACAGAGGCTATCAGGAACGTGCCCAAGCCACAGAACGTCACGGAGCTGCGGTCGTTCCTGGGACTCCTCAACTATTTTGGTAACTTCCTACCGGGGTTAAGTACCCTCTTAGAGCCCCTACATGTGTTCTTGCGTAAAGGTGAGAACTGGGTATGGGGAAAAAACAAGTAATTGTTTTTGAGAAAGCCAGAAACATTTTATGCTCCAAAAAGCTGCTTGTATTGTATAACACGTGTAAAAGACTTGTGCTAGCATGTGACGCGTCGTCGTACATCAAGCTAACGTTGCGGGGAAGTTGCAACCTGTCGCATATGTTTCCAGAAGCTTGTCTAAGGCCGCAAGGACCTACAACATGATTGAGAAAGAGGCATTAGCGTGTGTGTTCGGGGTAAAGAAAATGCATCAGTACCTGTTTGGCCTCAAATTTGAGCTGGAAACCGATCACAAGCCCCTCACATCCCTGTTCGCTGAAAACAAGGGGATAAATACAAATGCCTCAGCCCGCATACAAAGGTGGACACACGCACTATCAGCGTATAACTATACCATCCGCCACAGGCCAGGCACCGAGAACTGTACGGATGCTCTCAGTTGGCTACCATTGCCCACCACGTGGGTGGAAATGATGCAGCCTGCAAACTTGTTGATGGTGGCGCAGCCCGCAGACTTGTTGATGGTCATGGAAGCATTTGAAAAAGATAACTCACCTGTCACGGCCCGCTAGATTAGGAGTTGGACCAGCCAAGATCCTCTGCTGTCCCTAGTAAAAAAACTGTGTACTGCATGGGAGCTGGGCCAGCATCCCCGTTGAAATGCAAGAGCTAATCAAGCCGTTCCAGCGGCGAAAGGATGAGCTGTCCATTCAGGCAGACTGCCTGTTGTGTGGTAACCGCATAGTACTACCAAAAAAGGGAAGGGAGACGTTCATCTCGGATCTCCACAGCACACACCCGGGTATAGTAATGATGAAAGTGATAGCCAGATCCCTCGTGTGGTGGCCCGGTATCGACTCTGACTTAGAGTCCTGTGTACGGCAATGCAGCATATGTGCTCAGTTGAGCAACGCGCCCAGAGAGGCACCACTAAGTTTGTGGTCCTGGCCCTCCAGACCATGGTCGAGGATCCATGTCAACTATGCAGGCCCGTTTCTCGGTAAAATGTTCCTGGTGGTGGTGGATGCTTTTTCAAAATGGATTGAATGTGAAATAATGTCGGGAAGCACCGCCACCATTGAAAATCTGAGGGCCATGTTTGCCACCCATGGCCTGCCTGACATACTGGTCAGTGACAACGGGCCATGTTTCACCAGTGCCAAATTTAAAGAATTCATGACCCGCAATGGGATCAAACATGTCACCTCGGCCCTGTTTAAACCAGCCTCCAATGGGCAAGCAGAGCAGGCAGTACAAACCATCAAACAGAGCCTTAAACGAGTCACAGAAGGCTCACTCCAAACCCTCCTGTCCCAAGTACTGCTCAGCTACCGCACAAGACTCCACTCGCTCACAGCGGTCCCCCCGGCTGAGCTGCTCATGAAAAGGACACTTAAAACCAGACTCTCGCTGGTTCACCCCAACCTGCATGATCAGGTAAAGAGCAGGCGGCAGCAACAAAATGTAAACGATGGTCGCGCCACTGTGTCACGGGAAATTGATCTGAATGACCCTGTGTATGTGCTAAACTATGGACATGGTCCCAAGTGGATCGCGGGCACGTTGATAGCTAAAGAAGGGAATAGGGTGTTTGTAGTCAAACTAGACAATGGACAAATTTGTAGAAAGCACCTGGACCAAACGAGGCTGCGGTTCACAGACTGCCCTGAACAACCCACAGCAGACACCACCTTTTTCGAGCCCACAACACACACCCAAAGAATCAACGACACTACGCCAGACCAGGAAATCAAACCCATCACGCCCAACAGCCCAGCAAGGCCAGGCTCACCCAGCAGCCCTGCAGGGCCAACAACACGCCAACCCAGCGAGGGCACAGCCAACACACCAGAACAGACATTTGTACCGAGGCGGTCCACCATGGAAAGAAAGGCTCCCGACCGCATCATCTTGTAAATAGTTTTCACTTTAACTTTGGGGGGGGGAAGTGATGTTGTGTATCTGTAAAGCATGCACTCCCATGTTCCGTCACCAGGGAGCTCATCCCCTGAAGTCCCAAGGGATCCCAGCATCCCTTGGGAGCACTGTATATAAGGCGGTCCCTAAGGCCTGTTCCTCACTCTGGAGTGTCTTATTAAAGAGTGAGGTCACTGTTACTTTAACCTCCCTGTGTGCAATCTCATCTGTGTTAGGAACACAGTACAAAAGATGAGTCTAGAAGAACCAAAAATGACAAAAGCAGAATCATTACCAGCAGCTGCTGGCTGAAAAAGTGGGAGCAGTGGTTATGATCTGAAATTGTTGAACTCAATGTTGAAAAAAGTACTAATAAATTGCTTTTTCACCTGGAAGGATTGTTTGGGGGCATGGACAGTGGGAAGGGAGGAAGTAAAAGGGCAGGTGTTGCATATATTGTGCTTGCACAAGATGGTGCCGTGGCTAGGGGAGCAGATGTTGGGCATGATGAAAGAGTGGACTGACTCGGGTGTCGAGGAGGGAATGGCTCCTCCGGAATGCTGACAGGGGAGGGGAAGATGTGTTTGGTGGCAGCATCATGCTCGAGGCGGAGGAAATTGTGGAGGATAATCCGTTGAATGTGGAGGCTGGTGAGATGGAAGGTGAGCACAAGGAGAACCACGATAGGGAGGGAAAGAGGTGAGAGCAGAAGTGCGAGAGCCGTGTCAACCATGGTGAGGGGCCTAGATAGAGGTTGAGGAAAAAGGTAGACATAACGGAAGACTGGTATGGCGGGGGGGTGGCGGTGGTTTCGGCAGAACAGATGCGATGGAGATGGAGAAACTGGGAGAATGGAATAAGGTCCTTACAGAAAAACGGGTGGGAGTAAGTGTAATCAGGTGAGCTGTGGAAGTCAGTGGGCTTATAGTAGACTTTGGTTGACAGACTATCCCAAGAAATGGAGATAGAGGACATTTATATCGTGACTTTATTGTAAGAAAAATTCCCAATGCATGTAAAGAGGTCTATCAAAAAATCAAAGCTGAGCTAAAGAAGGAGATTTTAGATGGGGTGTTTGGCTACGGAGCTGGATTTTAAAGGGGATTTAAAAAGAGGAGAGGGAGATGAAGAAGTGGAGGGATTTAGGCAGTGAATTCCAGAGCAAGGGCCTTAGGGGCCTGAAAGCATAGCCTCCAATGGTGGAAGTGATGCATGAGAGATCAGAGCTCAGAGAACAGAGATTTCTGGGGAGAGGAAGTTGTAGGGTTGCAGTATATTTGTATCAATTGCCTGTAGAATAACAGGCTAAGGGTGAGTTGACATAGAAATGGCAAACAATGGAAATAGGATTGAATGGCGCCACCCATTCTCAATTCCATTACTTCCATCTGCCCATCCACACTTGAGAATGTGCGCCAAAAATGAACGGCACAGTTGCCAATATACCCAAATCAGCAGTATAAAAAGAGCAAAAGTATGGTGGTCGTAGTGTAACTTATTTGTAAAGCATTTTAATTAGTTTGCCTCAGTTTCTGACTCCATTCCTCCCCTGCAGTTGTAGTGATGTTGTACCTCTAAGATTTATTACACATCACCTAGAAATGGGAAGAAATGTATACAATAGAAATAAGGCACATTTTTGCTCATTTATCCATAAAGAAAAACCTAACCTTCCCACACCCCAACATTAAATGATTCTTATGAGGCAGTGATGGTGCAGAAAGCACTCTCCACTCGGTCGGTGCGGAGCGCCAACAATCACGACATAGAATCATAGAATCATAGAAATTTACAACACAGAAGGAGGCCATTTCGGCCCATCGTGTCCGCACCAGCCGACCAAGAGCTATCCAGCCTCATCCCACTTTTCAGCTCTTGGTCCGTAGCTTTGTAGGTTACAGCACTTCAGGTGCACATCCAAGTATTTTTTTAATGCGGTGAAAATTTCTGTCTCTACCATCCTCTCAGGCAGTGAGTTCCAGACCCCCATCACTCTCTGGATGAAGAAATTTCCCCTCATATCTCCTCTAAACCTTCCCCCAATGACTTTAAATCTATGTCCCCTGGTTGTTCACCCCTCTGCCAAGGGAAACAGGTCCTTCCTATCCACTCTATCTAGGCCCCTCATAATTCTATACACCTCAATCAGGTCTCCCCTCAGCCTCCTCTGTTCTAAAGAAAAAAGACCCAGCATCTCCAATCTTTCCTCGTAGCTAAAATTCTCCAGTTCAGGCAACATTCTTGTAAATCTCCTCTGCGCCCTTTCCAGTGCAATCACATCTTTCCTGTAATGTGGTGATCAGAATGACACACCTGCGGCCTAACCAGTGTTTTATACAGTTCAAGCATAACCTCCTTGCTCTTGTAGTCCATGCCTCGACTAATAAAGGCAAGTATTCCGTATGCCTTCTTAACCACCTTACCTACCTGGCCTGCTACCTTTAGTGATCTGTGGACCTGCACTCCAAGGTCCCTTTGTTCCTCTACACTTTTCAGTGTCGTACCGTTTAATGTGTATTCCCTTGTCTTGTTAGACCTCCCCAAATGTATCACCACACACTTATCCAGATTCAATTCCATTTGCCACTGTTTCACCCATCTGACCAGCACATTGATATCTTCTTGCAGTCCGCAGTGTTCTTCTTCATTATCAACCACACAGCCTATTTTAGTGTCATCTGCAAACTTCTTAATCATAGCCCCAACATTCAAGTCCAAGCCATTGATATATACCACAAAAAGCAAGGGACCCAGCACTGAGCCCTGCGGAACCCCACTGGATACAGCCTTCCAGTCACAAAAACACCCATCAACCATTACCGTTTGCTTCCTGCCTCTAAGCCAATTTTGGATCCAACTTGCCACTTTGCCCTGGATCCCATGGGCTCTAACATTTGTGACCAGTCTGCCATGTGGAACCTTAGCAAAAGGTTTGCTAAAATCCATATACATTACATCCTTCCATATACATGGCCTTCCCTTAACAAATCCATGCTGACCGTCCTTGATTAATCCATGTCTTTCCAAATGAAGATTTATCCTGTCCCTCAGGATTTTTCCCAATAATTTTCCCACCACTGAGATTAGGCTGACTGGCCTTTAATTACTCGGTCTATCCCTTTCTCCCTTTTTAAACAAAGGTAGAACATTAGCAGTCCTCCAGCCCTCTGGCACCGCACCTGTAGCCAGAGAGGATTAGAAAATGATGGTCAGAGCCTCTGCTATTTCCTCTTTTGCTTCTCTTAACAGCCTGGAATACATTTCATCTGAGCCTGGGGATTTATCCACTTTCAAAGCTGCTAAGACATTCCCCTCATTTGGGGGGGGCGAGGGGTGGACAGTCCCACCCCGTCGAACCCTTACCGACCGCCGGCGACCCCCTTTCTGCCCCACATGGGAAATTGTCCCACGGGAAATTACCCCATTGGAAATTGCTCCGTGGGAGCTGTGGTGTCCCTGCACCTTACTACAAAATCGCACGAGGCATGTACTGCAGACACAGTCACTACGTGACCTTAACCTTTATTCCCCGGACCAAGGAGTGCTGATCCTGGGTGGGACCTCCCCTTTTATACCTGGAAACCCAAGTGAGGAGTGTCTCCCACAAGTTCACCCCCTGTGGTCAGGGTGTGCTTTTCTAGGGTATAAGTACAGTGTACAGGAGTTGCATGGAGGTTACAGTTACATGAAGATTACCATTGCATGATGGTTACATACATGACAGGAGTGGATCGGCCGCCGCTCAATGCCCCTGACTAGCTTTCCCCTGCTGGAAGCTGCCTGTGGCTAGGCCGCATGTCCACCCTTAAAGGGGAGGTCGCACTGCCGCAGCCGGCATTTTATTTTAATTGTCGGCCGACTCCGAGGTCGGCCCGACAATAACAGCCACGGGTTCAACAGGCAGCCCGCCACCCCCTCTTGGGTGCCGGACTGCTGGCCCGGCCAAAACCCTCCCTGGTGGCCCAGTGGGTGCCACTAATGTGGCTGCAGAGTTCACATCAGTCCTCTCCTTTAACTGAAGGGTGGGGGGGACATTGCTACATGTCAGCGTGACGCGGGACGTCTGCATCGTGTTGTGCTGATGACACCGACCGACGTCCGCCCCGCTCCATGCCGACTTGCGCCCCGAACACATGGATTGGGGCGGAAAAAAATCTTTAAAAATGATAGGTGCATCCCCTTTCCGTCAGGGTGCTATTTCGACCCCTTAAGGTGTTTACCTCAACTACCCTACCAGAAGACGTTGCAAATATTTTTCATTCTTTGCTTGAAGAATTTCCCTGATATCTAAAATTTGCCTTTCACTGGTTAGAGCCTACAGGCTTTTCTCCTTTTTGGCAATGGTGCTCTGGGTTTAACTGTTTAATATTTTATATGCCTCTATAAGGTCCCCTCTTAGTTGCCTTCTTTTAAGGCTCAGAAGTCTCAGTTCTTTGCTCATCGCTCGGTTCTTTGATGTGGGGACCAGCCACGTGGCTGTTCTCTGCACCTCCTCCATGAATGTTTCTCTGATGGTTTGTTGACCAAAACTGGACATAGTGCTCATGGTGTTTATGGCCATAGCTTATATGGCAGTGTCTTACCCATTATGACACATAATGATTTTTAATTTGTAACCTAATTTATCAAATTTCATTTTCAGCATTCTAATCATTGTAAAATCTAATTACAAGAGTTGGGAGGATTTCCCAATGGATTATTATTATTTTATGGATTAGTGCTGAATAAAATCTACTAATTGTAAAATGTTTGCCACAATTTAAAATAATTGACTGACCTTTATTTCATTTTACATTTTCAGATATGGAGATGACTTGATAGTTACACCATTCGCACAGGTATATTAAATTTCATTTTCACTGTAATGAAAAAGGACATATTTCCTGAACTTTCTGTAGTTGAGAGTATATCTCACCCTTTGCCTCAGACATGCTTGCCTTCCTGTTCTTGTTTATGTTTGCCTGGTATACAGGTTGTACAGCAAAGGGTACAAGCAGACAACCTGTTTGCAGAACTCTGAGAGTGCCACTCTGAAAGTTGGCACCAGGGATCTGTGCGAGAATGATCTACAGGGCGTTCTCCCTCTGATCAAGAAGACATGTTCGATAGTGCAGTCGCTCCCATACAGATGACAAAAAAAATCTTTAAAAAATTTTCTCTTTGTCTCTTGAAAGCAATTACTTTTTGAGGCATGAATCCACAGATGTCAGTTGCCTTCTAGTACCCCGCCTAAATAGTGAGAAGTATTTTCTGCTCAAGTTATGTCAATTGCCTGGCAAACTCGAATGGAATTTAGTGGGAAATCCTTCAAGAGCTGCTCTGCCATCCCCCACTTGACCCCAGCACTTCCAGCATATTTCCCCAGATGTATATTCAAGGGTATTAAATTAATTTTCAAATATGAGTGAGCATATTATAATTGTACACCAATAACAGACACCCTTGCTCTGCTAAAAATGTGCCAAAATTTTGCAATAGTGAGAAATCCCAGCCAGTACATCAGTGGGCTGCTGGACATCATAAGCCCTGTCCTTTCCAACCTGATGTATACTTGGGTATGTTCCAGCAAGGGTCGCTGCTGGAGGGCAATTTGTCCACACTTGGACATTTTCCAGCCAGAGTGGCTGAATGGCATTTCGAAATGGAACCTTGTCTGATATTTTTTCTCCTCACTCCCCGAGGAACAATGGGAGTGAAATTGGTCACTGCCAGTAACATGAAACGGGCCGATAGTGAATCTGCAGCTCAATTTCACCTCCAATGGGTTCAACTGGCCTGCTCCCCAGCTGAAATCAGTTATCTTAGAACAGAAGGAGAATTGAACCTAGCACTGACTCAGTTCCCAACCAGGCAATGCACTTACAAGCTCAATTATCTGAAGACCTCTAAATAATCTTTAAGTTGCATGAATAAACTGAGTCCACTTTTATTTTTTCAGGTACTGGCCAGTTTGCAGAGCGTGAGGAGCAATATCTCGGTACTAACTAACATTCACGGAGCACCAAACAAGTAAGTCATTTGGCAAATGTTAATTATGGGGGGAATTTTAACCCCCAGGTGAGGGAGTGAAAATTTGTGATTTTTAGAACGGGAGTGCAATCCGGCTTCAACGCACCTACTTCCGGGTTTAACCATGGGGTTTTTGGATGCCGACAAGAAACTTATACATCGAGGTCGGGGATTTAATAATTGGATGCGAGCATGTGCTTATTGGCAGCACGAGTTTCCCAGGGCTTGGGAAAATGACCAAGGAAACAGAGGCGAGTTTGAGCAGCATTTCAGATGGGTATTTAAACTTGTTATTCTCCGATCTGAATAAAAGCTCACTTATTGTAGCTTCTGTCTCAGTTCTCTCTGGCAAATGTTTGGCAGAGAGTGCTTGTGTGTATTTTATAGTCCCTTGAACACTCTTGAACTCTCTTAGTTCATGAACTCTCTTCGTTCAACTTAACTCTATTTATTTGGTAGGTCTCAGACAGCCATGTGGAGCTTAAGATGCCATTCTTTCACAGACCCTCTCTCTTAATACAGCTCCCCATACCTCCGAGCTAGAGGGCGCCAAAACTTAGATCGATACTTCCTAGCTAGAGGGCGCTGTACATTATCTCGTTACACCTTTCCTTTCATAAGAAACAAAAATGAATTAAAGTTAGCTTCAATATAAACGGGTAGGTAACTTCTTATGAATGCATGTATTAAACAACTACAAGTTTAAACATCAAAACTCATGTCTTATTAATTCTTTATCCAAGTGTCCAGTGTCCATGATTTCTTATTTCTGTACATAGTGCTCCAGGTATTTTGGTGTTGTGCGGATTCTGTTGCTTCACCTCAAACTGGTTGTTTCAGTAGTGTTCTGTGCACTGATTGATTTAGTCCCTTTATCGGTGCTCTGAGGGGAACATCAGGCAACATATCCCGGTTTTCATGTGTTGTCGTTGAAGTGCTGTTTCGCGTGTTAGTTGGCTGTGTAATCAGCGGATCGTCTGTGGGTGTCACTAAGATCTCTGGAGTTTCGATAGATGTCTCAGCGCTCTTTCTCAGATGTTTCCTATTTCTGCGATACTCACGGCCAACTTCTGTAATGACCTGATATGATCGAATGCCGATTTGTTTTTGAACCTGAGCTTTTTGCCACTCTTTGCTTTTGTAAAGTCCTGTCCCCTCAGTACAGATTCACACGAGGCATATAGTGAAGTCAAGGTCACTCTGGACCTGCACCTTTATTTCACAGCTCTAGAATGCTGCACTTGCCTGAGACCTGTCCTTATATACTTATCTCTTGCAAATGTACCCCTTGTGGTAAGGTATGCTGGTGGTTACAGGTCATATCTTATTACAGTCATGTATAGCATGTTAGGATACAGTTATATATAATAATGTAAGATACATGACAGCACCCTCCCCCAAGGTCTTATTGTCTTTATAGATTCAGTCTCTCAGGTGGTCTACGCTCTCGCGTGGAGCGTCTGAGTTGTGGTTCAGTTGTTTGCCTTGGTGTCTGTTTTTCTTTGGGTGTGGTTGCTGGTATCTCGCCTGGGCTGTCTGTTTCGATTGGTGTGATTGTTGTTGACTCGCCTGGGCTGTCTGTTGGGATTGCGCTTTCCTCAGGTTGTTCCCTCTGTCTGTCCACCAGGTGTGGTGCGAGTTCCACATTGTAGTCTGCCTCTGGTTCCGCAGTGTTGTTGGTAAATCTGCTTTTGACTTGGTCTACATGCCTCCGGCAGGTTTTGCCATTGTCCATTTGTACTACCAGTAGCCTGTTTCCTTCCTTGCCCGTTACTGTCCCTGCAAGCCATTTGGGACCCCTGCCATAGTTTAGTACAAACACTTTGTCCCCTACCTCATTCCATCTCACCCCTCGAATTTCTGTCATGGTACTCAGTCAGCTTACGGCGCTTTGCCTCAACGATTTCGTGCATGTCTGGGAGGATTAATGAGAGCCTTGTTTCTAAAGTCCTTTTCATCAACAGTTGTGCGGGGGGGATCCCAGTCAGTGAGTGCGGACAAGATCTGTATGCCAGCAGCAGTCGTGACAGGCGACCCTGCAGCGTGGGACCTTGGATTTTAAGCATGCCTTGTTTAATAATTTGCACTGCTCTCTCCACCTGGCCGTTGGAGGCCGGCTTGAACGGTGCCGTCTTGACGTGATTTATGCCGTGGTCAATTATAAAGTCTTGGAATTCTGCGCTGGTGAAGCACGGACCATTGTCACTGACCAATATGTCAGGGATTCCGTGCGTTGCAAACATGGTTGCGAGGCTCTCCACAGTGGTGGAGGTTGTGCTCGAGTTTAAAATGGTGCATTCGATCCACTTTGAAAATGCATCGACAACTACGAGGAACATTTTGCCCATGAATGGGCCCGCATAGTCTACGTGCACCCGCGACCACGGTTTGGTAGGCCTGGGCCAGGGGCTCAGTGGAGCCTCCCTGGGGGCATTGCTGAGTTGGGCGCAAATGGTGCACCTTCGGACGCAGAACTCCAAGTCCGCGTCAAGACCAGGCCACCAGACGTGGGATCTGGCTATGGCCTTCATAGGGAAGATAGATTACGACGGTAAACTTGCGCAAAACATAAAAACAGATGGTAAAAGCTTTTACAGATATATAAAAGGGAAAAGAGTGACTAAAGTAAATGTTGGTCCCTTAGAAGATGAAAAGGGGGATTTAATAATGGGAAATGTGGAAATGGCTGAGACCTTAAACAATTATTTTGCTTCCGTCTTCACAGTGGAAGACACAAAAACCATGCCAAAAATTGCTGGTCATAGGAATGCGGGAAGGGAGGACCTTGAGATGATCACTATCACTAGGGGGATAGTGCTGGACAGACTAATGGGACTGAAGGTAGACAAGTCCCCTGGTCCTAATGAAATGCATCCCAGGGTATTAAAAGAGATGGCGGAAGTTATAGCAGATGCATTTGTTATAATCTACCAAAATTATCTGGACTCTGGGGAGGTACCAGCGGATTGGAGAGCAGCTAATGTAACGCCTCTGTTTAAAAAATGGGGCAGGCAAAAGGCAGGTAACTATAGGCTGGTTAGTTTAACATCTGTAGTGGGGAAAATGCTTGAAACTATCATTAAGGAAGAAATAGCGGGACATCTGGATAGGAATAGTGCAATCAAGCAGACGCAACATGGATTCATGAAAGGGAAATCATGTTTAACTAACTTACTGGAATTCTTTGAGGATATAACGAGCATGGTGGATAGAGGTGTACCGATGGATGTGGTGTATTTAGATTTCCAAAAGGCATTCGATAAGGTGCCACACAAAAGGTTACTGCAGAAGATAAAGGTATGAGGAGTCAGAGGAAATGTATTAGCATGGATAGAGAATTGGCTGGCGAACAGAAAGCAGAGAGTCGGGATAAATGGGTCCTTTTCTGGTTGGAAATCAGTGGTTAGTGGTGTGCCACAGGGATCAGTACTGGGACCACAACTGTTTACAATATACATAGATGACCTAGAAGAGGGGACAGAGTGTAGTGCAACAAAATTTGCAGATGACACTAAGATTAGTGGGAAAGCGGGTTGTGAAGAGGACTCAGAGAGGCTGCAAAGAGATTTGGATAGGTTAAGCGAATGGGCTAAGGTTTGGCAGATGGAATACAATGTCGGAAAGTGTGAGGTCATCCACCTTGGGGAAAAAAAACAGTAAAAGGGAATATTATTTGAATGGGGAGAAATTACAACATGCTGAGGTGCAGAGGGACCTGGGGGTCCTTGTGCATGAAACTCTTTTGGAGTTTACCTGAAAAACATAAAACATTAATCCGTGCCCCCCGACCTGGATGACACACCAGACATTTACAAGGCCCTTTTTTCCTTTTTTGTGGTTTTTTTTTTTGGGCACGAAAATCACATTTTTTTTTTTCCAGTGCCCCCTATAAAAGGGGAGGGGGACACTAAAAGCACCGGCAATTAAAACAAATTAAACTTTAAAACGTAAAATCAAATTAAAATTTGGTTGCCGGGAGTGATGATGCACTCCAGTCCCTCCGGTGCCCGCTTCTCGCGGAAGGCCGCGAGCGTACTGGTGGACACCGCGTGCTCCATCTCCAAGGACTACCTGGACCGGATGTAAGAGCGGAAGAGAGGCAGGCAGTCAGGTTGAACGACCCCCTCGATCGCCCGCTGCCTGGACCGGCTGATGGCACCCTTGGCCGTGCCCAGGAGCAGTCCTACGAGGAGGCCCTCGGACCTACCCGCTCCCCTCCGCACAGGGTGCCAAAAGATCAGGAGAGTGGGACTGAAGTGCAGCCAGAATTTCAGGAGCAGCCCCTTTAAATAATAAAACAGGGGCTGCAACCTCGTGCACTCAATAAAAACATGGAACACGGACTCCTCCAGACCGCAGAAATTGCAGGCGGCCTGGGAGTCCGTGAATCGGCTTAAAAATTTGTTGCACGGCACTGCTCCGTGCACCACCCTCCAGGCCAAGTCCCCGATGAATAGTGGGAGGACCCCTGCGTAGAGTGCCCTCCATCGGGGACCCCCGCCTCCTCCGGACGGCAAGATGGTACGCCATGGCGTGTCCGGACGGTCGGCGAGGATGGCAAAGTTGAGAGTGTGCAGGAGCAGCCCGTACAGGAAACCCCTCCGCACGGAACTGAAAGGCACGGAGGGGATTTCCCCGAGGCGGCTCAAGTTGTGAGGTGCCGGCCCCCGAGGGAGGTTCCGGGGTTTGGGGCCGATGAGGAATTCCGTCCGGACGGGGGTCAGTTCGGACGGGATCTCCCCACGTGCTTGAGCCTCCTCGATGCACCTAACAGAGTCAGGGCCCAAAGCTGTTTTTAGCGACTTGATGGCTTCGGCCGCGTGGCGGACGTTGGCTGAATTTAGGCGCCGCGCCAGCGTGCCTGGCGCCAACTAGCCCGCTCCTCCGCCATCGAGCAGGTCCCTGACCCTGGTCACCTCACCAGCCACAGCCCTCTCTTCCGACCGCCACATAAAACCTCGGTCATGGAGGTACGGATTCCCGAGCAGCGGCTCCTGCAGGACAGCCGCCACTCCAGCCGGCGGAGAGCTGCGCTTGGTGGAGACTTTGTTCCAGACCCTGATGAGTTCCTTGTAAAAGACAGGCAGCTCCTGGAGGGCGGTCCTGACACCCCCCAAGTTCACAAACAGGAGCTGCGTGTCGTAATTGAGGTCGCGCTGCTGGCGGAAGAAATACGTCGCCAGAGCACACCACCTAGGAGGGGGCTCGACGTAAAGGTATCTCTGCAGGGTCTGAAGACGGAAAGTCGCGAGCTGGGCGCTGACGCACACCAACGACTGACCGCCCTTCTCAAGCGGGAGACTCAAGACCGCGGCAGAGACCCAGTGCTTCCTGTTGTTCCAGAAGAAGTCTACCAGCTTCTTCTGTATCTTGGCGACAAATGCAGGGGGAGGGGTCAAAGTGACCAGCCGGTACCACAACATTGCGGCCACCAGCTGGTTTATGACTAGCGCTTGACCCCTGTAGGACAGCACTCGGAGCAGTCCTGTCCAGCGCCCTAGGCGAGCGGCGACCTTAGCCTCCAGCTCCTGCCAGTTCGCCGGCCAGGCTTCCTCGTCGGGGCTAAGGTAGACTCCCAGATAGAGGAGATGGGTCGTGCTCCAGGCAAAAGGCCTGAGCTCCTCCGGCAGGGAGTCCACCCGCCACTGACCCACCAGGAGTCCGGAACATTTCTCCCAGTTGATCCTGGCGGAGGACGTGGACGAGTAAATCTCCTGGCACTCACGCATCCTCCGCAGGTCAGCGGGATCCTCTACCGCGAGGAGCACGTCATCGGCATAAGCCGAGAGGACGACCTCCACGCCCGGCCCTTGCAGAGCCAGTCCCATCAACCTCGTCCGCAGGAGGCGCAGGAAAGGCTCCACGCAGATGGCATATAACTGGCCAGACATGGAGCATCCCTGGCGTACCCCTCTCCTAAAGCGAAGGGGCGCCGTCAAGGACCAGTTAACCTTAATCAGACACTCCGCGGCGGCGTACAAAAGTCGGATCCGGGCGACGAAATGCGTCCCGAACCCGAAAGCGCGCAGAGTTCCGAGCAGATAGTCGTGATCCACCCTGTCGAACGCCTTCTCTTGGTCGAGAGATAGGAAGGCGACCGACAGACCAACCTCCTGGGAATGATGGATGAGGTCCCGGACCAGATGGATGTTGTCGTGGATTGTCCGGCCCGGGACCGTGTAGGACTGGTCGGGGTGGATCATGTGGTCCAGCACGGCACCAAGGCGAGCAGGCATCGCCCTGGCGAAGATTTTGTAGTCCGTGCTGAGGAGGGAGACCGGGCGCCAGTTCTTAAGGAGGCGGAGATCGCCCTTCTTAGGCAGCAGGACGATGACTGCCCTGCGCCAAGAGAGGGGCATCTCCCCGGTCGCCAGACTTTCCCCCAGGACACGCGCGTAGGCGCTCCCCAGGACGTTCCAGAACGCCCTGTGGAACTCCACGGTCAGCCCGTCCAGCCCCGGGGATTTTCCCCTCGAGAGCCGGTCGAGGGCACCGGTCAGCTCCGCCAGGCTTAGCGGAGCTTCCAAATTTTCACCGCCCTCCGGTCTGACTTTCGGCAGGTCCTCCCACAAAACTCTACGCGCTTCCTCGCTGGATGGATCCGGAGAGAACAGAGCCCCTTAATATTCATGGGCCCTGTTGTTGACGCCCTCCGGATCCGAGATGAGAGAGCCGTCGTCGGCCAGCAGCGTCAAGAGCTGCTTACGGACACTCTGCCTTTTTTCCAGCGAGTAGAAGAAGGGGGAGCCGCGGTCCAGATATCGCAGGAACCGGATCCGCGACCTCACGAACGCGCCTCGGGACCCGACGAGCTGCAGGTCCTTCAGCGCGGCCTTCTTAGCTTCGTACACCGTCCGCAGGGCCGGGTCCTCGACGACTTGACCGAGACGGGACTCCAGGTCGAGCACCTCTTTTTCTAGGCGCCCGACTCTGGCCGCCCGCCTCTTGGTCGACTCCCTCGCGTACTCTTGACAGAAGACGCGGACGTGAGCCTTGCCCACGTCCCACAATAGCCTCAAGGAGGGGAAGCCCCCCTGCTTCCTTCTCCAGTCGGCCCAGAATCGACGGAACGAGTCCTGGAACCGCACGTCCTCCAGCAGCCGGTTGTTAAAGTGCCAGTACGCGGACCCCGTCCTCGCGCGGAGCGAAGCGAGCTCCGCCCACACCAGGTGGTGGTCCGAACACGGCACCGGCCGCATGGAGGCCGCCGGGACGCAGGAAACGTACGCCCGAGACACGTAAAGGCGGTCGACTCTGGACCATCCTACTCCAGGCCTCACCCAAGTAAAGGCGCTGGAGTCGGGGTGGAGATTTCGCCAGATGTCCACCAAGTCGAAGGACCCGACCAGGTCCCTCAACTTCTCGATCGCCATCATGCTCTGCGGGGCACTGGAGCGGTCCGTCGCCTCGAGGGTGCAGTTAAAATCCCCCCCGAGGACAATGCAGTCGCCGACGTCGACGGAGCCAAGAAGAGCGGACACTTCTTTGAAGAAGCGCGCTTGCTGCGGGCCGGGCTGAGGGGCGTACACGTTCACGAGATGGAGCGGCACGTCCCCCAGGCGAACCGTTACGTGCAGCAAGCGGCCTGGCACGGGCTCCTCGACCCCCAAGATCTCCGGCTGAAAATGCGGGCCCAGCAAGATGGCCACCCCACTAGAAATGGCGGTGAGGTGGCTCATGCGGACCTCTCCTTGCCATTCCAGGAGCCACGTGGCTTCGTCTCCCGGAACGGTGCGGGTTTCTTGCAGGAAGCACACCGCATATTTCCCCTCCCGCAGGAGCGAAAAATTGTCAAATCTACGGCGTGCCCCTCTGCCGCCGTTGATGTTGAGGCTGGCTATGGTTATCTTCATGGCAACAGCATAGTGCAACCTCTACCTTAACCTATTGTGGGCGAGGGAGCGGAGTCTTTTGTTGAACTCCGCTCCCTCCGCAGCCCAGCGAGGAGTCCCTCGAGCTCGCGCTGCTCAAGGTATTGCGCCTTTGTCAAGGGCCCGCCCGCGGCCAAGGTTTTAGCGGCGGCGTGGACGGACACCTTGATCAGCTCTGGCTCGGACCATTTTCCCAGGGCCAGATGGGCTTGGTTGCGGCGACCCTGGCTCTGGGCCAAAAAGTCCCGGAGTTCCTTTGCAGGAATGAGGAGGGTCTCAGCGGCGGTCACGAGCAGATCCACCGCCTCACTGGCGGTGGACTCTAGATCTTCTCCCGCGTCCCCCACCGAGTCTCCGTCCTCCTCCAGGAGGTTGCCACCAGCAGCCGGCCCATCGACCGCACAAGGTATGGCAAACGACCCCGCCGCTCCATCTGGCCCTGGCTCTGCCCCGATCCCACCCACAGGATCGTCGGCAGAGGAGTCTGCACTGGGCTCTTTTAAAAGTGGTGCTCGGTCGGGAAACGACAGCGGAAGGGGTTCCCCCTCCGCCCCGGGAACCGGGGAACAAGGAGAGACCCGGCCATAGAAAATCCCCAGGCTCTCCAAGCGCTCCAGCTCCAAAGTAGGGGGCGAGGGTGGGTGTTCCTCCCCCTCCCCGCTGCCACCCCCCGGCCCAGCTTGTACGGTTTCTTCAAAACTAAAATTTAAATTAAAGTTAACGTGTTCATTTTCTGCCGGGTCGAGCAAATCCCGGGAGAAGTTGGATATTGGCTGGGCGGGCTCAGGTACGGCCTTTCCGGCCCCGCCCGCCTCAGTCCCCGGGACACTCGACCTGGCGGTAACGCATTCCTCCGCCGACCCCACGTCCCCCGCGACAGGCAGTTCTTCCACTCCAACCCCGGGAGGCAGAGGCTGGGCAGCCTCGACTGTCTCACCCTCCCCGGGGACAGACTCCTCTCGCCTTCGGCACGATTTGGGGGCGCTGGTGGGGGACGCGGGACGCGCGGCGGGCACCGACTCCTCCGCGGGGGGGTGTTGTTCCCCCTCCACCTCATTGGAGCGGCGTCTCCTTTTGTTACTGGGGAAGCGCGGAGGCAGGGAGACCTCCATGTCTGCCGAGGCCTCCCGCTCCACTCCCCCCTTTTTCTTTTCTTGCCCGTGCCCGGGCCCCTCTGCGGTGTTGTTCAAGGGCTCGGGCATGGGCTCAGGGCACCCCGCGCTCGCCGATGACTGGGTTGGGCCGAGCGCGGTGATCGGGTTGTCTGGCGCACCGAGGGGGCCCGCCTTGAGTTGTTTCGCTTTTCCCCGCGCCTTCTTTCTGGTCGGACGCTCTCCCTCCCCCCCGCCGGACGCCGTGAATTCAAAGGCCTCCGACGATGCCCGCGCACCTACGGCGCCCGGCACGCGGTCGCGACTAGGGAGAGGGGTGGCGGCGGCGCCAGCCTTGGCCGCCTTCGGTGGTTTGGCGGCCTTGGAGGCGGGGCAGTTCTTGCGGACATGCCCCACCTCCCTACACGCATGGCACCGCACGCCGTCCGACGTCCAAAAGACGCGGTAGGCAGTCCCCTCGTGCGTCACATCAAAGTGGCCCTCTGTCGTCTCCTCCCGCTCCAGCCGGACAAAAAACTGGCGGCGGAAGGAGAACACGTGGCGCAGGCGGCTCTCCCTAAGGCCGAGCAGTATGGGGTTGATCCCCGACCTTACCTCCCCCAGTTGTTGTATGTGAGGGAGGAGGAGCTCAGCGGGAACAAAGGGCGGGACGTTCAACTGAACGACCCTCTGCGCGGTGGCCTCGAGAGGGTCGACCGGCAGGAATGTTCCGCTCACCGTGAGCCCCTTCTCGGTGGCCAGGGACACCGCCCGCTCCGACCCCAGGAAGAACACCGCCTTCCCAGACATCTTGGAGGCTGCGACAATGGCCGAGGGGCCGACTACCCCAGCCATCGCCCGCACGCACTCCTCGATGCTCATTGTGGGGTGAGTGCAGCTCTTGACCCCGTGCTTTTTCGTTATTAATCTGAAAGGTGGCAGGGCAGCAGGAGGCACCGTGGATGTGGATGCCGCCTGCGCATACGTCCTTGCCGGCCCTGCCATCGACGTGGATGGGGTCGCCATCGCGGGGTCCCTTTAAGAACTACACCCACCCCAAAGTCACAGGCCTTATTGGTCTTTAATGGCCTCGTTCAAAAGACTGAGCAGAGAAGCTCTTAATGAGGCACACCTCTCCCCTAGTTGACAATTGGGGAGGGGCCTTGCTCCCTCTGCTCAGTTGTCTTAATTGTTTTTGTAATTTAAGAAAAAAGGGGCTCTCAGAGAGAGAGGGGAGAAACAGAGAGTAACAGAGAAAGAGAGAGGGGGGTGGGAAGGGGGAAAACTGCGAGGGCAGGTCTCCCCTCGCAGCTGTGGGTGGGTGCAATCCCCAGATGGCAAACAAAATAGTCTTTGAGGTGGTCTTCGGGTGAGGGGAGAAGATGTATTCACCTGGTGCAGCTGGAGCCTCACAGGTACACACTCCCAACGATGTTAATTAGGGTGGATTAATTGTTTCTTCAGCCTGGTAGCTCCAGCTATCCCAGGCTAGGCAATGGGGGAGAGGTGTTTCAGTGGTGTGTGGGGCCCAGCTGTAAGCGAGACCCCCACACACACTTCCACACACACACACCCCCCACGATGTTCCGGCCCCCGACTGGTCTTCTTTCCTCCCCCCACCGATACAACAAAGTCTTTTAGGGACTGCACCAATACACCCACCTGTAGAATGGTAGAGTCTCCCTCCTTCCACACTGGATGTTGTTGTTGGTCTTTCCCCCTCTCTCCAACTCTTTGTAGAAATGGTAAAGTTGTTAAAGTTTCCTGCTTTTCTCCTCTCCCCCTGGAGGAATGTTGGTGGTGAAGCCCCTTCCTTCCTTCTCTTCCTGGGCTGATTCACAGGTCCAGCCAGGAGCTACAACAGGAGCTGCTCTCCTCACTGCTCACTCAGCCAACTGAGCAGGACACGCCTACACTGCTCCGCCATTGGCCCTTGTGCATGAAACTCTTTTAGGAGTCAACAAAAAACATTAAACCGTGCCCCCCGATCTGGGGGAAACACCAACATTTACAAGGCCTTTTTTTTGTTTTTTTTGGCACAGAATCAAATTTTTTCCAAGTGCCCCCTATAAAAGGGGAGGGGGACACTAAAAGCACCGGCAATTAAAACAAATTAACTTAAAAACATAAAATCAAATAAAAATTTGGTTGCCGGGTGTGATGATGCACTCCAGTCCCTCCGGTGCCCACCTCTCGCGGAAGGCCGCGAGCGTACCGGTGGACACCGCGTGCTCCATCTCCAACGACACCCTGGACCGGATGTATGCGCGGAAGAGAGGCAGGCAGTCTGGCTGAACGACCCCCTCGACCGCCCGCTGCCTGGACCGGCTGATGGCACCCTTGGCCGTGCTCAGGAGCAGTCCTACGAGGAGGCCCTCGGACCTACCCGCTCCCCTCCGCACAAGGTGCCCGAAGATCAGGAGAGTGGGACTGAAGTGCAGCCAGAATTTCAGGAGCAGCCCCTTTAAATAACAGAACAGGGGCTGCAACCTCGTGCACTCAATAAAAACATGGAACACGGACTCTTCCAAACCGCAGAAATTGCAGGCGGCCTGGGAGCCCGTGAACCGGCTTAAAAATTTATTGCACGGCACTGCTCCGTGCACCACCCTCCAGGCCAAGTCCCTGACAAATAGTGGGAGGACCCCTGCGTAGAGTGCCCTCCATCGGGGACCCCCGCCTCCTCCGGACGGCAAGATGGTACGCCATGGCGTGTCCGGACGGCCGGCGAGGATGGCGAAGTTGAGAGTGTGCAGGAGCAGCCCGTACAGGAAACCCCTCCGCGCGGAACTGAAAGGCACGGAGGGGATTTCCCCGAGGCGGCTCAAGTTGTGAGGCGCCGGCCCCCGAGGGAGGTTCCGGGGTTTGGCGCCGATGAGGAATTCCGTCCGGACAGGGGTCAGTTCGGACGGGATCTCCCCACGTGCTTGAGCCTCCTCGATGCACCTAAAGGAGTCGGGGCCCAGAGCTCTTTTTAGCGACTCGATGGCATCGGCCGCGTGGCGGACGTTGGCAGAATTTAGGCGCCGCGCCAGCGTGTCTGGCGCCATCCAGCCCGCTCCTTCGCCATCGAGCAGGTCCCTGACCCTGGTCACCTCACCAGCCACAGCCCTCTTGTCAGACCGCCACCCAAAACCTCGGTCGTGGAGGTACGGATTCCCGAGCAGCGGCTCCTGCAGGACAGCCGCCACTCCAGCCGGCGGAGAGCTGCGCTTGGTGGAGACTTTGTTCCAGACCCTGATGAGTTCCTTGTAAAAGACAGGCAGCTCCCGGAGAGCGGTCCTGACGCCCCCCCACACTCACAAACAGGAGCTGCGTGTCGTACTTGAGGCCGTGCTGCTGGCGGAAGAAATACATCGCCAGAGCACGCCACCTAGGAGGGGGCTCAACGTAAAGGTATCTCTGCAGGGTCTGAAGACGGAAAGTCGCGAGCTGGGCGCTGACGCACACCAACGACTGACCGCCCTCCCCAAGCGGGAGACTCAAGACCACGGCAGAGACCCAGTGCTTCCTGTTGTTCCAGAAGAAGTCCACCAGCTTCTTCTGTTTCTTGGCGACAAACGCAGGGGGAGGGGTCAAAGTGACCAACCGGTACCACAATATGGCGGCCACCAGCTGGTTTATGACTAGCGTTCGACCACTGTAGGACAGCACTCGGAGCAGTCCTGTCCAGCGCCCTAGGCGAGCGGCGACCTTGGCCTCCTGCATCTGCCAGTTCGCCGGCCAGGCTTCCTCGTCGGGGCTAAGATAGACTCCCAGATAGAGGAGATGGGTCGTGCTCCAGGCAAAAGGCCTGAGCTCCTCCGGCAGGGAGTCCACCCGCCACTGACCCACCAGGAGTTCGGAACATTTCTCCCAGTTGATCCTGGTGGAGGATGCGGCCGAGTAAATCTCCTGGTACTCACGCATCCTCCGCAGGTCAGCGGGATCCTCTACCGCGAGGAGCACGTCATCGGCGGAAGCCGAGAGGACGACCTCCACGCCCGGCCCTTGCAGAGCCAGTCCCATCAACCTCGTCTGCAGGAGGCGCAGGAAAGGCTCCACGCAGACGGCATATAACTGGCCGGACATGGGGCATCCCTGGCGCACCCCTCTCCCAAAGCGAAGGGGCGCCGTCAAGGACCCGTTAACCTTAATCAGACACTCTGCGGCGACGTACAAAAGTTGGATCCGGGCGACGAAATGCGTCCCAAACCCGAAAGCGCGCAGAGTTCCGAGCAGATAGTCGTGATCCACCCTGTCGAACGCCTTCTCTTGGTCGAGGGATAGGAAGGCGACCGACAGACCAGCCTCCTGGGAGTAATGGATGAGGTCCCGGACCAGATGGATGTAATCGTGGATTGTCCGGCCCGGGACCGTGTAGGACTGGTCGGGGTGGATCATGTGGTCCAGCATGGCGCCAAGGCGAGCAGACATCGCCCTGGCGAAGATTTTGTAGTCCGTGCTGAGGAGGGAGACCAGGCGCCAGTTCTTAAGGAGGCGGAGATCGCCCTTCTTAGGCAGCAGGACGATGACTGCCCTGCGCCAAGAGAGGGGCATCTCCCCGGTCGCCAGACTTTCCCCCAGGACCCGCGCATCGTCGCCCCCCAGGACGTCCCAGAACGCCCTGTGGAACTCCACGGTCAGCCCGTCCAGCCCTGGGGATTTTCCCCTCGAGAGCCCGTCGAGGGCGCCGGTCAGCTCCGCCAGGCTTAGCGGAGCTTCCAGATTTTCGGCGCCCTCCGGGCTGACCTTCGGCAGGTCCTCCCACAAAACTCTACGCGCTTCCTCGCTGGACGGCTCCGGAGAGAACAGGGCCCCGTAATATTCACGGGCCCTGTTGTTGACGCCCTCCGGATCCGAGACGAGAGAGCCGTCGTCGGCCAGTAGCGTCAAGAGCTGCTTACGGACACCCTGTCTTTTTTCCAGCGAGTAGAAGAAGGGGGAGCCGCGGTCCAGATCCCGCAGGAACCGGATCCGTGACCTCACGAACGCGCCTCGAGACCCGACGAGCTGCAGGTCCTTCAGCGTGGCCTTCTTAGCTTCGTACACTGTCCGCAGGGCCGGGTCCCCGACGACTTGACCGAGACGGATTCCAGGTCGAGCACCTCTTTTTCAAGGCGCCCGACCCTGGCCGCCCGCCTCTTGGTCGACCCTCTCGCGTACTCTTGACAGAAGACACGGACGTGAGCCTTGCCCACGTCCCACCATAGCCTCAAGGAGGGGAAGCCCCCCTGCTTCCTTCTCCAGTCGGACCAGAATCGACGGAACGAGTCCTGGAACCGCACGTCCTCCAGCAGCCGATTGTTAAAATGCCAGTACGCGGACCCCGTCCTCGCGCGGAGCGAAGCGAGCTCCGCCCACACCAGGTGGTGGTCCGAACACGGCACCGGCCGCATGGAGGCCGCCGGGACGCAGGAAACGTATGCCTGAGACACGTAAAGGCGGTCGACTCTGGACCATCCTACTCCAGGCCTCACCCAAGTAAAGGCGCTGGAATCGGGATGGAGATTTCGCCAGACGTCCACCAAGTCGAAGGACCCGACCAGGTCCCTCAACTTCTCCATCGCCGTCATGCTCTGCGGGGCACCGGAGCGGTCCCTCGCCTCGAGGGTGCAGTTAAAATCCCCCCCGAGGACAATGCAGTCGCCGACGTCGACGGAGCCAAGAAGAGCGGACACGTCTTCGAAACAGCGCGTTTGCTGCGGGCCGGGCTGAGGGGCGTACACGTTCATGAGATGGAGCGGCACGTCCCCCAGGTGAACCGTTACGTGCAGCAAGCGGCCTGGCACGAGCTCCTCGACCCCCAAGATCTCCGGCTGAAAATGCGGGGCCAGCAAGATGGCCACCCCACTAGAAGTGGCGGTGAGGTGGCTCATGTGGACCTCTCCTTGCCATTCCAGGAGCCACGTGGCTTCGTCTCCCGGAACGGTGTGGGTTTCTTGCAGGAAGCACACCGCATATTTCCCCTCCCGCAGGAGCGAAAAATTGTTAAATCTACGGTGTGCCTCTCTGCTGCCGTTGATGTTGAGGCTGGCTGTGGTTATCTTCATGACAAAAGCATAGTGCAACCTCTACCTAACCTATTGTGGGGGGGGGGAGTGGAGTCGTTTGTTGACCTCCACTCCTTCAGCAGCCCAGCGAGGAACTTTTTGAGTCGGCGCAGCTCAAGGCCTTGCGCCTTTGATAAGGGCCCGCCCGCGGCCATGGTTTTAGCGGCGGCGCGGACAGAAGCGACGAGCAGCCCCGGCTCGGACCATCTTTCCAGGGCCAGACGGGCTTGGTCGCGGCGACCCCGGCACTGGACCAAAAAGTCCTGGAGTTGCTTTGCAGGAATGAGGAGGGTCTCAGCGGCGGCCGCGAGCAGATCCACCGCCTCACTGGCGATGGACTCTAGATCTTCTCCCGCGTCCTCCAACGGGTCCCTGTCCCCCTCCGGGTGGTCGCCGCCAGCAGCCGGCCCATCGACCGCACGAGGTACGGCAAACGGCCCGGCCTCTCCATCTGGCCCTGGCTCCGCCCCGATCCCACCCCCAGGATAGTCGGCAGAGGAGTCCCCGCTGGGCTCTTTTAAAAGTGGTGCTGGGTCGGGAAGCGACAGCGGAAGGGGTTCCTCCTCCGCCCCAGGAGCCGGGGAACACGGGGAGACCTGGTTTAGGAAATTCTGCAGGTCCACCAAGTCCCTCAGCTCCAAAGTAGGGGGCGAGGGTTGTTGTTCTTCCCCCTCCCCGCCGCCACCCCCCGGCCCAGCGTGTAGATGTTCTGTGGAATTAATCATAATTTCAGTTTCTGCCGAGTCGAGCAAATCCCGGGGGAAGTTGGATATTGGCTGGGCGGGCTCAGGTTCGGCCTTTTCGGCCCCGCACGCCTCAGTCCCCGGGACGCTCGACCCGGCAGCTACGCATTCTTCCGCTGGCCCCACGCCCCCCCACGACAGGCAGATCTTTCACACCATCCCCGGGAGGCAGTGGCTGGGCAGCCTCGACTGTCTCACCCTCCCCGGGGACAGACTCCTCCCGCCTACCGTGCAGTTTGGGGGCGCCGGTGGGGGACGCGGAACACGCGGTGGGCATCGACTCCTCCGCGGAGGGAAGTTGTTCCCCCTCCGCCTCATTGGAGCGGCGCCTCCTTTTGTTCCTGGGGGTGCGCGGAGGCAGGGAGACCCCCATGGCTGCCGAGGCCTCCCGCTCCACTCCCCCCCTTTTTCTTGTCTTGCCCGCGCCCGAACCCCTCTGCGGTATTAGTCAAGGGCTCGGGCACGAGCTCAGGGCACCCCGCGCTCGCCGGTGACGGGGTTGGGCCGAGCGCGGTAAACAAATCGTCTGGCGCACCGAGGGGACCCGCCTCTAGATGTTTCGCCTTCTTCCGCGCCTTCTTTCCGGTCGGACGCTCTCCCTCCCCCCCGCCGGAGGCCCTGAAAACAAAGGCCTCCGACGATGCCCGCGCACCTGCGGCTCCCGGCACGCGGACGCAACTAGGGGGAGGGGTGGCAGCGGCGCCAGCCTTGGCCGCCCTCGGTGGTTTGGCGGCCTTGGAGGCGGGGCAGTTCTTACGAACGTGCCCCACCTCCCTACAGGCATGGCACCGCACGCCGTCCGACGTCCAGAAGACGCGGTAGGCATTCCCCTCGTGCACCACATTAAAATAGCCCTCCGTCGTCTCCTCCCGCGCCAGCCGGACAAAGAGCTGGCGGCGGAAGGAGAACACATGGCGCAGGCTGTTCTCCCTGAGGCCAAGCGGTATGGGGTTGATTCCCGACCTTACCTCCCCCAGTTGTTGTATGTGAGGGAGGAGGAGCTCAGCGGGAACAAAGGGCGGGACGTTCGACAGAACGACCCTCTGCGCGGTGGCCTCGAGAGGGTCGACCGGCAGAAACGTTCCGCTCACCGTGAGCCCCTTCTCGATGGCCAGGGACACCGCCCGCTCCGACCCCAGGAAGAACACCGCCTTCCCAGACATCTTGGAGGCCGCGACAATGGCCGAGGGGCCGACTACCCCAGCCATCACCCGCACGCACTCCTCGATGCTCATTGTGGGGTGAGTGTAGCTCTTGACCCCGTGCTTTTTCGTTATTAATCTGAAAGGTGGCAGGGCAGCAGGAGGCACAGGAGGCACCGTGGTTGCGGATGCCGCCTGCGAATACGTCCTTGCCGGCCCTGCCATCGACGTGGATGGGGTCGCCATCGCGGGGTCCCTTTAAGAACGACACCCACCCCAAAGTCACAGGCCTTACTGGTCTTTAATGGCCTTGTTCAAAAGACTGAGCAGAGGAGATCTTAACGAGGCACACCTCTCCCCTAGTTGACAATTGGGGAGGGGCCTTGCTCCCTCTGCTCAGTTGTCTTAATTGTTTTTGTAATTTAAGAAAAAAAAAGGGGCTCTCAGAGAGAGAGGGGAGAAACAGAGAGTAACAGAGAAAGAGAGAGGGGGGTGGGAAGGGAGGAAACTGCGAGGGCAGGTCTCCCCTCGCAGCTGTGCGTGGGTGCAATCCCCAGATGGCAAACAAAATAGTCTTTGGGGTGGTCTTCGGGTGAGGGAAGAAGATGTCTTCACCTGGTGCAGCTGGAGCCACACAGGTACACACTCCCAATGATGTTAATTAGGGTGGATTAATTGTTTCTTCAGCCTGGTAGCTCCAGCTATCCCAGGCTAGGCAATGGGGGAGAGGTGTTTCAGTGGTGTGTGGGGCCCAGCTGTAAGCGAGACCCCCACACACACTTCCACACACACACACCCCCCACGATGTTCCGGCCCCCGACTGGTCTTCTTTCCTCCCCCTACCGATACAACAAAGTCTTTTAGGGACTGCACCAATACACCCACCTGTAGAATGGTAGAGTCTCCCTCCTTCCACACTGGATGTTGTTGTTGGTCTTTGCCCCTCTCTCCAACTCTTTGTAGAAATGGTAAAGTTGTTAAAGTTTCCTGCTTTTCTCCTCTCCCCCTGGAGGAATGTTGGTGGTGAAGCCCCTTCCTTCCTTCTCTTCCTGGGCTGATTCACAGGCCCAGCCAGGAGCTACAACAGGACACGCCTCCACTGCTCCACCATTGGCCCTTGTGCATGAATCCCAAAAGGTTAGTTTGCAGGTGCAGCAGGTAATCAGGAAGGCAAATGGAATGTTGGCCTTCATTGCGAAAGGAATGAAGTACAAAAGCAGGGAGGTCCTGCTGCAACTGTATAAGGTATTGGTAAGGCCGCACCTGGAGTACTGCGTGCAGTTTTGGTCACCTTACTTAAGGAAGGATATACTAGCTTTGGAAGGGGTACAGAGACGATTCACTTGGCTGATTCGAGAAATGAGGGGGTTACCTTATGATGATAGATTGAGTAGACTGGGTCTTTACTCCTTGGAGTTCAGAAGGATGAGGGGTGATCTTATAGAAATATTTAAAATCATGAAAGGGATAGACAAGATAGAGGCAGAGAGGTTGTTTCCATTGGTGGGAGAGACTAGAACTAGGGGGCACAGCCTCAAAATACGGAGGAGCCAATTTAAAACCGAGTTGAGAAAGAATTTCTTCTCCCAGAGGGTTGTGAATCTGTGGAATTCTCTGCCCAAGGAAGCAGTTGAGGCTGGCTCATTGAATGTTTTCAAGTCAAAGATAGATAGATTTTTAAGCAATAAGGGAATTAAGAGTTACGGGGAGAGGGCGGGTAAGTGGAGCTGAGTCCACGACCAGATCAGCCATGATCTTATTGAATGGCGGAGCAGGCTCGAGGGGCTAGATGGCCTACTCCTGTTCCTAATTCTTATGTTCTTATGTTCTTATGTTCATGAGAATGATCCCCGGGTGCTCGCGGTGGAGCTCCCGGACAAATGCCTCTCTGTCTCGCAGAGGCATGACTACTCGGCTGCCCCACATCAGGCATCTGCTTGTAGTGATAGCTCATGCATGCACCTGTGAAAGGGTTTTAATTCCTCGGGGCAGGCATCGCGAGCCTCTGCCCAGTCACCGGTTAGGACACATCTTTTTACTAAGGATAACGTGGGGTCGCTGGCTGTCCAGGCTCTGATTTGGCAAGCCGTCATGGGCGAACCTGTGGACTCAAAGGCATTGATTGCCATGACTGTCTCACAGTCCTGTTCATCAGACCCTTCCGTAGTCGCCAGGGGTAGCCTGCTGAGTGTGTCGGCACAGTTGTCTGTGCCTGGTCTGTGCCTTATCGTTTGAAGAGTGGGAGAAAGTCCACCACGTGGAGGCATTCCGCTGCAATTTCTGTTGGTTATCGCTCCACGTTTTTGAGGTATGCACACGAGGGGGTGTATGCTAGCTACATTTCTTTTTCTGGTTGTTACTTTATTTCAACGTCATTTTGGTTGAGCTGAATGAGCAGAAGTTGTAGTCGCTTGGGTGCTGCAGATAACGACTTGCATCGTATAGCAACCAAAGGTTTATGGTCTGGCTATAGCGTGATCTTGCGACCGTATACATATTAATGGTTTTGTTCCATTCCGAAGACTTAAGCAAGCAGCTCCTTTTCGATTTGAGAGTATCGCGTTTCTGCTGGAGTGAGAGCTCAGCTCGTATGTGCAATTGGTTGTCCCTGTTGCAGAAGGACGAACCCAAGTCCCTTACTTGAAGCACTTCCTTGACCTTCGGTTGCAACTTTGTGGTCAAATAACCAGAGCACTGGAGAATCTGTCACGTGTTGTTTGATAGCTTGAAATGCTTTGTCGTCTTCTTCAGTCCAATTCCAGACCGTGGGCTCAATTTTCCCCAGTTATCTGCACCATTTTTTTGGCATGCGCCGCTTTTTTTGGCCTAAATTAAAATATCCAAATTTCCCCAAAGTTTCTGCAACAACGTAACCCAGTTCCGATTTTTTTAGGTTAGTATTTTTTTCATCGTAACCTGATGTCTGCGCTAGTTTTTCACATTTAATCAAGTTTGGCTAACTTACATTTTTTCTAGAACAGTGTATGTGACCACTCCTAAAAAGACTTTCTGGACACTTAAGAAAAACCAGCACACATTAAAAAATCACTGCAGAAAGAGGCCATCGTTTTTCGGCGAAGTTTTGGAGGGAATCAAGAACGCATTGAATACGCATCATGAAGCTTAATTTTTTCAAACTTAAAATGCAAAAAATGGAAGTTTAATGCCACCACCGAACGTCTCCAAACCGGGTTCGAGGATCGGAGTGTTGGCCAGCCCTTGCCTGGACACAGGGGCTCGGGGCTCGGCTTCAAAAGAAGCCTTGGAGGGCGGGGGGCTGGGGGCTGGGGGGGCGCATGTGGAAGCCAAACTGAAGGAATGAGAACCCTTACACTATGCAGTAGCATCAAAAGAAGCCCGGGAGAGATTGGGGTGGGGTGGGGGCAGGGGGCGGGGAGGGGGAGGGGGTGCGAATGTGGAAGCCGAACTGAAGGGATGAGAACTCTTACACTATGCAGCAGCATCAAAAGAAGCCCGGGGCAGGTGTTTTTTTTTGCGGAGCCCCTGTGTCTGGGCGAGGGAGCGATTCGGTGGTGGGGTGGTACTTTGCAAAAAATCTAAAATTAAAGAATTGTATTAGACTTCATTGCCCCAAATGTCCTCATTTAAATGCCTAGCTTCCCATTTTAGCAAGCCTATTGCACATGCGCAGACATGGGTGTGGTCCATAGTAGGGCATCGTCCTTGGGGAGAGAGAGAACAAAGAAGCTTGTCCTGTTTTGAGCTTCTTGCAAAGGTACAATCTAATCATAGGGGCAATACTGACAATGTCATACCTCGTGCAAGTTTTCTGCATGATGGTGCTGCGGAGGAGACGATTGATTCGACGTCATAGCATGAGGAACCTCAGCGCACGTAGGATGATGGGCAGGAGGCCTTACCCACGTCGTTTATATTGAGACAGGCGTTCATACCTGCACCTGAATGATGCAGACTGTGTGAGAAGGCTGCGTTTCCACAAAGAAGTTGTTAAAACAGACCAGCAACCTAGAAGCATCAGGAGGACTGCTTTGTCAGTTGAAGTGAAGGTTACAATTGCACTTTCATTCTATGCATCTGGATAATTCCAGTCCACAACTGGGGATGTGTGCGCCATTTCTCAACATGCAACACATATCTGCATTTGACAAGTGACTGCTGCACTATATGCCCAGAGGAAAGACTAAATAAAGTTCCCTATGTCCACCCAGGCAATGCATGAAAGGGCTGTGAACTTCTCCACGATTGCTGGATTCCCAAAGGTACAGGGCTGCATTGATTGTACCCACATCGGCTTGCGAGCACCTTTGGAGAATTCCGAGATGTACAGGAACAGAAAAGACTTCCACTCTGTTAATGTGCAGCTCGTATATGACGACATGCATTGCATCATGTCAGTTGATGCGAGATACCCTGGGAGCACCCATGATGCGTTCATCCAACGCGAGAGCGTTACTTCTGCCATGTTTCAGCAACAGCCCAGAAGGGCAGAGCTGGCTACTGGGAGACAAAGGGTATGGTCTCGCCACCTGGCTCATGACACCCCTACGCATAACCCAGACAAAATCGGGAATATAACATGTCACACATTGCAACATGCAGCATAATAGAGAGGACCACTGACATCTTGAAACAGCGTTTCCGATGCCTGGACCATTCTGGAGGCTACTTGCAATATTCCCCTGAGATTGTCGGTCAGTTCACTGTTGTGTGCTGCATGCTGCATAACTTAGCCATCATGAGGCAGCACCAGTTGGTAGTCGATGACCCACCTGAGGTGAAAGTGGCTGATGATGAGGAGGAAGATGCAGATGATGAGGAGGAGGAGAACGAGGAAGCCATGCAACTACCTGAACCCGGAGCACGACGACGGAGGAGGACAGACCGTAATGGCCCTTTAACGATTGCTCAAGCCTTACGCCAGCAGTTCATCCGTGAACACTTTGCTGCCTGAAGGCTCAGCGCTAACTATTCCAAATGGATCGTGTTTATTGTTTGGACCTGTTCCGTAATGTTGTGTTGTGTTGTGTTAATTGAACAAATAATGGAAATGATTCAGTTATAATTTAAAATATATTTTATTCAAAAGTTTAACAAACACTTGTTTGTACTTAACTTAACTTTAATAAAAATATTCTTGTACCAAACTTTAAAGTTTTCAGTTAAGATCACTAACAAACTTTAAGATCACTTACAAACTTTTAAACTTGTAAATTTACATCACTTACAAAAAACTTTTAATTTGAGAACAGTTACAACAGTAACAACAATCATAATAATAACAGCAGCAAAGAAAGGCTGCACCCATCTCTCCTCCACCTTATTCTAAGACCGCCCGCTGCGCTTGGTCTTGGTGACTCCACCACCCCTGCCCGCAGGCGGTGGCGCAGCGTTTCTCAGATTGGTACCAAGCTTATTCTTTCGAGCATCTCGGGTAATGCGCACTTCTTGACAGATTTGTGGGCAGGCGGTAATGTGGAAGGCCCGGCTTGGGCCTCTTCAGAGGCCGGTCTGGGGATTGGAGTGGGAGAGGCAGTTGATTCTGCCAATGGCCGTGGGGTCTGGGCATGTTCCCTTATTGCAGCAGCTAATTCCGACATTGCCTCCCTCATGTGCCATGACAGTGTCTCAACTACCTGCGACATTCCCTCCCTCATGTGCACTGACAGTGCATCGCCTGTCTGCGACATTCTCTCCTTCATGTGCCCAGACAATGTTCCAATTTCTCGTGAGAGTGTTGTTACTTCTCCCTACAGTCCCACTGGGACCTGCAGCCTCGAACGGTGGAGCCCTGGGAGTGGCTCGTTACATCCCACTGGGACCCGCAGCCTCAGACAGTGAGGTCCTGGGTGTGGCTCCACTGGAAACCGCAGCCGAACTGTGCAAAACCATGGAATGTCCCAACACTCATACCACTCAGGAAAGGTGCTGGCACCTCAATGGGCGGCACCTCCTCCAGAGTGAGTACAAAAGTGGGGTCTTCATCCTCCCCCTGCCCCTCCCCCTCTTCCTGCCCATCACCCCCATGCTCTTGGTCTGGAAGGTGGGATTGGAAAATGTTCTCCTCTTCAGGCTCGTCTGTGTCTGAATCTTCTTCTGCATCAGCTTCAGCCTCATCAGGGTTGGCCTCTAGTTCTGCAAAACATAACAGAACAGACAAATGGTTAACAGCAGAGGAGGGGGCAGGGTGGGTGGTATGAGTAGACTCACACACCGCAGGCAGCAGGCTCATTTGAAGGACCTCGATGAATGATAGCACATTGCATCAACCGAAGCGTAGCTGACGGAGACATCTCCAGGAACCAAAGCATGGCTAGCCCGCGCAGTACTTGACTTTAAGCAAAGGCAGAATGTGGAATTTGCACGACTTACTCTCTCCCTTGAGTGTGGGCCCAGCTTATGCAGTGGTGGTTGCTTTTCTCCAGGCAGGACCCATCAAAGCAGCGACCCTCTCTTCCAAGGGTGTCAGTAGGTGCAGATTTGCCGGGTCTCCTCCTGTTCGAGTTCTTTCTCTTTTGTTGTGTGCCACCTTCCTCTGTAAAGATGAAAGTATAACTTTTTAGAGAAGGTGTCTTCCTGCTGGGTGGGACATACAGATGGTCACATTTACAATTGCAATTTCAGTCAATAAATGAAAATATTACTTACACTAACTACTTGACCAAGATCCTGCCACTCCTTTTTGCACTGGCGCCCAGACCTCGGTGTGGTTACCATTGCACAGTAATCTTTTGGCTGCTGACCTTTGGGAAAGACTGTTCCACCTAGCCCTGTACAGGAGCAGACTCGGCCATCCGGAAACGAGGCAACGTGTCGGGTACTGACTGAGAGGGTGGAAACGAGGCGTTTCTTCATTTCTTTTGATGAAACTTTATGTGACCTCTGCTGGTGTCCAGCTCGTGCCATCTGGCCTCAATTACAGTAACGAGTGCCTCCATTTCGGCCTGTGAGAAATTCTTGGTCCTTGAGCCGCGTTGCATATTGCAGCTCCGATTTTTCCACTGGGAATTGAAGTTCTCACACACAACTGGCTCTTTAAAAATGGTCGATTGCATACCGGGAGGTGTACTGGGCATGTGTGCCCATAGCAGTCACATAAAAAACATCTTTTTTTTTTCGCGCACGCGCAGAAGGGGGGGCATCATTTTTTCAGTGCAGATATTAGGCTCCACCCCCCGAAGTTAAAGGACAGGCTACACGGTGGCAATTAAAAAAATTAGAACAGGGAATCTTGCAAGTTATTTTTTTTGAAATATGCCAAAAAATGACATTGGGGAAAATTGAACCCTGTGTCTTTATGAGTAAGCCGTCGCAGAGGCTCGCAGAGGTCTGAAAGATCTGGCAAGAATTTTACGAGGTACTTTGTCATGCCGACAAATCGTTGTACACCTGCGACATCCTGCGGTTTTTGCATTTCGTTGATTGCGACCACTTTGCTTGGGTCGACCTTGAGTCCATCACTAGACAGTATGTGTCCCATCTATTTCACTTGGGAGCTCTTGCATTCGAACTTATCGAAGTTTAGCTTGATGTTTTGCTCCCTGCATCCCTGCATGAATTTGCGTAAGTTTGCGTCATGATCGTGTTTGGCCTCCTTAAGTCTGGCCCGCGTCCAGTGATCAAGATATCATCTGGAATCTTGTAGATTTCATCTAGACCCTTACAGTTCTGGTCTAGCTTCTGCTGGAAGATTTACAGGCCAGGACCGATGCCAAATGGCACTGTATTATATCGATATCGTCCCCGTGGAGTCTGGAAGGTCGAGAGGTTGGAGGACTCTATGTCTAGTTCACCTTGCAAGAAACCCTCCTTGCCGTCTGCTTTAGTGGCAAGATGTCATCGATCACAGGAAGTGGATAATGTCCGAGTTTCACGGCATTGTTGAGATGCTGAAGGTCGATACATACTCGTAACTTTCCATTTGGTTTTTGTAGTCACTAGACTGGATACCCAGTCCATCGGTTCAACCACTTTCGTGATGATTTGTCGTTTTTCCAAACGATCAAGTTTGTCTTTTAGTGTTTGTTTGATCGCTATTGGCACCTGTCTTGGTGGCACTGATTCATTAAGTTCAAGGTGAACTGTCCCTGTCATATGTCCAAGTCCCCTAAACACATCCGGATACGCATTGTTGACATCAGTTTTTGACGCTAGCAAGACGTTTGCCTTGTTCGTAGTTTGCGATTCGCGTGGTTCATTTACCACCGCGATATTCTGATGCTGCACTTTTATCGGTTGTAGTTGTTGAGCAGTGCGTGAGCCAATCAGTGGTGCACTTTGGCCCTCAATGATCACAAAGGGCACAACATACTTTTGCTTGTTCTTTCTATTTTCCAGTCGCACATTACAAGTCCCTACCACTGGAATGGTTGCATGGTTGTCATATAGTGACAGTATTGTCTTAGATTCTTTTATCTTTAAGCCTTCAGGTAAGTATCTAAGAGGTAGCACATTACATGTGGCCCCACAATCTATTTGCATTTTTACCATTTGACCTTTAATGGAGAAGGTAGCCATAATCTTGTTAGGATACTTTCTGTCAGCTTTGCCCTTGATTGTGTGATCAACTTTACCAAGCATCTTCAGAGTCATAACTTCAAAATCAGAATCATAACTCTTCATATAGTGCATGAACTTTTGACTTGCCCTGAAATTTAGGGTTATGTGTAGACTTCTGCCTCAATCCACTTTGTCTGCACTTTTGAGAAATATGATTTAGTTGGCCGCAACTTGTGCAGGTCTTCCCATATGCTGGGAATTTAGTTTTTGACAGCTCGTGTCTTTTGCCACAATATCTGCAATCTTTGTCTGTGAATTCTTTCTTTGTGGGTCGAGATTTCTGTCTGACAGCCGACATCTTCAGAGTCTGTTTTAGTGAGCTTCATGGATTTCATTTGCGCAACTGTGGCCTCTGTAGCTTAACAGAGCATCACACATTTATCGAGTGTTAGGCTTGATTCTTGCAACAGCCTCTTACGCAGGGTGTTGTTAGATAGTGCTCAGACTATGTGGTCTCTGATGAAATCATCACTTAAATTGCCGAAATCACATGACGATGCTAGCTCTCTCACTTTCACGAGATATCTATCAAACCGCTCGTCCCCTTGTAGACAGTTGTTAAACTGGTACCGTTCATAGAAACATAGAAACATAGGAAATAGGTGCAGGAGTAGGCCCTTCTAGCCTGCACCGCCATTCAATGAGTTCATGGCTGAACAAGCAACTTCAGTACCCCATTCTTGCTTTCTCGCCATACCCCTTGATCCCCCTAGTAGTAAGGACTTCATCTAACTCCTTTTTGAATATATTTAGTGAATTGGCCTCAACAACTTTCTGTGGTAGAGAATTCCACAGGTTCACCACTCTCTGGGTGAAGAGGTTCCTCCGCATCTCGGTCCTAAATGGCTTACCCCTTATCCTTAGACTGTGACCTCTGGTTCTGGACTTCCCCAACATTGGGAACATTCTTCCTGCATCTAACCTGTCTAACCCCGTCAGAATTTTAAATGTTTCTATGAGGTCACCTCTCATTCTTCTGAACTCCATTGAATACAAGCCCAGTTGATCCAGTCTTTCTTGATAGGTCAGTCCCGCCATCCCGGGAATCAGTCTGGTGAACCTTCGCTGCACTCCCTCAACAGCAAGAATGTCCTTCCTCAGGTTAGGAGACCAAAACTGTACACAATACTCCAAGTGTGGCCTCACCAATGCCCTGTACAACTGTAGCAACACCTCCCTGCCCCTGTACTCAAATCCCCTCGCTATGAAGGCCAACATGCCATTTGCTTTCTTAACCGCCTGCTGTACCTGCATGCCAACCTTCAATGACTGATGTACCATGACACCCAGGTCTCTTTGCACCTCCCCTTTTCCTAATCTGTCACCATTCAGATAATAGTCTGTCTCTCTGTTTTTACCACCAAAGTGGACAACCTCACATTTATCCACATTATACTTCATCTGCCATGCATTTGCCCACTCACCTAACCTATCCAAGTCGCTCTGCAGCCTCATAGCATCCTCCTCGCAGCTCACACTGCCACCCAACTTAGTGTCATCTGCAAATTTGGAGATACTACATTTAATCCCCTCGTCTAAATCATTAATGTACAGTGTAAACAGCTGGGGCCCCAGCACAGAACCTTGCGGTACCCCACTAGTCACTGCCTGCCATTCTGAAAAGTCCCCATTTACTCCGACTCTTTGCTTCCTGTCTGACAACCAGTTCTCAATCCATGTCAGCACACTACCCCCAATCCCATGTGCTTTAACTTTGCACATTAATCTCTTGTGTGGGACCTTGTCGAAAGCCTTCTGAAAGTCCAAATATACCACATCAACTGGTTCTCCCTTGTCCACTCTACTGGAAACATCCTCAAAAAATTCCAGAAGATTTGTCAAGCATGATTTCCCTTTCAAAAATCCATGCTGACTTGGACCTATCAGGTCACCTCTTTCCAAATGCGCTGCTATGACATCCTTAATAATTGATTCTATCATTTTACCCACTACCGATGTCAGGCTGACCAGTCTATAATTCCCTGTTATCTCTCTCCCTCCTTTTTTAAAAAGTGGCGTTACATTGGCTACCCTCCACTCGATAGGAACTGATCCAGAGTCAATGGAATGTTGGAAAATGACTGTCAATGCATCCACTATTTCCAAGGCCACCTCCTTAAGTACTCTGGGATGCAGTCCATCAGGCCCTGGGGATTTATTGGCCTTCAATCCCATCAATTTCCCCAACACAATTTCCCGACTAATAAGGATTTTCCTCAGTTCCTCCTCCTTACTAGACCCTCCGACCCCTTTTATATCCGGAAGGTTGTTTGTGTCCTCCTTAGTGAATACCGAACCAAAGTACTTGTTCAATTGGTCCGCCATTTCTTTGTTCCCCGTTATGACTTCCCCTGATTCTGACTGCAGGGGACCTACGTTTGTCTTTACTAACCTTTTTCTCTTTACATATCTATAGAAACTTTTGCAATCCGTCTTAATGTTCCCTGCAAGCTTCTTCTCGTACTCCATTTTCCCTGCCCGAATCAAACCCTTTGTCCTCCTCTGCTGAGTTCTAAATTTCTCCCAGTCCCCAGGTTCGCTGCTATTTCTGGCCAATTTGTATGCCACTTCCTTGGCTTTAATACTATCCCTGATTTCCCTTGATAGCCATGGTTGAGCCACCTTCCCTTTTTTATTTTTATGCCAGACAGGAATGTACAATTGTTGTAGTTCATCCATGCGGTCTCTAAATGTCTGCCATTGCCCATCCACAGTCAACCCCTTAAGTATCATTCGCCAATCTATCCTAGTCAATTCACGCCTCATACCTTCAAAGTTAGCCTTCTTTAAGTTCTGGACCATGGTCTCTGAATTAACTGTTTCATTCTCCATCCTAATGCAGAATTCCACCATATTATGGTCACTCTTCCCCAAAGGGCCTTGCACAACGAGATTGCTAATTAATCCTCTCTCATTACACAACACCCAGTCTAAGATGGCCTCCCCCCTAGTTGGTTCCTCGATATATTGGTCTAAAAAACCATCCCTTATGCACTCCAGGAAATCCTCCTCCACCGTATTGTTTCCAGTTTGGTTAGCCCAATCTATGTGCATATTAAAGTCACCCATTATAACTGCTGCACCTTTATTGCATGCACCCCTAATTTCCTGTTTGATGCTCTCCCCAACATCACTACTACTGTTTGGAGGTCTGTACACAACTCCCACTAACATTTTTTGCCCTTTGGTGTTCTGCAGCTCTACCCATATAGATTCCACATCATCCAAGCTAATGTCTTTCCTAACTATTGCATTAATCTCCTCTTTAACCAGCAATGCTACCCCACCTCCTTTTCCTTTTATTCTATCCTTCCTGAATGTTGAATACCCCTGGATGTTGAGTTCCTAGCCCTGATCATCCTGGAGCCACGTCTCCGTAATCCCAATCACATCATATTTGTTAACATCTATTTGCACAGTTAATTCATCCACCTTATTGCGGATATTTCTTGCGTTAAGACACAAAGCTTTCAGACTTGTTTTTTTAACACCCTTTGTCCTTTTAGAATTTTGCTGTACAATGGCCCTTTTTGCTCTTTGCCTTGGGTTTCTCTGCCCTCCACTTTTCCTCATCTCCTTTCTGTCTTTTGCTTTTGCCTCCTTTTTGTTTCCCTCTGTCTCCCTGCATTGGTTCCCATCCCCCTACCATATTAGTTTAACTCCTCCCCAACAGCACTCGCAAACACTCCCCCTAGGACATTGGTTCCGGTCCTGCCCAGGTGCAGACCGTCCGGTTTGTACTGGTCCCACCTCCCCCAGAACCGGTTCCAATGCCCCAGGAATTTGAATCCCTCCCTGCTGCACCACTGCTCAAGCCACGTATTCATCTGCGCTATCCTGCGATTCCTACTCTGACTAGCACGTGGCACTGGTAGCAATCCCGAGATTACTACTTTTGAGGTCCTACTTTTTAATTTAGCTCCTAGCTCCTTAAATTCGTTTCATAGGACCTCATCCCTTTTTTTACCTATGTCGTTGGTACCAATGTGCACCACGACAACTGGCTGATCTCCCTCCCTTTCTAGAATGTCCTGCACCCGCATAGATGATATTGGTTTTACCTTTACAGTGCTCTTCCTAGAGCTTCAAAATAATCTCAATTTCCTGCTTGTCTTCCTCTGATTTGTAGGGAAGATTATTGTGGATATCTAGGGCATCACTGCTAATGGTGGTGATAAACATTGCAACCCTAACTCTATCTGGTTTTTCACAAAATTCGTGATAATTTCATAGCTGTCCCACACCTGTTTGGATGTTTTCCAGTTGGCTTTCACATTGCCAGTCACCTGCAGTGGAGGTGGGAGAGGAATGTGCACAGGAGTTAACACCGTGGTGGTTATGATAGCTCGCTACAGTTTAGGACTTTGAGTTTGTCACATACATGTATACAGTTCAAATACCCAGAGGACTCGAACAAGTCTAATCATAAAATAGCGTGGCCATGTATTTGTAGAAATACTTTTTCAATCAAGGCTCTACAATAGCTTATGCCTCTTTAAGTTTACTTTACTAATGCCTCTAGATTATTTTACAAGCTTATGACTATTTATCACCCTTCACGGATCCACGCACGATGTGTAGGATGCACGCTCTGCACTGCACTGCTTAGCATCGATTTCGATTGGCTCGAAAAAGTCTTACAGTTCTAATATTTTGGTTGTACATGCGTTCGATGAAAGATCGGAAGTC